>NC_044032.1:357014583-357323662 GCF_901765095.1 Microcaecilia unicolor | reverse complement strand
TCACTTCACTGCAGAAGACTCTAAGTTAAAAACCAGAGACAAAACAGTACTTTATAACCTTCATGCAAGATATATTGGCCAATGACTGTGCAGAGTCAGCTCTACCTTCAAAATGAGATAAAGAATGCTGGTATTTACCTACCTTTGGTGTGTCTCACTCACAAAATCCAGACCAGATCAGAATTGTATTTCATTCTAGTGCTCAACACAAGGAATATCACTTATATAACGCACTGCTTTCTGAGACTGACATGATCAACAGCTTATTAGGAGTTTAATCTGCTTCAGCAAAGAACCCATCTCCATAATAAGTGACATCCAACAAATGCTCTACAGTTTTGTCGTACACCCAGACAATAGAAATTATCTAAGATTTCTATGACATTGTGACAATGGCATTGACAAAGAAATAGTGGAGTATAGAATGGGAGTCCACAACTCGGGTAACAATCCATCACCTGCAGTGGCCATGAATGGATTTAGAAGAACAGCCCAAGAAGGAGCGAAAGAGAATCACACAAAAGCCAGATATTTTGTTGAAAAAAAGTTATGTAGATGATGGTTTGAAGTCTATACCAACAGCAGAAGAAGCTATTGACTGGCTAAACAGGACACAAGCAATGCTAGCAGAGGACAATCTAAGACTTCATAAAATTGCTTCTAACAGTCCAGATGTAATGACATCATTTCCTGCAAAAGATCATGCCAAAGATTTAAATAATTTGGACCTGAGAATAGACACACCTCCACTTCAGAGAAGCCTAGGGTTACATGGAGGGGCATAATCGAACACGAACGCCCATCTTCATGGGCGTCTATCTCCGAGAATGGGTACGTGAAGGGGCGGGCCAGACCGTATTTTCAAAAAAGATGGGCGTCCATCTTTTGTTTCGAAAATACGGTTTGTGCCAGGCAAATGCATCGGATTTGGGCAGATTTGAGCTGGGCTGTATCGTTTTTCAGCGATAATGGAAACCGAAGGTGCCCAGCTCAAAAACAAACAAATCCAAGGCATTTGGTCGTGGGAGGGGCCAGGATTCATAGTGCACTGGTCCCCCTCACATGCCAGGACACCAACCGGCTACCCTAGGGGGCACTTGTAACAATTAAACAAAATAATTAAAATACCTCCCAAGTCCATAGCTCCCTTCCCTTGGGTGCTGAGCCCCCAAATCCCCCCCCCCAAACCCACTGCCCACAACTCTACACCATTACCATACCCTAAGGGGTGAAGGGGGGCACCTAGATGTGGGTACAGTGGGTTTTGGGGGGGAGTATGGAACGTTCCCATTTACCAGCACAAGTATAACAGGTAGGGGGGATGGGCCTGGGTCCACCTAGCTGAAGTCCACTGCACCCACTAACAACTGCTCCAGGGACCTGAATACTGCTGTGATGGAGCTGGGGCTGGCATACAGGCTGGAAAAAAAGTTTTTAAAGTTCTGTTTTTTTGGTTGGAGGGGGTTAGTGACCACTGGGGGAGTCAGGGGAGGTCATCCCCGATTCCCTCCGGTGGTCATCTGGGCAGTTGGGGCACTTTTTTGGGACTTGTTCGTGAGGAAAAAGGGTCCAGAAAAAGTGACCCAAATTCTTGCTTCTGGCGCCCTTCTTTTTTCCATTATCGGCCGAGCGCGCCCATCTCTCCTCGCCAGATAAACACGCCCCAGTCCCGCCTTCACCACGCCTCCGACACACCCCAATCAACTTTGTCCATTCCTGCGACAGATTGCAGTTGGAGACGCCCAAAGTTGGCTTTCGATTATACTGATTTGGGCGCCCACCGGAGAAAGGCGCCCATCTCCCGATTTGGGTCAAAATATGGGCGTCTTTCTCTTTCAAAAATAAGCTGGATGGGGACCTAAAGAGAGACATCTTCATCTTTCAAGTCTCAACCCAAGAGAAACTTTATACTCGTCGAGGTGTTTTGTCTATAGTTAATAGTTTGTACAATCCACTGGGATTTGTAGTTTCAGTCACAATCCAAGGAAGAGCCTTGTTAAGAGATCTGTTCCAAAGTACTGATGGGTGGGATGCCCTTTATCTCAAGAGATGCGTCTAGAATGGGAAAATGGACAGATTATTTGAAAAACCTTGAACAACTCCATAATCCATGCACATACATTCTTGTGCCACTTAGTACTGCCAACCACAATAAAATTTGCATCATCTCAAATGTTTCTGTAAGAGCCATAGCAGCAGCATGTCTTATGATAGAAAAATCTAAAAGGTATAACATATGATTTTTTCATGAGTTTGGTGAACAATGGGGACTGTGAAATTCAATGATTCAGCTGTCTTTCACATGCTTGATATAACAGATGCAGACTAACATAGGTTTCAATGTGGTTTACAAAAAAAAAATCATAAAAACTAAAAACTTAGAAAAAAGAAAAGAGGATAAAGGATAAAATCACAGGGGCAGATTCAGAGGAAATCAGTTCAGCAGGCAGAATATAAAATTTCTCTCTCTGCTGACAATATTTTGTTTACAATTACTAAACTGAGGGAATATCTCCCTTGTGTAATTGAGGAACTGAAATCATTTGGGGTAATCTCAGATTTTAAGGCCAATATGACCAATTAACATTTCATTACCAAATACTGAGATTACTAGGCTAAATCAGGAAATGCCATTTCAATGGGCCAAAGGTTTTATTAGTTATTTGGGAATACAGGTGACACCCAATGCCAGAGATCTATATAAAGAAAATTAGGGTCCACATGTCAAATTATATGCGTTCAGTGGGAGCCCACCTATGTCCCACCCATCTGCATGCCTGCCTTTCAAATATGTGCTATGCAAGATGAGTGCGTACTACAATAGCACTTTGGTGGAATATTGTGCTAGTATTCTAATGTTATGTGCATGTGTCACTGAGGTGAAACAGGGGACTTTGTCTGTGATTCATTATCTTGTTTTACAACACCTTTTTTTACCCTCATTTTTCTTGTTTGGCCAGCAGGTGGGGTCTGACCTCCACATTTTAGTAGTAGTAGAGTGTTTATTTCTTAGCTCGCCTTCCCTGCAGAGAACAGGAAGCCCTGAGGGATAGTAACCTGCACTGCTATTGACCAGAAACCTATGTGTTAATGCTCTGGGCTCTGATTGGCCCTAGGTTCAAACTCCATTCAGAATATGCTGGAAATCTTTAGTCCCAGAGAGGGAATGTGGAGCCTAAAGATATCTACACTGAGACCCTGTTCAAAACCTTTGAGCCATTACTTGAGCGTGCTGTTCACCGCCGCTGCCTTGATTTTCTCTCCTCACATGCTATTCTTGACCCACTACAATCTGGTTTTCGCCCTCTCCACTCAACCGAAACTGCGCTTACTAAAGTCTCCAATGACCTATTACTGGCTAAATCCAGAGGTCAATATTCCATCCTCATTCTTCTTGATCTTTCCGCTGCTTTTGACACTGTCGATCACAGCATACTTCTCGATACCCTGTCCTCACTTGGATTCCAGGGCTCTGTCCTTTCCTGGTTCTCTTCCTACCTCTCCCTCCGCATCTTTAGTGTTCACTCTGGTGGATCCTCTTCTACTTCTATCCCTCTGCCTGTCGGCATACCTCAGGGTTCTGTTCTTGGTCCCCTCCTCTTTTCTATCTACACTTCTTCCCTTGGTTCATTTTTCTCATCCCATGGCTTTTCCTACCATCTCTATGCTGATGACTCCCAAATCTACCTTTCTACCCCTGATATCTCACCTTGCATCCAAACCAAAGTTTCAGCGTGCTTGTATGACATTGCTGTCTGGATGTCTCAACGCCACCTGAAATTAAATATGACCAAAACCGAGCTTCTCATTTTCCCCCCCAAACCCACCTCCCCGCTCCCCCCATTTTCTATTTCTGTTGATGGCTCTCTCATTCTCCCTGTCTCCTCAGCTCGAAACCTTGGGGTCATCTTTGACTCTTCTCTCTCCTTCTCTGCTCATATCCAGCAGATTGCCAAGACCTGTTGTTTCTTTCCGAGCACTCTACCAAAACCCTCATCCACACCCTTGTCACCTCTCGTTTAGACTACTGCAATCTGTGTCTTGCTGGCCTCCCACTTAGTCACCTCTCCCCTCTCCAGTCGGTTCAAAACTCTGCTGCCCGTCTTGTCTTCCGCCAGGGTCGCTTTACTCATACTACCCCTCTCCTCAAGACCCTTCACTGGCTCCCTATCCGTTTTCGCATCCTGTTCAAACTTCTTCTACTAACCTATAAATGTACTCACTCTGCTGCTCCCCAGTATCTCTCCACACTCGTCCTTCCCTACACCCCTTCCCGTGCACTCCGCTCCATGGATAAATCCTTCTTATCTGTTCCCTTCTCCACTACTGCCAACTCCAGACTTCGCGCCTTCTGTCTCGCTGCACCCTACGCCTGGAATAAACTTCCTGAGCCCCTACGTCTTGCCCCATCCTTGGCCACCTTTAAATCTAGACTGAAAGCCCACCTCTTTAACGTTGCTTTTGACTCGTAACCACTTGTAACCACTCGCCTCCACCTACCCTCCTCTCTTCCTTCCCGTTCACATTAATTGATTTGATTTGCTTACTTTATTTATTTTTTGTCTATTAGATTGTAAGCTCTTTGAGCAGGGACTGTCTTTCTTCTATGTTTGTGCAGCGCTGCGTACGCCTTGTAGCGCTATAGAAATGCTAAATAGTAGTAGTTGTAGTAATTTTCATGAACTCCCCAGGTGCTACTCGAGTAGAAATGGGTCTGTGGGTGTTTTCTAAGAGCTGTGGGACATCTGAGATTATGGTTCCAGTGTCCTTAGAAACCACCAGGGAGATAACTTCTGGGTGGGAGACTTGCCCAGAGGCAAGAGAAACCCAAATGTGGTGGAATGCAGGGTATGCCAGAGTAGAGCATGTGACAGGTGCAGGTGGGCCTGAGCAGTGCTAGGTTGGACCCTCTAAGTGGCAGCATTGTTAACCCCAGGTGGGTGCTAGGCATTTTGTGACAAACCTTTTTCCTCTTTGTGGGCAGCCCGCGAGTTGGCAGAGCTGGATGCTACACCAGCTGAAATCTGGCAGACTTACATGGTAGAGCGACAGCAGCGAGAGGAACAGGAAGACCGGCTGTGGTGTGAAGATCGTGAATTCCAGTTGCAGCATGAAGAGCAAGAATTACAACTGGAAATGGCCTGTATCCAAAGCTCCAGCCTATCTTCTGTGCCGAGGCCCGAAGCAGGATACATAAAACAGATCGGGCCCAACTCGTTTGCACAGTTTGATGATACACAAGGTGACATTGAAGATATCTAAGTGCCTTTGAGAAAATTTGATGCCTCAATGAGATTCCTAAGAGACTGAGTGTGCAATTTGGGAGGAAAGCTCACTAGTAGAACGCATTCCAAGGACTGTCCATGGAGACATGCTCCCAGTTTGAGGAAGTGCGCAAAGGTTTGTTAACTATTATGCCATTACCCCCTGAAACCTATAGACTAAAGTTTCAAACTTTACAAAAGGGGACTGATGATACAGCGATTTTGTGATCCAGTTAAGATACCAGCACCAGCAGTAGCTCAATGGAGCCGAGGTTAAAAACCTGGTGGACTGCAAAAACCTAATGGTCCTGGAGCAGTTTCTTCAGCGTTGTCATCTAGAGTTGAGGGAACATGTCCATATTCGCAACATCCGGGATCTAAGGGCAGCCAAGGCACAAAGCCAAATAGTCCTGCAAACTCAAAGACAGTCAGCAAACCCTCCAGTGTTTCCCAAAAACCTAAAGACTTTAGGCATGAACGTCTTTGCTACCAGTGTGGGTGTACAGGACATTTCAAAGCAGAATGCCCAGATAATCCCAAGCCTGAACAAAAGAGCATTCCAGTTCTTGCAATGAAGCTGGCAGCTTTTGTGGGTAGCTCCAGTCCCATGGAGGAGGCATACGCAGCAGCCGCAGCACAGAAAGTTACTGGTCATTCATCAAGCAGGGAAGCAGATGAGTTTCCACAACACTATAGCACCC
Source organism: Microcaecilia unicolor (assembly GCF_901765095.1). Taxonomy (NCBI): domain Eukaryota; kingdom Metazoa; phylum Chordata; class Amphibia; order Gymnophiona; family Siphonopidae; genus Microcaecilia; species Microcaecilia unicolor. The sequence continues at coordinate 357,317,697 of NC_044032.1, read as the reverse complement.
CAGTAACTGTGAATCAGACCCAGGTGGCTGGGCTTGTGGACACTGGCTCTAGCATGACTTTATTATGACCAGAGCTGGTGCCAAGAGATGCTATTCTACATGGGCACACTGCAGATGTTAGCCAATGGATCTAATGACACTGTATCCATTGCTCGAGTATACCTGGTTTAGGGTACCAAGCATGGATGAAGAGAAGTAGGAATAATGAAGAACATGCCGGTACCAATGCTGTGTAGAGCTGACATAGCGGAGTCAGCATTTCCGCTATGGTGACCTGTAGTCAGGCACGGGCAGCCCAACAAATGGAAACAGCAGAGACACCTCTCTGGTTCCAGATCCTGAGCCAGTCCAGGTGGAACCAGCTGACCAAGCGTCAGGAGGAGGCACTCCAGTGCTGCCAGCAGAACTAGTTCATGAGGTGACTGGGACCGTGAGTATGGAACAGCCTGACTTATCTGACACACTTATTGATCAGACTGTTGACCCTAATGTGACAGAGTCACCAGCAGAGACCCTTCCAGCTATGCATACTGATTTAGTACAGACTTACTTTTCAGGAAGCACAACACACTGACGCTGGCCTGGAAGCCCTGAGGCAGAGGGCTGGTCAGCCAACCATGAGAATCATAAAGACTGTATGCTATGGAAAGGGGGCTTGCAGTATAGAGAGACTGATTCTGTTGATCCTAACAGACACTGGACAGCAGGCAAACAGCTCATAGTGCCCAAAGCATACAGAAAACAACTCCTGCAGATTGCACATGACATTCCTCTAGCAGGACATCAGGGGGTGACATGCACATGCACTAGATTCACCCAGAAATTGTATTGTCGGGAGTATCTCGAGCCATAATTGACTATTGTCGAACCTAAGATGAGAGTGGGGAAGCCCCAAGATCACCCCCGAGCACCCCTGAAACCTTTACCCATTATCAGTGAGCCATTTGAAAGGATAGATGTGGATATAGTGGGGCCGCTACAATCCCTAGCCAGAATGGGAAAAGATATATACTAACAGTGGTGGACTTTGCTACCAGATATCCTTAAGCGGTAGCCTTATCCTCAATAGAAGCAGAGAAAGTTGCCATTGCCCTGTTAATATTTTCCCAGGTAGGATATCCATAAGAAACATACACTGGGCAGACAGTTTATGTCTGAGCTGATCCAAAACTTGTGGACACACTGCAGAGTGAAATCTGTCCGTACCACCCCATATCACTCTGAAACTAATGGGTTTGTGCAGAGATTTAATGGGATATTAAAGCATATGTTAAAAGCTTTTGTAGAGTCAAGAGACCGGGACTGGGAAAAGTACTTGCCCTACCTACTGTTTGCATACAGAGAAGTACCTCAAGTCTACTGGGTTCATACCATTCGAGCTGAATTATGGCCAAAGCATGATAGGGCCCCTTGATCTAAAAAGAGAGCATTGGGAAGAGAAAGCTGACACCTTCACACCCATGTAATTGAATATGAAATTAATATGTGGCAGAGATTAGAAGCAGGGCCGTGCCAACACGGTAAGCGGGGTAAGCACCGCAGGGGGGCGCCGACCTCTGGAGGGCACCGCCCAGGTCCGCTCACTTGCAAAATCTTTTACCTGAAGTCATGATTTTCCTTTCTCCCCTGCCCTTCCCTCTCCATGCCAGGAAGTGAAGGCAGCCCAGCAGTACTAACTGAGGCAGACACGCTCTGCTAAAGTTGCTTCAAAGAGTACAACCAGTGCTATATATGTCTTTGGTGTGGGAAGAACTCCTCATTCAGGGTGAGCTTGAACAACATTCAAATTAAAGAGAACAGGTTTGGAGGGAGGTGTGCAAGTGAGACTGGGGAGAAATAAAAAATAAATAGTGTAATTGTTTGTTAAAATCTGTAAGTGGTTCAAAGTTTTTTTTTTTTCTGAGCATGTACACTGAGAGGAGGGCATGACTGCAATGATGTGTGCATAATTATCAGGTAACCTGGGATATCTACAGCTAAAAGCCATTTCATTGGCTGATGGTTCAAACAGTAGGTTCAAAGAGGAAGTTTAGCTGTGTTGAAGAGCTGGTAAGTGAAAATCTGATTGCTTTTTCGTGTGTAATTACTAAATGTTTTGTGTGTAATTACTAAATGTTTTTTTCTTATATATCTCCACCATTCATGATGTATTGTAAGCCACATTGAGCCTGCAAAGAGGTGGGAAAATGTGGGATACAAATGCAATAAATAAATAAATATAAAACATTCTGCTTGGATAGGAAGAGTTTGTGATATGTGAAAATACATTTTGCTTTAATGAAATTGCTAAACTTTAGAGTCAGAGACTTATCAATGAGGGATACATACAGTGCTTTTTTTGTGCCGGCACCTTTTTCCTGAGGTCCGGCTCACTTGCCCGCTCCCTTCTGTTCTTGCTCTCGTGCTCCAAAATCTTTTATCCGAAGTCGCGATTCTCCTGTCTCCCCTGCCCTCCCCTCCATGTCCAGCAATTCTCTCTCCCCTCCCCTGTCCTCCCCTCCATGTCCAGCATGTCGCCTCCCTCCCCTGTCCTCCCCTCTCCTCTCCATGCTGGACATGGAGGGGAGGGGAGAGGAGGGAAGAGAGAATTGCTGGACATGGATGAGAGGGGAGGGCAGGGGGCAGAGGAGACATACTGGACATGGAGGGGAGGGGAGGTCAGCGAAGAGAGATTCGCTGGACATGAAGGGCAGGGGAGAGAGGAGAATCATTGGACATGGATGGGAGGTGAGGGCAGGGGAGAGAGGAGAATCGCTGGACATGGATGAGAGGGGAGGGCAGGGGAGAGAGGAGAATCGCTGGACATGGATGAGAGGGGAGGGCAGGGGAGAGAGGAGAATCGCTGGACATGGATGAGAGGGGAGGGCAGGGAAGAGAGATTCTCTGGACATGGATGGATGGAGGAGTTGGCGGGGAGAGAGGAGAAATGCTGGTCTTGGATGGAGGAGAGGGGAGAGAGAATTATTGCTTTATAAGGATACAGGGGAGGGACGAGAGAGAAGAAATGCTGAACATGGATGGAGGGGATGAGAGAGGAGAAGTGCTGGACATGGATGGAAGTGAGGAAAGAAAAAAGAAGAACATGCACATGGATGGAGATGAGGGAAAGGGAAGAGAGGAGAAAAACTGCACATGGATGGAGAAAATAGGCAAAAGCTGGATCCACGTTATACCTCCTCCAGTCAGTTCCACAGAGGAGGACACAGCTTTTACTTATGGATGTAGGGCAAGAAATGAAGAAGAAAGGAGGAAAGTAAAGAAATAAATGGAAAGGAAGCCCTGGAAACTTGAGTTAAGAGAACAGATAGAGAGCAGCAGAATCAGAGACTCGGACCAATATGGATAGAAAAACAAAGTCACCAGAATACAAAGGTAGAAAAAAATCATTTTATTTTCATTTTAGTGTTTGCAATATGTCCACTTTGAGAATTTACATCTGCTATCTTATTTTGCAATGTATAGCAATTTGTTTTCTAAGAATATTGCTGACAATTCCTGTCAGTGTGGCAAGTGGTGAGCGATCATTTTCTCGGTTAAAAATCATAAAAAATTATTTGCGATCAAGTATTTCGCAAGAAAGGCTTGTAAGCCTTGCCATCTTGTGCCACACGGGGGGGGGGGGGGGGCGCCAACTGATAGTCTGCAGCGGGGCACCAGAGACCCTAGGCAAGGCCCTGATTAGAAGACCTTGTGGGCTTTGTCAGAGATAATTTGCAGGCAGCTCAGACTAAGCAAAAGTCCTGATATGATCATAAAGCCCAAAATAGAGAGTTTCATGAAGGTCAGCAGGTACTTGTTTTAGTCCCAGTATATCAGAATAAACTTCTTGTTTGGCCAGCAGTTGGTGTCTGACCTCTGAACTTTAGCAGTAGCAGAGTGTTTATTTCTTAGCTTGCCTTCCCTGAGGAGGAGAGGAAGCCCTGAGGGAAAGTAACCCACACTGCTATTGGCCAGAAACCCCTCAGTGTTAATGCTCTGGGCTCAGATTGGTTCAAACTCCATTCAGAATATGCTGGAAATATTTAGTCTCAGAGTCAGGCTGTAGAGGGTAAAATGTCTACACTGAAACCCTGTTCAAAACCTGTGAGCCATTAATTTTCCTGAACTCCTCAGGTACTAGTCAGATATTAATAACATGTATAATCAAGTGCAACTAGTACCAGAGCAGAAGCCAATGTAGTCTTTAATTTTTAGAAAGCCGCTTCACACTCTAGTGACCAGGCAATGGTGCAGGGCAGTCTCTTTTTTGTCCAGTCAGGAGCTTGGCTATGGTGCTATAATGAGACACAAACTTCCTGTAATACCCTGCTGTCCCAAGGAAGGCCAATACTTGCTTTTGGTTTGGGGAGTGGGCCAATTTTCTATAGCTTCCACCGTAGCTGGCTCAGGCTTTAGCTGTCCACCCCCTTACTCTGTGCCCTAAATATTGGACTTCTGCCATCCCCATCTGACATTTGCTGGGCTTTATAGTTAGGCGGGCCTCCCTGATTTGGTCTAACACCCCCCTCAAATGGATCAGGTAGTCATCCCAAGTCTAACTGTACACAGCAATATCATCAAGATAAACCCTAGCATGCTCCTGGAGTCTGTCTAATAAAAGATTAATCAAGCACTGAAACGTAACAGAAGCATTTTTCATTCCAAAAGGCATCACAGTAAATTCAAAAAGGCCAAATGGATCTGCCAGTACCCTTGGCTAATGTCCATTGTGGTCAGGTACTGGGCCCCAGCTAAATGAATTAACAACTTGGGCATCGGATAGGCACCAGATACAGTACATTCATTAAGCCTCCTGTAATCCACACAGAAGTGGGTTATGCCAACCTTCTTAGGGATAAGACCTACAAGAGAACCCGATGGACTATAAGACTTCTTTTTAACACCTAGGGCTAGCATCTCATCAATCTCCTATTTCATTTGCTTCTCCACCTCAGCAGATATTCAATTGGCACCCTGCTTTAGTGGTTTTTGGGCCCCAGTGTCTACATTATGATTAGCCAAATAAGTAATCCCTGTTTTAGTAGAAAACACATCAGCATACTTTTGCAATACTACTTCTAGCTGCTGTTTCTGGGTGGGGGGTTAATTGCTCTCCCACTACAACTTGCTGTGCATATCCCTTTGGTAATGTCTCTGCTAAGAGGTCAGATATGGGCTCGCTATCCTGACACTCTTCAGGTGAGCTACATACAGCTAGCACCATGGCTGTGTGATCTGCATAGGCCTTTAACATACATGAAAGGTATGCTGCTTTCTGTCTTGAGAGTCCATAGATATTTTATTTATTTATTGGTATTTATTAACTGCCTCTATGAGGAGATTCATAGTTTGTACCATTTAGGCACCATATGACCTTGTAAGGTCCCGCCCAATTAGCCTGAAGCTTATTCTAATCTACTGTGATTAAAACAAATACCTGCTGACCAGTGGCGTAGCTACGTGGGGCCTGGGCCACCGTAGATTTAGCCCTGGACTCCCCTGCCGACGACCCTCTTGACCCCCCCCCCTCCCGACGACCCTCCCCCGCCGTCGTCGCCGCCTACCTTTGCTGACGAGGGACCTCAATCCCTGCCAGCCGAGGTCTTCTTGCTTCCCACGCAGGGCTTCTTCATTCTGTTTCTGACGTCCTGCACGTCAGACTCACAGAACAAAGCCTTGCAGATCAGCTGATCTTGCTGATCTGAAGGCTTCATTCTGTGAGTCTGACGTCCTGCACGTACAACGTGCAGGACATCAGAAACAGAACAAAGAAGCCCTGTGCGGGAAGCAAGAGGACCTCGGCTGGCGGGTATTGGTGTCCCTTGCCAGCAAAGGTAGGCGACGATGGCGGCGGGGGAGGGTCATTGGCGGGAGGAGGGATCGAGAGGGTCATCAGCAGGGGTCGTAGTTGGCGGCAATGGCTGGGGGGGGTTGATAATGACTGGGGGGGGGTCAGTGGCGCTGGGTGGGGGGAGGCTAACATGTGCCCCCTCACCTCGGGCTCTGGACCCCCCTCATGCCGAAGTCTGGCTACGCCCCTGCTGCTGACCCTCATGAAACTCTCTATTTCGGACTTTACAATCATACCAGGTCCTTTGCTTAGTTTGGGCTGCCTGCAAGTTATCTCTGACAAAGCCCACAAGGTCTTCTAATCTCTGTCGCATATTAACTACATATTCAGGGGTGTCAGAGGTGTCAACTTTCCCCTCCCAATATTCTCTTATTAGGTCAAGGGGCCCTCTCACCCTCCGGCCATAAAGCAGCTCCTGGGGTACTTCTCTGTATGCAGACAGTAGATATGGCAAGTACTTTTCCCAGTCCTGGTCTACTGATTCCATAATAGTCTTCAGCATTTGCTTTAATGTCCCATTAAATCTCTCCACCAGCCCATTATTTCAGAGTGATATGGCGTGGTACAGACAGAGTTCACTCCACAGTGTGTCAACAGATTCTGGATCAGCTCAGATATAAATTGTGTCCCTTGGATATCATACTCAGGAAAATATTTCTAGCAGGGCAGTGGCAATTTTCTCTAATTCTATGGAAGATAAGGCTACTGCTTAAGGATATCTGGTAGCAAAGTCCACCACTATCAATATATATTTTTCCCAGTCCGTCTAGGGACAGCTAGAGGCCCCACTATATCCACAGCTATCCTCCCAAATGGCTCACTGATAATGGGAGTGAGCTCGAGGGTGATCTTGGGTCTTACCCACTCTGGCACACATCACAGGTTTGACAATAATCAGCTACAGCTCAAATTCTATTCCTGGCCAATAGAATTTCTGGGTGAATCTAGTGTGTGTGCATGTCACCCCCTGATGTCCTTCTAATGGAATGTCATGTACAATTTGTAGGAGCTGTTCTCGGTATACTTTGGGCACTGTAAGCTGTTTGTCTGCTGGTCAGGGCCTGTTAGAATCAATGGGATCATTCTTTCCATTGGATATGGTCTTTACGAATCTCATCAGTTGGCTGACCAGCCCTCTGCCTCAGAGCTTCCAGGTCAGTGTCAGATGGTTCTTCTGGAAGAACTGCGGTGCCTCTTCCTGTCACTTGGTCAGCTGGTCCCACCTAGACAAGCTTAGAATCTGGAACTGGAGAGGTGATTTCTGCTGCTTTTGGTTGTTTCACCACCCGGGCCTGACTACGGGTCACCACAGCGGAAATGCTGATTCCGCTATCAAAGATAATGTTCATTGGACCCATGTCAGTTCCACACAGCATCAGTACCAGCATGTTTTTCATTATTCCTACTTCTCTGTATCCAGGCTTGATATCCCAATCCAGGAATACTCAAGCAATGGAATCAGTCTCTCTGGATCCATTGGCTAACACTACCTCTGCAGTGCGCCCTGGAATAATAGCATCTTCCAGCACTAGATCTGGTTATAATAAAGTTATACTAGAGTCAGTTTCCACAAAGCCTAGCCACCTGGTCTGATTCACAGTTACTGGGGTGTTATACTGTTGTGGAAACCCATCTACTTCCTTGGTTGATGAATGACCAGTAACTTTCTGTGCTGTGGAAACTGTGTGGGTTTCCTTTATGAGACTGGAGCCACCTATGAAAGCTGCCAGCTTTGTTGCAGGAACTGAAATGCTCTTCAGTGCAGGCTTGGGATTATCTGTGCAATCCACTTTGAAATGTCCTGTGCACCCACACTGGTAACAAGGGCATTCATACCTAAAGTCTTTAGGTTTTTGGGAAACACTGGCGGGTTTGCTGACTGTCTCTGAGGCAGAAATATTTGATTTGGGGGCCCTGGCTGCTCTGAGATCCCAGAAGCTGTGAATATGGATGGCTTCTCTTTGCTAACTAGGGACGGTTAGCCACAAAGATGTCAGCCAACTCTGTCGCCTTCTCTGGAGTACAGGGCTGGTGATCATGAACATGTTCCTTCATCTCTGGACGACAACGCTGAAGAAACTGTTTCAGGACCATTAGATTTTTGCAGTCCTCCGGGGTTTTAACCTCAGCTCCACTGAGCCACCGCTGGTGCTGTTTTCTTAGCTGGATCACAAAATCACTGTATCATCTGCCCTCTTTTGCAAAGTCCGGAACTTTAGTTTGTAGGTCTCGGGAGTAATCAAACAAAAAAGCAACACTGGGCCTTCAAGACTGTAAGCCTTCTGTAAACCTGGAGGATGTAATGGAGCAGTTCTACAAACTGAAGAGTAGCAAATCTCCTGGACCGGATGGTACTGATAGAACTGAAAAATGAGCTTGCGGAGCTATTCTTAGAAATATGTAATTTATCCTTAAAATTGAGTGTGGTACCAGAAGACTGGAGGGTGGGCAATGTAACGCCGATTTTTAAAAAAGGTTCCAGAGGAGATCTGGGAAATTATAGACCGGTGAGTCTGACGTCGGTGCCGGGCAAAATGTTAGAGACTATTATTAAGAACAAAATTACAGAGCATATTCAAAAGCATGGATTAATGAGACAAAGTCAACATGGATTTAGTGAAGGGAAATCTTGCCTCACCAATCTACTACATTTCTTTAAGGGGTGAACAAACATGTGGATAAAGGCGAGCAGGTTGATATTGTGTATCTGGATTTTCAGAAGGCATTTGACAAAGTACCTCATGAAAGACTCCAGAGGAAATTGGAGAGTCATGGGATAGGAGGTAGTGTTCTATTGTGGATTAAAAACTGGTTAAAAGAAAACAGAGAGAAGGGTTATATGGCTAGTATTCTCAATGGAGAAGGATAGTTAGTGGGATTCCCCAGGGTCTGTGCTGGTACCGCTGCTTTTTAACGTATTTATAAATGACCTAGAGATGGGAGTAACTAGTGAGGCAATTAAATTTGCTGATGACACAAACTTATTCAAAGTTGTTAAATCACGGGAGGATTGTGAAAAATTACAAGAGGACCTTACGAAACTGGGAGACTGGGCGTCTAAATGGCAGATGATGTTTAATGTGAGCAAGTGCAAAGTGATGCATGTGGGAAAGAGGAACCCGAATTATAGCTACGTCATGCAAGGTCATGCAGTGGAGGAGTGGCCTAGTGGTTAGGGTGGTGGACTTTGGTCCTGGGGAACTGAGGAACTGAGTTCGATTCCCACTTCAGGCACAGGCAGCTCCTTGTGACTCTGGGCAAGTCACTTAACCCTCCATTGCCTGCCGCATTGAGCCTGCCATGAGTAGGAAAGCACGGGGTACAAATGTAACAAAAATAAAATAAGGTTCCACGTTAGGAGTCATGGACCAAGAAAGGGATCTAGGTGTCGTCATTGATGATACGTTGAAACCTTCTGCTCAGTGTGCTGCTGTGGCTAAGAAAGCAAATAGAATGTTTGGTATTATTAGGAAAGGAATGGAAAACAAAAATGAGGATGTTATAATGCCTTTGTATCGCTCCATGGTGCGACTGCACCTCGAATATTGTGTTCAATTCTGGTTGCCGTATCTCAAAAAAGATATAGTGGAATTAGAAAAGGTACAGAGAAGGGCGACGAAAATGATAAAGGGGATGGGACGACTTCCCTATGAGGAAAGGCTAAAGCGGCTAGGGCTCTTCAGCTTGGAGAAAAGGCGGCTGAGGGGAGATATGATAGAGGTCTATAAAATAATGAGTGGAGTTGAACAGGTAGATGTGAAGAGTCTATTCACACTTTTCCAAAAATACTAGGACTAGGGGGCATGCGATGAAGCTACAATGTAGTACATTTAAATCGAATCGGAGAAAATTTTTCTTCACTCAACGTGTAATTCAACTCTGGAATTCGTTGCCAGAGAATGTGGTAAAGGCGGTTAGCTTAGCGGAGTTTAAAAAAGGTTTGGACAGCTTCCTAAAGGAAAAGTCCATAGACCGTTATTAAATGAACTTGGGGAAAATCCACTATTTCTGGGATAAGCAGTATAAAATGCCTTGTACTTTTTGGGATCTTGCCATGTATTTGTGATCTGGTTTGGCCACTGTTGGAAACAGAATGCTGGGCTCGATGGACCTTTGGTCTTCCCCAGTATGGCAATACTTATGTACTTATGTACTGAGACAACTGGAGTCTTTATTTCACAAATGACCTGACATGGGCCGTGTTTCGGCATTAAACAACGCCTGCCTCAGGGGTCAGGGTTTGATTGTGAAATGTGCAAAATATGTGGGTCCAATGCCTCAAATAGTGAAGAAAATCCTTACATCTGAACGATTCTGTCTAGATAGACAGCCGTGATGTAGAAGATAAACTCCTGTGAAAACCGTGTGCTCTAAAAAAAAAATGATTAGTAATAACATAATGGTTCAACACAAAGCTTTGTGCACCTCCTCAAACTGGGCGCATGCCTCCATATACAGTCAATGAATTGACTCAAATGATCTCCCAGATAGCGCAGCCAGTCTTTCTGAGGAATCTCACTGAGGTGGCAAATTTTTTCAAAGGCAGATATCCATCAGTGTCACCTCTGGTATCATCAAACTGCATAAACAGGTTCAGCCTGATCTAGGTTATAGATCCAACTTCTGGCTTTTGTCAGAGGGGTTGGGCAGGAGCTTTGGAAATGAGTCATTTTCAGCTAGAATTCCCGCTCTTCAAGCCACAACTGGAATTCACTGTCTTCACGCTGCAGCTGGTCTAACCGCTGTCGCTCTAGCTTGTAGATCTGCTGGATCTCAGTTAGTGTGGCATCTGGCTCCACCAACTCAAGGGCCTCTGCCCACAATGGGTCTGCTCTGCCCCCCCCCCAGGAGAACTCTGCGCAGGCAGGTCCTGCAGCTCCTCCTTGCTAAGGTCATCTGGTCATTCTTGTGTTAGGACAGGCATATCTGGTGTCTGACTGTCAATTGCCATCAGCACACTGCTAATCTCCTAACATTAGCAAAAAAAACTGAACAGGGAAGGGACCCTATTACTAATGCACCCGTTCACTGTGCTCGTTGAACCACCCAGTGCATGGTGAACCTAACCCCATTTTTGGGTTGTTTTTTTTCCCTATCCTATAATTCCTAGGATTCTCTGTGCTTATTTAACTGGTGCTACACACTGAGAAGAGGGTTTCATTATATCATCAACGATGACACCTAGATCCTTTTCCTGGGTGGTGTAGGGGTATTTTCCTGCTACCACATTGCCACCAAAAAAGAAAGGACCAAAGGTCTGTCAAGAAACACCTAGCACCCACCTGGGGTTAATCTTGCAGCCACCTAGAGAGTTTGTCACCAGCACTGCTCAGGCCTGCCTGCATCTGGACACGTGCTCTATACTATTTTATTTTATTTATTACATTTGTACCCCGCTCTTTCTCACATACAGCAGGTCCAGTGCGGCTTACACCTCACCGACTGGGTCCCACTTGCCTCTGGGCGAGTCTCCTACTCTCAAGTTATTCCCCGGTGATTTCTAAGTTACTGGGGTCACACTTTCAGGGGTCTCACAGTTCCTAGAAAGTACTCACAGACCTTACACACAAACCACCAGGATTGTTAGTCAGTCCAGGACAACAAAGCCAATGAACTAACAGGTTTATTGTTACAAAATTAGAACAGTAAACCATATAAAACAGATGGAAAAATAACAGGCAATAACAGGTAACTGAATAAGGATCAATATTAAAACTGTCTAAACACTTTGTCACTACCTGGGTAGCACCTAGGGAGTTTCAGGAAAATAACTGCACACAAGTCTGAACAAGATCTCGGGGCAGAGATGTTCACCTTCTGCTCTCCCTAGCTGAGAATAAAGATTTCTACAGTGGTTAGGTGGGAATAAACAGTCACTTCTGTAACAGCTTTACAAAAAGAGGACAGTCACTTTCTGCTGGCCAAACAAGGAAAATGCACTGGGAAACAAGTATGTCATACATTCACATAAGAAGTCACAGACATAAGTCCCCTGTTTCGCCACAGCATAAGTACATAAGTATTGCCATACTGGGAAAGACCAAAGGTCCATCAAGCCCAGCATCCTGTTTCCAACAGTGGCCAATCCAGATCACAAATACCTGGCAAGATCCCAAAAAGTACAAAACATTTTATACTGCTTATCCCAGAAATTCCAATTATAGTGGCAGTCGCCATATGGAGGTGGAAGCTCAGTAACAGGAGAGTAGTATTTTGGTCGGACAACAGATTGGGAGGCGGGGCTGGTGTTTGGGAGGTGGGGCTAGTGCTGGGCAAGACTTCTACGGTCTGTGCCCTGAAAAAGACAGATACAAATCAAGGTAAGGTATACACAAGAAGTAGCACATATGAGTTTATCTTGTTGGGCAGACTGGATGGACCGTGCATGTCTTTTTCTGCCGTCATCTACTATGTTACTATGTAAATAGTGGTTTTTCCCCAAGTCCATTTAATAACGGTCTATGGACTTTTCCTTTAGGAAGCCGTCCAAACCTTTTTTAAACTCCGCTAAGCTAACCGCTTTTACCACATTCTCCGGCAACGAATTCCAGAGTTTAATTACACGTTGAGTGAAGAAACATTTTCTCAGATTCGTTTTAAATTTACTACATTGTAGCTTCATCGCATGCCCCCTAGTCCTAGTATTTTTTGAAAGCATGAACAGATGCTTCACATCTAACCGTTCAACTCCACTCATTATTTTATAGACCTCTACCATATCTCCCCTCAGCCGTCTTTTCTCCAAGCTGAAGAGCCCTAGCCGCTTTAGCCTTTCCTCATAGGGAAGTCGTCCCATCCCCTTTATCATTTTCGTTGCCCTTCTCTGTACCTTTTCTAATTCCACTATATCTTTTTTGAGATACGGCGACCAGAATTACAATATTCGAGGTGCGGTCGCACCATGGAGCAATACAAAGGCATTATAAAATCCTCATTTTTGTTTTCCATTCCTTTCCTAATAATACCTAACATTCTATTTGCTTTCTTAGCCACAGCAGCACACCGAGCAGAAGGTTTCAACGTATCATCAACGACGACACCTAGATCCCTTTCTTGGTCCGTGACTCCTAATGTGGAACCTTGCATGACATAGCTATAATTCGGGTTCCTCTTTCCCACATGCATCACTTTGCACTTGTTCACATTAAACGTCATCTGCCATTTAGACGCCCAGTCTCCCAGTCTTGTAAGGTCCTCTTGTAATTTTTCACAATCCTCCCGTGATTTAAAGACTTTGAATAACTTTGTGACATCAGCAAATTTAATTACCTCACCAGTTACTCCCATCTCTAGGTCATTTATAAATATGTTAAAAAGCAGCGGTCCCAGCACAGACCCTGGGGAACCCCACTAACTACCCTTCTCCATTGAGAATACTATTTAACCCTACTCTCTGTTTTCTATCTTTTAACCAGTTTTTAATCCACAATAGAACACTACCTCCTATCCCATGACTCTCCAATTTCCTCTGGAGTCTTTCATGAGGTACTTTGTCAAATGCCTTCTGAAAATCCAGATACACAATATCAACCTGGTCACCTTTATCCACATGTTTGTTCACCCCTTCAAAGAAATGTAGTAGATTGGTGAGGCAAGTCACTAAATCCATGTTGACTTTCAGCCTTATTTTCGAAAGAGAAAGACACCCATATTTCGACCCAAATCGGGAGATGGTCGCCTTTCTCCCGTGGGCGTCCAAATCGGTATAATCGAAAGCCGATTTTGGTCGTCTTCAACTACACTCCATCGCAGGAACAGGGGTGTGGTGAAGACGGGACTGGGACGTGGTTATCGGCCGAGGAGAGATGGCTGCCTTCGGCCGATAATTGAAAAAAAACCAGGCCGTTTTACCGCGATTTTGGGTCACTTTTTTTGGACCCTTTTTTTTTCACGAACAAGTTCCAAAAAAGTGCCCCAACTGCCCAGATGACCACCGAAGGGAATCGGGGATGACCTCCCCGGACTCCCCCAGTGGTCACTAACCCCCCTCCCACTAAAAAAAAAAGAACTTTAAAAACCTTTTGTTCCAGCCTGTATGCCAGCCTCAAATGTCATACCCAGCTCCATCACAGCAGTATGCAGGTCCCTGGAGCAGTTGTTAGTGGGTGCAGTGGACTTCACCCAGGTGGGCCCAGGCCCATCCCCCCCCTACCTGTTACACTTGTGCTGGTAAATGGGAGCCCTCCAAATCGCCCCCAAAACCCACTGTACCCACATGTAGGTGCCCCCCTTCACCGCTTAGGGTTATGGTAATGGTGTAGAGTTGTGGGCAGTGGGTTTTGGGGGGGGAATTTGAGGGGCTTAGCACCCAAAGGAAGAGAGCTATGGACTTGGGAGGTATTTTACTTTTGTTTACGTTTTATAAGTGCCCCCTAGGGTGCCCGGTTGCCGTCCTGGCATATGAGGGCAGTACGAATCCTGGCCCCTCCCACGACCCAATGCCTTGGATTTGGTTGTTTTTGAGCTGGGCGCCTTCGGTTTCCATTATCGTTGAAAAACGATACCGCCCAGCTCAAATCCGCACAAATCCGATGCATTTGGCTGGCACAAACCGTATTATCAAAAAAAAAAGATGGACGTCCATTTTTTTTCGAAAATACGGTCTGTCCCTCCTCTTCACGTACCCGTTTTCGGACATTGACGCCCATGGAGATGGGCGTTTGCGTTCGATTATGCCCTCCACGTCTCATTATTCCATGCTTTTGAATGTGCTCTGTAATTTTGTTCTTAATAATAGTCTCGTCTCTACCATTTTGCCCGGCACCGACATCAGACTCACCGGCCTATAATTTCCAGGATCTCCTCTGGAACCTTTTTAAAAAATCAACGTTACATTGGCCACCCTCCAGTCTTCTGGTACCACACTCGATTTTAAGGATAAATTACATATTTCTAACAATAGCTCCGGAAGCTCATTTTTCAGTTCTATCAGTACTATCCGGTCCAGGAGATTTGCTACTCTTCAGTTTGTAGAACTGCCCCATTACATCCTCCAGGTTTACAGAGAATTCATTAAGTTTCTCCGACTCGTCAGCTTCGAATACCATTTCCGGCACCGGTATCACTCCCAAATCTTCCTTGGTGAAGACCGAAACAAAGAATTCATTTAATCTCTCCGCTACGGCTTTGTCTTCCCTGATCGCCCCTTTTACTCCTCAGTCATCTAGCCGGCTTCCTGCTTTTAATATACCTAAAAAAAATTTACTATCCTGCTTATAATCAAAATAGAAAAACGCCTATATTGTGACCCAAATCGGGAGATACACGTTTATCTCACAGAAACGAATAAAGCGGTATAATCGAAAGCCGAATTTGGACGTTTTCAACTGCACTCCTTCGCGGATGCGGACAAAGTTGATGGGGGCATGTCGAAGGCGTGGTGAAGGCGGAACTGGGGCGTGGTTATCGGCCGATCAGAAATGGGCGCCTTTCGCCGATAATGGAAAACAAATATGCGTTTTTAGCGAGAATTTAGGCACTTTTCCTGGACCCTGTTTTTCCACGAATAAGGCCCCAAAAAGTGCCCTAAATGACCAGATGACCACTGGAGGGAATCGGGGATGACCTCCCCTGACTCCCCCAGTGGTCACAAACCCCCTCCCACCACAAAATATGCCGTTTCACAACTTTTTATTTTCACTCTCAAATGTCATACCCACCTCCCTGGCAGCAGTATGCAGGTCACTGGAGCAGTTATTAGGGGGTGCAGTGGACTTCAGGCAGGTGGACCCAGGCCCATCCCCCCCCCCCACCTGTTACACTTGTGCTGGTAAATGGGAGCCCTCCAAACCGCCCCCCCAAACCCACTGTACCCACATGTAGGTGCCCCCCTTCACCCCTTAGGGCTATAGTAATGGTGTAGAATTGTGGGCAGTGGGTGTTGAGGGGGATTTGGGGGGCTCAATACCCAAGGGAAGGGTGCTATGCACCTGGGAGCTGTTTTACCTTTTTTTTTTTTTTTTTGTAAAAGTGCCCCCTAGGGTGCCCGGTTGGTGTCCTGGCATGTGAGGGGGACCGGTGCACTACGAATCCTGGCCCCTCCCACGAATAAATGTCTTGGAGTTATTCGTTTTTGAGCTGGGCGCTTTCGGTTTCCATTATCGCTGAAAAACAAAAACGCCCAGCTCAAAAAAAGATAAACGTCCATGTTTTTCGAAAATACGGTTTGGTCCGCCCCTTCAAGGACCCGTTCTCGGAGATAAACGCCTATGGAGATAGACGTTTCCGTTCGATTATGCCCCTTCACGTGTTTTTGCCTCCAACGCAATCTTTTTTTCGACGTCCCTCTTAGCCTTCCTTATCAGCGCTTTGCATTTGACTTGACATTCCTTATGCCGTTTATTATTTTCAGTCAGTTCCTTCTTCCATTTTCTGAAGGATTTTCTTTTAGCTCTAATAGCTTCCTTCACCTCACTTTTTAACCACGCTGGCTGTCGTTTGATCTTCCATCCTCCTTTTTTAATACGCGGAATATATTTGGCCTGGGCTTCCAGGATGGTGTTTTTGAACAGTATCCATGCCTGATGTAAAGATTTGACCCTCGCAGTCGCTCCTCTAAATTTTCTTTTCACCGTTGTTCTCATTTTATCATAGTCTCCTTTTTTAAAGTTAAACGCTAACGTATTTGATTTCCTATGTATACTTACTTCAAAGCTAATAACAAATCTGATCATATTATGATCACTGTTATCAAGCGGCCCCAGCACCATTACCTCCCGCACCAGATCATGTGCTCCACTAAGAACTAGGTCTACAATTTTTCCTTCTCTCGTCGGCTCCTATACCAGCTGCTCCATAAAGCTGTCCTTGATTTCATCAAGGAATTTTACCTCCCTAGCGTGTCCCGATGTTACATTTACCCAGTCAATATTGGGGTAACTGAAATCAAAAATCTACAACAAATTCTACTATTTAAAACCCTGTATTGCAGGTGTGAATTCACGTATATTTATGAAAATATGTGGAGAAAAAAAGACTTCAGAAACCACAGGAAAATTCTCTATAAAGGAACACCTTTCAAAGTTGAGAGAACTCCTCTCTTCAATCACTAGTCTTCACAAAAAAAACTCCATTTTTCTTATTCATAAAATACTTGTGCATACACCTTTGACAATACAAAAAGGTAGAAGCTGATTACTAAGCCACAAATGTGGTGAAATATACTTTAAATTATAACTTAGCTTGAATCATCTTGATATCGACATTCCATATTCTCTTCCATAGTGTCCAATAATCATGAGCTCATCGCATTTGTGGCTTAGTAATCAGCCTCTACCTTTTTGTATTGTCAAAGGTGTATGCACAAGTATTTTATGAATAAGAAGAGTGGAGTTTTTTTTTGTGAAGACTAGTGATTGAAGAGAGGAGTTCTCTCAACTTTGAAAGGTGCTCCTTTATAGAGAATTTTCCCGTGGTTTCTGAAGTCTTTTTTTTCTCCACGTATTTTCATAAATATACGTGAATTCACACCTGCAATATAGGGTTTTAAATAGTAGAATTTGTTGTAGATTTTTGATATATATTCTACTTATCCTTTAACATAAATCGGTAATTGAAATCACCCATTATTATTGTGTTGCCCAGTTTGTTTGCGTTCCTAATTTCCTTTAACATTTCTGCATCCATCTGTTCATCCTGGCCAGGCGGACAGTAGTACACTCCTATCACTCTCCTTTTCCCCTTTACACATGGAACTTCAATCCATAGTGATTCCAAGACATGGTGATATCTTTGAAAGATACCTTATCCCGAACCATGCGCTTTTCAGTGACTGTCGGCCTTCCCCCCCATTTCTAGTTTAAAAGCTGCTCTATCTCCTTTTTAAATGCTGATGCCAGCAGCCTGGTCCCACCCTTCCCCAGAATGTTGCCCAGTTCCTAACAAATCTAAAACCCTCCTCCCTGCACCATCGTCTCATCCACGCACTGAGACTCCGGAGCTCTGCCTGTCTCTTGGGCCCTGCGCGAGGAATGGGTAGCATTTCAGAAAATGCTACCCTAGAGGATCTGGATTTGAGCTTTCTACCTAAGAGCCTAAATTTGGCTTCCAGAACCTCTCTCCCACATTTTCCTATATCATTGGTACCCACATGTACCAAGACAGCTGACTCCTCCCCAGCACTATCTAAAATCCTATCTAGGTGACGCGTGAGGTCCGCTACCTTCGCACCAGGCAGGCAAGTCACCAGGCGATCCTCACATCCACCAGCCACCCAGCTATCTATATGCCAAATGATCGAATCACCAACTACAACAGCTGTCCTAACCTTTCCCTCCCGTGCAGCACTTGGAGACATATCCTCGTTGCGAGAGGATAGTACATCCCCTGGTGGGCAGGTCCTGGCTATAGGAGTACTTCCTACTTCACCAGGGTGATGCTCTCCTTCTAGGAGACCTCCCTCCTCCAAGGTAGCACAAAGGCTACCAGACTGGAGGTGTGACTTCTCTACAACATCCCTGTAGGTCTCCTCTATGTACCTCTCTGTCTCCCTCAGCTCCACCAAGTCTGCTACTCTAGCCTCAAGAGAACGGACACGTTCTCTGAGAGCTAGGAGCTCTTTGCATCGGGCACACACATATGACATCTCACCAACTGGGAGATAATCATACATGTGACACTCAATGCAAAAGACTGGATAGCACCCCTCTCGCTGCTGGACTGCTGACTCCATCTTAGTGTTTTTGAGTTTTTCAATAATTTAAAACTTGCTACAGTATTAAGGATATTAATCCATTTACACCAACAAAATATTGGCGCCTAAGTTATGCGCAGAGCAGCTGTATTCTATAACCATGCGTGTAATTTTTCGGAATACCCAGGGCCAACCCATTCCATGCCCATGGTCACACCCCCTTTTATGCGGACCACTTTACAGAATATGCTTAGTGAGTCGTATGCGTAAATTCAAATTAATGCCAATTAGTGATGATAATTGCTTGATAGCATTCAATTATCAGTGCTGATTAGCTAGTTAACCAATAAAGTTACATGCGTTATTACAGAACTAGTAAAAAAGGCCCGTTTCTGACAAAAATGAAACGAGCACTAGCAAGGTTTTCCTTGGAGTGTGTATGTAAGTGACTGTGTGTGTGAGAGAGTGAATGTGTGAGGTGTGTGTGTGTGTGAAAGAGAGAGAGAGTGAGTCTGGGTGCGAGTGTGTCTGTGAGAGAGAGAGAGTGTGTATGTGTGTGTGTGTGTGTGTGTGTGTGTGTGAATGATAGTGTGTGCAAGTGTGTATGAGAGACACAGTGTGTGAGAGAGAGAGAGTGTGGGTTTCACACAGATACAGTGTGTGCGAGAGAGAGAGTGTGTGTGAGACACAGACTCCCTGTGAGACTGAGTGTGTGAGACCAATAGTGTGAGTGACTATGTGACACAGAGTGAATGTGATACAGTGTGAGACAGAGTGTGTGAGAGAGAGTGTGTGTGAGAGTGAGAGAGAGAAAGACATTGACTGTGAGAGAGAGTGTGTGAGAGAGAGAGTGTGTGTGTGACAGAGATACCTCCCCCCCCCCCTCCCTCCCTCCCTCTCTCTCTCTGGTGTCTGAGCGTTACTGTGTAGGACGCTGAGCTCTGTCTGTGCTTCAAGGAACTGACCAATCCTATTTAATAGAATGCACCTCCAACATTCTGAAGCCGAGAAGTGTGGTTGGTCACTTCTGCTTCTGACAAACCCGGAAGTACGTGATGTCAATTCAGGAGATGGATACAGAGAGCAGGAATGTCTCAGCCATGCAGTCAGCTTCAGAATGTTGGAGGTGCATTTTATTATATATGCCTCAATTTCCGTATGGAAATTCCAGCGCGATATATAGAATTCATGGGATAATGACAATACTAACAGTACTATATAGAATACTTACAAACCATATTTCCAGGAATGCATTTCTTAGCTGGAATTTTGTCCTTCTACATTCCTGGCTGCAAAAAAATGTAAATTGTCAAAATTTCACTGAATAATACGGACAGTAATATCTTCATTTATTAAATTTCACTATAGAAATGATTTGTAGTAGTTTGTAGTAGTAGTCTACTTCATCTACATACCTTGTGGTCTTCTCATCTATGCAAAGCTAAAAAGAAAATTGAAAATTATTTATTAGAAAACATGCAATCAGCAAATAAATTTACATTGGCAGTGATGACATAATAAAAGAAAATAAACGTTGCCATACTGGGACAGACTGAAGCTCCATCAAGCCCAGTATCCTATTTCCAACAGTGGTCAATCCAGGTCCCAAGTATCTGGCAAGATCCCAAAACAGTAAAACAGACTTTATGCTGCTTATCCTTGAAATAAGTAGTGAATTTTCCCAAGTCCATCTTAATAATGGCTTATAGACATTTTTTTTAGGAAATTAGCCAAACCTTTTAAAACCCCGCTAAGCTAAATGCTTTTACCACATTTCTAGCAATGAATTCCAGAGTTTAATTACATATTAAGAAATATTTTCTCTGGTTTGTTTTAAACTTACTACTTAGTAGCTTCATTATGTGCCCCCTAGTACTAGTATTTTTGAAAAGAGTAAACAAGCAATTCACGTCATCCATTCCACTCCAGTCAGTATTTTATACACCTCTTATCATATTCAGTCATCTCTTCTCCAATCTGAAGAACCCTAGCCACTTTAGCCTTTCCTGATAGGGAAGTTGTCCCGTCCCCTTTATCATTTTCATCACTCTTTGTACCTTTTCTAGTTCTGCTACATCTTTTTGAGATGTGGTGACCAGAATTGCACACAGTACTTGAGCTGCAGTTGTACCATGGAACAATACAAACACATTATAATATTCTCATTTTTGGGTTGTTGTTTTTTTCCTATCTTATAATTCTTAGGATTCTATGTGCTTATTTAACTGCTGCTACACACAAAGAACAGGGTTTCAATGTATCATCAACGATGACACCTAGATCCTTTTCCTGGGTAGTGTAGGGGTATTTTTCTGCTATCTCACCTTTGCTGGTCTGAGGCCTGTCTAAGCCTGAACCATCTTTTAACAACTAATATGGATTCTACAGCCTCTGCCCTGAATACATCTGAAACAGGAAAATTACTGTTTGGCACACCCTTGATGACATCTTCCAAGGACACTTTGAGGCTCATTTTCAAAGCACTTAGCCTCCCAAAGTTCCATAGAAACCTATGGAACTTAGCCTCCCAAAGTGCTTTGAAAATATGCCTCAATGTTTACTGCAAACTAGCCTCCAATTATCTCCTGGGAAGCAGCGAGGAGCTTACTTCACAGAGACAATGGCTCCAGAAGTTTATGTGAATCAAGAGGGAGTTTGCTACCATCCAACTTGTAGCTGAGAGTTTCTTTGCTAATAACAATGCCTTTCTTCATCACCAGAGCAAAGTTGGACTGAAGAGAAAGAAAGTTGGGCAGAAAAGAGACGCCAGGAAAGAGGAGAGAAGGGGAGGAAGATTTGTGGAGGATAGATCTCTCTTAGGCCCAGATGATCAAAAGCCCCGCGCTGTTCCAAACAGCGCTCTAAAATAGCGCTGGAACAATGCGGGGCTTTACTGCACCGATGATCAGAGATAATGCATGCAAATTTAAGCAACGCAATTATCTCTGATCAGGGGATAGAAGTGCGGGAAAATTTTGCCTGAGCATGCACTCAGCACAATCCTCCCGCACTTGTTTGACAGGTCTAGGCTGTCAAAAGCCCAAACCTGTCAAACACAGGGGCTGGAGGTCCATGGGACCACCAGGCCCTGACTACCCCTGCCCCGAGCAACGGGGGCTGGAGGTCCCCCCGATGATCCCACCCCCCCAGGTTCAGGGAGGGCTGGAGATCCGGTGGGTCTCCAGCCCCCCCCAAACCCCCAGAAAACGGTCCCTGGTGGTCTAGTGGCCGCCAGCCAAACACCCTCCCACCCAGCGAGTGACAGGGGGGCTGGAGGACTGGCGGACCTCCAGTCCCCCCAATGATCCCACCTTCCCCCAGGTTCAGGGAGGGCTTGAGATCCGGTGGGTCTCCAGCCCCCCCAAACCCCCAGAAAATGGTCCCTGGTGGTCTAGTGGCCGCCAGACAAACACCCCTCTCCCACCCAGCGAGCAACGGGGGGTGGGCTGGAGGTCCAGCAGACCTCCAGCCCACCCCAACTCCCCCCCCCCCAGCGTTGTGTGACCAATCCCTGGTGGTCCAGCGTAAAAGACAACCCCCTCCCGGCCCCCCTACCTTAGTTGGAGGAGGGAAGTAGCGTGTCTCCCTCCTCTTCCTTGGGTTGACGCCGCCGCAAAATGGCGGCACCCAGCTCCGCCCTATGTATCCTGTGATGCACTGGGCGGGGCTACAGACCATATAAGGGAGCGATTCTGAGAGGTGCTAGAGAAAGACTGATTTCCCCAAAACACAACAGTGAACTGAATTACTTGTGATAAAAAGCTGACAAGCTGACTTCTGCTGTAGCACTAATGCCTACCCAAAAGACTGTGTAATCAGTATACAGAGTAAAGACCTTGGACTTTATTCCTGGGCTGAGACTCACAGGGAAATTCTGCTACTCTCAACAGAGGAATCCGATTGTTCATCCACTGAAAGTCTGCAATACAGACTGCAGGGTAAGATAAACAGGATTTATTACCTACAGTTTGGGGTATAGGTAATCTAAGCCTTTTGTCTGTGAAAGACAGTTTTTTTCTCAGGATTTGTGATCAGTAGGATAACTTGCTGCTAAAAGTATATGTAATCTACTGAGGATCTTTATTATTTACTTGTATAATCACATATATTTTTTTATTTAGTTGTAATCTATGTTTTTGTGTTGTAATCTATATTTTTGGTAGTACACATCTATTTTTGTAACTTGCTTTGCATGTTGCCACATTTTTATTTTTGTATCTATAATAAATAATATATTCCCATTTGTGGCATGGTTCCTTTTACTGGTACAGCTAGTTAGAAAAGTCTAAGGGTAAATTAGGTACTGACATATCCCTGAGTAAACAAGTCCAGAATAATTGCTATTTAGTACTTTTCTGCCAGCCCAAGTACCTTAGCCTTCTGTTTTTACTACATAATTGGGGTAGCTCGTCCAGTTTCCTTACAGTGGTGATAACTAATGTGAAACCTTGCATCACACAACTATAGTTTGGGTTCTTCTTTCCCACATGCGTCACTTTGCACTTGCTCACATTAATATATATCTGCCATTTGGATGCCCAGTCTCCCAGTCTCGTAAGGTCCTCTTGCAATTTTTCACAATCCTCTTGTGATTTAACAACTTTGAATGACTTTCAGGCTTATTTTCGAAAGAGAAGGGCGCCCATCTTTCGACAAAAATCGGGAGATGGGCGTCCTTCTCCAAGGGTCGCCCAAATCGGCATAATCGAAAGCCGATTTTGGGCGTCCCCAACTGCTTTCCGTCACGGGGACGACCAATTTCACGGGGGGGTGTCGGAAGCGTAGCAAAGACGAGACTCGGGCGTGCCTACCACATGGGCGTCCTCGACTGATAATAGAAAAAAGAAGGGCATCCCTGACGAGCACTTGGGTGACTTTACTTGGTCCATTTTTTCTTATGGAATAATATCAACGGAAGACCACAAAATATACAATACCAAGTCCGCAAATTCACTACCTACTATACCTTGGATAAACAATATACTTTTTAATTTTTTATAATGCAATTATATAGTGTTTAAATGTGCTCAGACCATACCCATTCCAACCATTATATCCCCAAAGGGAGTATGTGGTGATGTCACAGATGGAACCATCATTGCACATTTGGTGTTCCACCTCCTTACCATGTATGTACATACATCTACGCTGATTCTGAACTCTTATGTTCTTTTAATATATTGAATATATGCTATATACAGAAGGTTCTTTGGTTTAATCTATGCTATATGCGTAAGAGTTCAGAGCATATATAATAGCATGGATTAATAAGACAAAACTAACATGAATTTAGTCAGGGGAAATCTTGCCTCAGTGATCTAATATATTTCTTTGAAAGGGTAAATAAACATGTGGAGAAAGGTGAGTTGGTCGATATTGTGTATCTGGATTTTCAAAAGACATTTGACAAAGTACTTCACGAAAGACTCCTGAGGAAATTAGAAAGTTGTGGAATAGGAAGTAGTGTCCTATTGTGGACAAAGAACTGGTTCAAAGATAGAAAAAGAGAGTAGGGGTCTATGCTGGGACCGCTGCTTTTTTACATATTTATAAATGATTTGGAAATGGGAATAACTAGTAAGGTAATGAAAATTTGCTGATGACACGTGGAGGGGCATAATCGAAAGGGGTGCCCAAGTTTTCCTGAGGACGTCAGGACGTCCCAGCGAAGGGGCGGGGAAACCCGTATTATCGAAACAAGATGGGCATCCATCTTTCATTTTGATAATATGGTCGGGTACGCCCAAATCACGAAATTTATGTCGACCTTAGAGATGGTCGTCCCTGATTTTCAGCGATAATGGAAACCAAGGACACCTATCTCAGAAACGACCAAATCCAAGCCATTTGGTTGTGGGAGGAGCCAGCATTCGTAGTGCACTGGTTCCCCTCACGTGCCAGGACACCAACCGGGCACCCTAGAGGGCACTACAGTGGACTTCAGAAATTGCTCCCAGGTGCATAGCTCCCTTACCTTGTGTGCTGAGGCCCCCAACCCCCCCCCCCAAAACCACAAACCCACAACTGAACACCACTACCATAGCCCTAAGGGGTGAAGGGGGCACCTACATGTGGGTACAGTGGGTTTCTGGTGGGTTTTGAAGGGCTCGCATTTACCACCACAAGTGTAACAGGTAGGGGGGGTTGGGCCTGGGTCCGCCTGTCTGAAGTGCACTGCAGTACCCATACTGCTGTCATAGAGCTGGGTATGACATTTGAGGCTGGCAAAAAATATATATAAAATGTTTTTTTTAGGGTGGGAGGGGGTTAGTGACCACTGGGGGAGTAAGGGGAGGTCATCCCCGATTCCCTCTGGTGGTCATCTGGTCAGTTCAGGCACCTTTTTGAGGCTTGGTCATAAGAAAAAATGGATAAACAATATACTTTTTAATTTTTTATAATGCTATTATATAGTGTTTAAATGTGCTCAGACCATACCCATTCCAACCATTATATCCCCAAAGGGAGTATGTGGTGATGTCACAGATGGAACCATCATTGCACATATCTTGTTTCGATAATACGGGTTTCCCCGCCCCTTCGCTGGGACGTCCTGACGTCCTCAGGAAAACTTGGGCACCCCTTTCGATTATGCCCCTCCACGTGTCATCAGCAAATTTTCATTACCTTACTAGTTATTCCCATTTCCAAATCATTTATAAATATGTAAAAAAGCAGCGGTCCCAGCATAGACCCCTACTCTCTTTTTTCTATCTTTGAACCAGTTCTTTGTCCACAATAGGACACTACTTCCTATTCCACAACTTTCTAATTTCCTCAGGAGTCTTTCGTGAAGTACTTTGTCAAATGTCTTTTGAAAATCCAGATACACAATATCGACCAACTCACCTTTCTCCACATGTTTATTTACCCTTTCAAAGAAATATATTAGATCACTGAGGCAAGATTTCCCCTGACTAAATTCATGTTAGTTTTGTCTTATTAATCCATGCTATTATATATGCTCTGTAATTTTGTTCTTTTGTTCTATCAGTTTGCCCAGCACTGACATCAGACTGACTGATCAATAATTTCCAGGATAACCTCTGGAACCCTTTTTAAAAATCAGAGCTATATTGGCCACCCTCCAACCTTCTGGTACCATGCTTGATTTTAAAGATAAATTACATATTACTAACAATAGTTCTGCAAGTTCATTTTTCAATTCTCTCAGTACTCTAGGATGCATACCATCCAGTCCAGGTGATTTGCAACTTACTCTTCAATTTGTCAAATTGCCCATTATATCTTCCAGGTTTACAGAAATTTGCTTCAGTTTCTCTGACTCATCAGCACTGAATACCATTTCTGGCACTGGTCTTCTACAGGGAAGACCAAAGCAAAGAATTAATTTAATCTCTTCGCTATGGCCTTGTCTTCCCTTAATGCCCTCTTTACTCCTCAGTCATCTAGCAGTCCAACTGATTATTTTACCGGCCTGCTTCTAATATACCTAAAAAAGTTTTAATTATGTGTTTTTGCCTCCAAGTCAATCTTCTTTTCAAAGTCTTTCAAATGCCTTCCATATCCATGTTTTGCATTTGACTTGCCATTCCTTATGTTTCCTATTATTTTCACTCAGATTTTACTTCCATTTTCTGAAGGATTTTCTTTTAGCTCTAATAGTTTTCCTCATCTCACTTTTCAACCATTCTGGTTGTTTGGCCTTCCTTCATCCTTTTTTAATACATGGAATACATCTGGTCTGAGCTTCCAGGGTGGCATTTTTGAATAGCATCCATGTCTGATGTAAATTTTTGACTGTTGAGGCTACTTCTCTAAAGGCCAAAAGGTTTGGTGTACAGTAACGGGCTTGCCACAAGCCAATGCAGAACTACCGCCAGTTCAATGTGGGTGCCAATGGTAGTTCTGTCCCTTACACATGCCAGTTCCAGCTATAGTGGAAATTTTCAAAAAATATTACCGCAAGGGGTTACCCGGCACCACACAGTGCCCGGTTACCACCAGGTTAGCATGGGAGTCTTTACCGCCACATCAGTGGGTGGCGGTAAGTGCTCCTCCCAAATTGGCTGGGTGGCAAGTGCAAACCTAACACATGTTCATTTCTTTTGGGGGGGCTTTTTCACCCACTGCAGTGAAAGGAGCCTCGGTGCACAGCAGAAGGCCACCGCAGCTAGTGCAGGCCCCCTAAGTTTTTTTTTATTTTTTAATTTTATTTATGCATTCTTGTATCTCACTGTTATCCAGAAACAAGTTTTGGTTCAAAGTGGCTTACAGTTTACAGTAAAATTACAGTAGTGTTTTACAGTTGTGACTTAAAAGAGTTTTTTGTAGCTTATGTGGTTAGCTATAGAATTTTTTTGAAAAGGTATGTTTTCAGTTCTTTTCTGAACTGAAGATACTTAGTGATACTTCTTGTGGCCTTTGGTGTTGAGTTCCACCATTTGGAGCCCTGGTAGCTGAATCCTGCTGTGTAGATGGATTTGTATATTATGTTTCTGCAGTTGGGTAGGTGAAGAAGTAGGTAGTTTCTGGTTTCTGGGTTTGCATTCCTTGGAAATAGTTTGATCATATCTTGCATGTTTGCAGGTGCCATTCTAAACAGTACCTTGAACATGAGGGTGCTAGCTTTACAGAGTAGTCTTACTTTGATTAGCAGCCAGTGTAGTGTTTCAAGTAGTGGTGTAGCTCTTTCTATTTCAACTTTTTGAAAATCAGTCTTGCTGCTGTGTTTTGGACGGTTTGTAACTATTTTAGTGTGTTTTCCTTGCACCCTATCCAGCTTATTTTCGAAAGAGAAAGACGCCCTATTTCGATCCAAATCGGGAGATGGGCATCTGTTTCCCGTGGGCGCCCAAATCAGTATAATCGAAACCCGATTTTTGGCGTCCTCAACTGCAGTCCGTCACGGAGACGAACAAAGATCATGGGGGCGTTCAGAGGCATGTTGGAGGCGGGACTGGGGCGTGGTTATCGGCCGAGGAGAGATGGGCGTCTTTAGCTGATAATTGAAACAAGAAGGGCGTTTTTGATGAGAATTTGGTTCGCTTTATTTGGACCCTTTTTTTTCAGGTCCAAGTCCCAAAAAAGTGCCCCAACTGATCAGATGACCACCGGAGGGAATCGGGGATGACCTCCCCTGACTACACCAGTGGTCACTAACCCCCTCCCACCAAAACAAACTCCACTTTACAAACTTTTTTTCCCAGCCTCTATGCCAGCCTCAAATGCCGTACCCACCTCCATGACAGCAGAATGTGTTCTATCCTCTGACAGCCTTTCCCTGGTTCTGATGTGGGTCTCGGGTGAGTGTGACACCTTTTCTGTTAAGGGCACTGCAGAGTCACATCAGCAATGCATTGTGGTGGGTGTAGGGTATTGGGCTCCGTGATTCCACTAGCTTGTGTTAAATGCTCACGATGTTGGTAGTTGGTAGGCTGTTCTCCCATGGTGCTTTTCCCTCTGCCTACTGGGTCAGAGTGTGCCCTGTTTTGTTTCTGGTAGCCCATGAGGTAGTAGCCATTTGTGTAAGACACTTTTAGATCCCTTTCATGTGTTACCCACGTTACAGCACTTAGTTCTTACCTTGAATGTTGCTGAAAGAGGGCATTATACACCATTCTGCCAGCTCGGACCTACTGCTAATCTCAGTACCAGCGAGACTCGTTGCCAGTGGGGCACAACCTCTGATCTGCAGTTAACTGTGAGTAAAGGTGCTTATTCAAATAAAGGACATTTTCAGTGAGATTAGTCTTCAGGTGTGAACTGCTGTGCCAAGGTTATACACCAGCAACAAGTCCTGTCCCTGGAGCACTTTTAGTGGGTACTACACCCAGGCCCATCCCCCCCCCCCCCCCCCCCACCCGTAACACTTGTGTTGGTAAATGGGAGGCCTCTAAAACCCACTGTACCCACATGTAGTTGCCCCCTTCACCCCTAAGAGCTATGGTAGTGTTGTACATTTGTCCCTCCCACGACCAAATGGCATGGATTGGGACGTTTCTGAGCTGGGCGTTTTTAGTTTCCATTATCGCAAAAAAAAAAAAAAAAATGCCCATCTCAGAAGGGACCAAATCCATGGCATTTGGTCCGTCCAAACCGTATTTTCGAAACAAAAGATGGACGCCCATCTTTTTCGATAATACGGTCAGTCCCGCCTCTTCACATACCTGTTTTCGGACATAGACACCCATGGCGTTCGCGTTTGATTATGCCCCTCCACGTATGCCACATTACAGTAGTCTAATTGTGATAGTATCGTCGATTGTACCATTAACTGGAATGATTGTTTGGGGAAGTAGCCTCTTATCCTTCTCAGTTTCCATAGTGTTCTGAAGCATTTTGATGTTACTGCTGATATTTGATTGTCCAGTGATAGGTGTTTATCTAGGATAATTCCTAGTATTTTCAGTTGTGTTTCAATGTCGTATGTTTGACTGTTGATTGTGAAATTTTGGTAAACTGTTGGGTTGTGTGGGCTGTACAGAACCAGAAATTTGGCTTTGTCTCTGTTTAGTTTGAAAGATGTTGCCCAGTGTTTCATAAGGTCTAGGCCTGTTTTGACTTTGTCCAGTATTTCTGTGATGCTGTTGTTAAAAGATATGGTGACATCATCTGCGTATATGAATGGGTTGTAGCCCATTGTTTCCAATTTTTTTTCGAGTGGTACCATCATTACATTTAACAGTATTATGATATTGGAGATCCCTGTGGTACCCCACATTCAGGGTTCCAAGAAGCTGATATCTGATTTTACATCTTTGCAATGTAGGATCTAGTCCTTAGGAATTCATTGAACCATGCTGCCACTGCACCACATATTCCCATGTTGTCGAGTAGGGCCATTAGTGTTGTGTGGTCTACTAGGTTGAACATGCTTCACATATCAAATTGTAGTAATAACATGTTCTGTCCTTGTCATATTAAGCTTCTGAACTTTGTTATCAGGGTGGTTATGACCGTCTCAGTGTTGTGTTGTGTTGTGGTCTGAAACCTGATTGGGAGTTATGAAGGATTAAGAATTGTATCAGGTTACAGGTACTCCATTAGTTGCTGTGCTACCAGACCCTCCATTGTTTTGGTCAGTAGTGGTATTGAAGCCACTGGTCTGTAGTTTGTGATGTCACTGATCTTGCTGGTTGTGTTTTTAGGGATTGGGGTGAATACGATGTCACTTTGTCTGTTAGGAATTGTCCATTTAATAACATGAATTCAATGTGTTTAGTGAAGGATTCGCTGAACCATTCTGGTGGGTTTTTCATCTTAGAGCAATTGTCTAGCAGGCAGTGTGTGTGTGTGTGTGTGTGTGCATATTTTGTCAGTAGTGTCGTTATTGTGTTTAATTTGGGTGCTTCTTTGAAGGAGGACCATATATTCTGTCTGCCGCAGTGTGGCTGTCATTTGTTTCACATCCTTGTAAAAAGTCTATGATAGATGTTTGTGGTTTCTTTAGGTTTGATCTTGTCTGTGCTATTTTGTGTTCAAAATACTGTGTGAGCTCGTCTGCAGTAGGTGGTGTTTCAGTTGATGCCTGTACATCTTGGGTTTTTAGTAGGTTGCTCATGAGTTCGGGATTGAGGTCTTGTTGATTATTGTTCAGGCTCAATTTTGCATTCTTGGTTTAGTTTGGTCTCTGTTTTGTTGTTGGGGTTATGATTAGGCTCTTCTAGTTGATGTGAGTGTCATGTAGTAGTGATGTATACAGGGGTTTTGTGGGAGAGAGGTTCTGGAAGCCAAATTTAGGCTCTTAGGTAGAAAGCTGAAATCCAGATCCTGTAGGGTAGCATTTTCTGAAATGCTACCTGTTCCACACGCAGGGCCCAAGAGACAGGCAGAGCTCCGGAGTCTCAATGCGTGGATGAGATGATGGTGCAGGGAGGAGGGTTTTAGATTTGTTAGGAATTGGGCAACATTGTGGGGAAGGGGGAGCCTATTCTGAAAGGAAGGGCTCCACCATAACCAGGATGGGACCAGGCTGCTGGCATCGCATTTAAAAATGAGATAGAGGAGCTTTTAAACTAGAAATGGGGGGAGGCCGACAGTCGCTCAAAAGCGCATGGTTCGGGATAAGGTACAGTATCTTTCAAAGATATCACCAAAACAGAGAAGATAGGGTATCCTGATAGTGAGGTTGCAAAAGAGACCGTAGTAGATCAGCTGCCCCTAAATAAAATAAAAATCAGACAAAAGATTGCAAATTAGTACTGTCAAGTACTAAGCATGATGTAAATAGGAGCAGCAAACACATTTTGAAATGTCTATGTGCGAATGCCAGGAGCCTAAGAAATAAGATGGGAGAGTTAGAATATGTTGCACTAAATGAAAAATTAGATATAATAGGCATCTCTGAGACCTGGTGGAAGGAGGCTAACCAGTGGGACACTGTCATACCGGGGTACAAATTATATCATAGTGATAGGGTGGATCGAATTGGTGGAGGGGTAGCATTGTATATTAATGAGAGCCTTGAATCGAACAGATTGAAAATTCTGCAGGAAACAAAACACTTCTTGGAATCATTGTGGATTGAAATTCCATGTGTAAAGGGGAAAAGGATAATGATAGGAGTGTACTACCATCTGCCTGGCCAGGATGAACAGACGGATGCAGAAATGTTAAAGGAAATTAGGGACGCAAACAAACTGGGCAACACAATAATAATGGGTGATTTCAATTACCCGGATATTGACTGGGTAAATGTAACATCGGGACACGCTGGGGAGGTAGCATTCCTCGATGAAATCAAGGACAGCTTTATGGAGCAGCTGGTACAGGAACCGATGAGAGAAGGAAAAATTCTAGACCTAGTCCTTAGTGGAGCGCATGATCTGGTGCAGGAGGTAATGGTGCTGGGGGCCGCTTGATAACAGTGATCATAATATGATCGGATTTGATATTAGCTTTGAAGTTAGTATACGTGGAGGGGCATACTCGAAAGCGAACGCCTATCTCCATGGGCGTTTATCTCTGAGAACGGGTCCGTGAAGGGGCAGGCCGAACCGTATTTTCGAAAAAATGGACGTTTTTGAGCTGGGCGTTTCTTTTTTTTAGCGATAATGGAAACTAAAAACGCCCAGTTCAAAAACGTCCTAATCCGAGCCATTTGGTCGTGGGAGGGGCCACGATTCGTAGTACACTCGCCCCCCTGACATGCCAGGACACCAACTGGGCACCCTAGAGGTCAGTGCGGAGGACTTCAGACAACGCTCCCACATGCATAGCTCCCTTACCAAGGGTGCTGAGCACCCAACCCCCCTCCCCCAAAACCCACTACCCACAAATGTACAACACTACCATAGCTCTTAGGGGTGAAGGGAACACCTACATGAGGGTACAGTGGGTTTTGCAGGCCTCCCATTTACCAGCACAAGTGTTACAGGTAGGAGGGGGATGGGCCTGGGTCCGCCTGACTGAAGTGCACTGCAGTACCCACTAAAAGTGCTCCAGGGACCTGCATACACACAGGCCTCTAGGACTGGTTGCTGCTACATAAGTACATAAGTACATAAGTAGTGCCATACTGGGAAAGACCAAAGGTCCATCTAGCCCAGCATCCTGTCACCGACAGTGGCCAATCCAGGTCAAGGGCACCTGGCACGCTCCCCAAACGTAAAAACATTCCAGACAAGTTATACCTAAAAATGCGGAATTTTTCCAAGTCCATTTAATAGCGGTCTATGGACTTGTCCTTTAGGAATCTATCTAACCCCTTTTTAAACTCCGTCAAGCTAACCGCCCGTACCACGTTCTCCGGCAACGAATTCCAGAGTCTAATTACACGTTGGGTGAAGAAAAATTTTCTCCGATTCGTTTTAAATTTACCACACTGTAGCTTCAACTCATGCCCTCTAGTCCTAGTATTTTTGGATAGCGTGAACAGTCGCTTCACATCCACCCGATCCATTCCACTCATTATTTTATACACTTCTATCATATCTCCCCTCAGCCGTCTCTTCTCCAAGCTAAAAAGCCCTAGCCTTCTCAGCCTCTCTTCATAGGAAAGTCGTCCCATCCCCACTATCATTTTCATCGCCCTTCGCTGTACCTTTTCCAATTCTACTATATCTTTTTTGAGATACGGAGACCAGTACTGAACACAATACTCCAGGTGCGGTCGCACCATGGAGCGATACAACGGCATTATAACATCCGCACACCTGGACTCCATACCCTTCCTAATAACACCCAACATTCTATTCGCTTTCCTAGCCGCAGCAGCACACTGAGCAGAAGGTTTCAGCGTATCATCGACGACGACACCCAGATCCCTTTCTTGATCCGTAACTCCTAACGCGGAACCTTGCAAGACGTAGCTATAATTCGGGTTCCTCTTACCCACATGCATCACTTTGCACTTGTCAACATTGAACTTCATCTGCCACTTGCACGCCCAATCTCCCAGTCTCGCAAGGTCCTCCTGTAATCGTTCACATTCCTCCTGCGACTTGACGACCCTGAATAATTTTGTGTCATCGGCGAATTTAATTACCTCACTAGTTATTCCCATCTCTAGGTCATTTATAAATACATTAAAAAGCAACGGACCCAGCACAGACCCCTGCGGGACCCCACTAACTACCCTCCTCCACTGAGAATACTGGCCACGCAATCCTACTCTCTGCTTCCTATCTTTCAACCAGTTCTTAATCCATAATAATACCCTACCTCCGATTCCATGACTCTGCAATTTCTTCAGGAGTCTTTCGTGCGGCACTTTGTCAAACGCCTTCTGAAAATCCAGATATACAATATCAACCGGCTCCCCATTGTCCACATGTTGCTTACCCCCTCAAAAAAATGCATTAGATTGGTGAGGCAAGACTTCCCTTCACTAAATCCGTGCTGACTTTGTCTCATCAGTCCATGTTTTTGTATATGCTCTGCAATTTTATTCTTAATAATAGCCTCCACCATCTTGCCCGGCACCGACGTCAGACTCACCGGTCTATAATTTCCCGGATCTCCTCTGGAACCCTTCTTAAAAATCGGAGTAACATTGGCACACCAGTTGACACCTGAAGACTAATCGCTCCGAAAACGTCCTTTATTGGAATAAGCATGCTTACTCACAGTTAACTGCAGATCAGAGGTTGTGCCCCACTGGCTACGAGTCTCCCTGGCACTAAGATGAGCAGTAGGTCAGAGCTGGCAGAATGCTTTACAATGCCCTCTTTCAGCCACATTCAAGGGAAGAACTAAGTTCTGTAACGTGGCTAGCACGTGAAAGGGATCTAAAACTGGCTTACAAAAATGGCCACTACCTCATGGACTACCGGAAACAAAACAGGGCACACTCTGACCCAGTAAGCAGGGGGAAAAGCACCATGGGAGTAGAGCGTACCAACTACCAACATCGTGAGCATTTGCCACAAGCTAGTGGAATCACGGAGCCCAATACCCTACACCCACCACAATGCATTGCTGATGTGACTCTACAGTGCGCATAACAGAAAAGGTGTCACACTCACCCGAGAGCCACATCAGAACCAGGGAAAGGCTGTCACAGGATAGAACACATTCTGCTGTCATGGAGGTGGGTACGGCATTTGAGGCTGGCATAGAGGCTGGAAAAAAAGTTTTTAAAATAGAGTTTTTTTGGTGGGGGGGGGGGGGGGGTTAGTGACCACTGGGGGAATCCGGGGAGGTCATCCCCGATTCCCTCCAGTGACCATCTGGTCAGTTGTGGCTCTTTTTTGGGACCTGTTCGTGAAAAAAAAGGGTCCAAAAAAAGTGACCCAAAATCACGGTAAAAACACCTTTTTTTTTCGATTATCAGCTAAAGACGCCCATCTCTCCTCGGCTGATAACCACGTCCCAGTTCCACCTTCATCATGCCTCCAACACGCCCCCATCAACTTTACCCGTTTCTGCGAGATATTGCAGTTAGAAACGCCCAAAATCGGCTTTCGATTATACCAATTTGGGTGCCCACGGGAAAAAGACGCCCATCTCCCGATCTGGGTCGCAATATAGGCGTTTTTCTCTTTCGATTATAAGCTGGATAGGAAATCAAATACATTAGCGTTTAACTTTAAAAAAGGAGACTATGATAAAATGAGAAGAACGGTGAAAAGAAAACTTAGAGGAGCGACTGCGAGGGTCAAAAATTGACATCAGGCTTGGATGCTATTCATAAACACCATCCTGGAAGCCCAGGCCAAATATATTCCGCGTATTAAAAAAGGAGGATGGAAGAACAAACCACAGCTGGCGTGGTTAAATAGTGAGGTGAAGGAAGCTATTAGAGCTAAAAGAAAATCCTTCAGAAAATGGAAGAAGGAACCGACTGAAAATAATAAGAAACGGCATAAGGAATTCAAAGTCAAATGCAAAGCGCTGATAAGGAAAGCTAAGAGGGACTTCGAAAAAAAAGATTGCGTTGGAGGCAAAAACACATAGTAAAAATTTTTTTTAGGTATATTAAAAGCAGGAAGCCGACAAAAGAATCAGTTGGACTGCTAGATGACCGAGGAGTAAAAGGGGCGATCAGGGAAGACAAAGCCGTAGCGGAGAGATTAAATGAATTCTTTGCTTCGGTCTTCACCGAGGAAGATTTGGGTGGGATACCAGTGTCGGAAATGGTATTCGAAGCTGACGAGTCGGAGAAACTTAATGAATTCTCTGTAAACCTGGAGGATGTAATGGGGCAGTTCTACAAACTGAAGAGTAGCAAATCTCCTGGACCGGATGGTATTCATCCCAGAGTACTGATAGAACTGAAAAATGAGCTTGCGGAGCTTTTGTTAGAAATATGTAATTTATCCTTAAAATCGAACGTGGTACCGGAAGATTGGAGGGTGGCCAATGTAACGCCGATTTTTAAAAAAGGTTCCAGAAGAGATTCGAGAAATTATAGACCGGTGAGTCAGACGTCAGTGCCGGGCAAAATGGTAGAGACTATTATTAAGAACAAAATTACAGAGCATATTCAAAAGCATGGATTAATGAGACAAAGAGGGGCATAATCGAACGGCGGCGGCCATCTCCGGAGCTGGCACCGCAAGTGGGCGGAGCCAACCATATTTTTGAAAAGATGGCTGGCCATCTTTTTCTTCGCTAATACGGTTGGGCCTGGTCAAATGTCAGAGATCCCCAGGTTTGAGATGGCCAGCATCGGTTTTTGGCCATAATGGAAAATAATGCCAGCGATCTCAAACCCGGCGAAATCCAAAGCATTTGGTCGAGGGAGGAGAGGAGCCAGCATTTGTAGTGCACTGGCTCCCCCTGACATGTCAGGACACCAACCGGGCACCCTAGTCGGAGGCATTTCTAAAAATTAAAAAAAAAAAAATAGCTCCCAGGTGCATAGCTCCCTTCCCTTGGTTGTTTAGCCCCCCAAATCCCCCTAAAACCTACTGCCCACATCTCTACACCATTACCATAGCGCTAAGGGGTGAAAGGGGGCACCTACATGTGGGTACAGTGGGTTTTGGGTGGGTTTTGGAGGGCTCCCATTTACCACCACAAGTGTAAGGTGGGGGGGGGGGATGGGCCTGGGTCCACTTGTCTGAAGTGCACTGCACCCACTAAAAACTGCTCCAGAGACTTGCATACTGCTGTCAAGGAGCTGGGTATGACATTTGAGGCTGGCATAGAGGCTGGCAAAAAAAAAAAAAAATTTGTTTTTTTTTTTGGGTGGGAGGGGATTGGTGATCACTGGGGGAGTAAGGGGAGGTGATCCCCGATTCTCTCCGGTGGTCATCTGGTAAGTTCGGGCCCCTTTTTGAAGCTTGGTCGTGAAAAAAAAGAGTCCAAGTAAAGCCGGCAAAATGCTTGTCAAGCCTGGCTTTTTTTTTTTTCCATTATCAGGCAAAGCCGGCCATCTCGTGAGCACACCCCCGTCCCACCCCCGTCCCTCCTTCACTACCCTACCGACACGCCCCCTTGATATTTCGCCGGCTCCGCGATGGAAAGCAGTTGAACCCGGCCAAAATTGGCTTTCGAATATACCGATTTGGCCGGGTTCAGGAGATGGGAAAGTCAACATGGATTAGTGAAGGGAAATCTTGCCTCACCAATCTACTACATTTCTTTGAAGTGGTGAACAAACATGTGGATAAAGGGGAGCCGGTTGATATTGTGTATCTGGATTTTCAGAAGGCGTTTGACAAAGTACCTCATGAAAGACTCCAGAGGAAATTGGAGAGTCATGGGATAGGAGGTAGTGTTCTATTGTGGATTAAAAACTGGTTAAAAGATAGAAAACAGAGAGTAGGGTTAAATGGTCAGTATTCTCAATGGAGAAGGGTAGTTAGTGGGGTTCCCCAGGGTTCTGTGCTGGGACTGCTGCTTTTTAACATATTTATAAATGACCTAGAGATGGGAGTAACTAGTGAGGTAATTAAATTTGCTGATGACACAAAGAGGGGCATAATCGAACAGTGCCGGCCATCTCCATGGCTGGCTCTGCAAATGGGGGGAGCCAACCGTATTTTCGAAAAAGATGGCCGGCCATCTTTTTTCCCGACAATACGGTTGGGGCTGGCCAAATCTCGACATAAACGTTGAGATCGCCGGGTTTGAGATAGCCGGCATCGGTTTTCGCCGATAATGGAATCCGAGGCCAGCCATCTCAAAACCGGCCAAATCCAAGGCATTTGGTCGTGGGAGGAGCCAGTATTTGTAGTGCACTGGTCCCACTAACTGAATGTAAAAAGCCCTTCCCTTACCGATCTGGAGAGGAATGGGCATGCATGAAAGAAATTGCATGCAAATGAGCTGCTCGCTATTAGCTCATTGGCACAGGATTTCCTTCCTAAGGAGGGAAAGCGATGGCAGTTGAGGCAGTCCAAAATGTTTCTGTGAGAAGGACAACTTTGCCTTTGATACCCTTTTTATTTATTTGGATTTTGGATCACAAGTAGCAGCAATGGGATCTGAACCAGCCACCTCTAGATTGCAAGACCAGTGCTCTAACCAGTAGGCCATTCCACCACTCTATGCCACTCCCTTGAAATATGGCCATCCCTGTGGGGGCAGTTGAGGACGTCCAAAATGTTTGAAAGAAGGCCATCCTCGGCTTCGTTATGCCTCCACTGATACACACATACCCCCCCCCCCCCCCCAGGGACCTGCATACTGCCCCCACCCCCCTCCACAGGGATGGCCAAATTTCAATAGAGTAGCATAGAGTAGAGGAGTGGCCTAGTGGTTAGAGCACTGTTCTTGCAAATCTAGAGGTGGCCACTTCAAATCCCACTGCTGTTACTTGTGATCCAAAATCCAAATAAATAAATAAAGAGGGTGTCAAAGGCATGGCTGTCCTTCTCACAGAAACATCTTCGACATTTTCAACTACCATCACAGGAACAGAGGCATAGCAAAGGACATATTCTAAAAAGAAAAGACAAAAGTTTTTGAAGTTGTTTTTTTCGCGGTGAGAGGTGGTTAGTGACCACTGGAGAAGTCAGGGGAGGTCATCCCCGATTCCCTCCAATGGTCATCTGGTCAGTTCGGTCACCTGTTTGATGCATGGTCATGAAACAAAATAGACCAAGTAAAGTCGGCCAAATGCTCATCAGGGCCGCCCTAATGATAAAATATCTAAAATGTTACAAGTGCCGTGTTATAAATTTTTTTTTTTAGAGACATTGATATCCATACTCATGTTGGTCTCTGCTCTAACGCTAGAGGCGACCTTGTTTTCATACATACTCACTCGAAGCAGTATTGCACTTTTGTTTTTAATCTTCAGACTGCAGCAGTTTTGCTTTTAGAGACGTTGATATCCACACTTTTTGTGGTCCCTGCTTTAATGCTGTAATCGTCCATGTTTTTATATATAATCACTCGAAGTAGTGTAGCAGGAAGTTTACTGGCAACGTGGTGGTTTAATTCTCCTCCGATTCTGTATTAATATTTCATTGCGCTTCTGTCAGCCTTTAAGGGCACTGATAATTGTTTGTCATACATAACAATAAGTGCATCATTTTATAACACGACACTTGTAACATTTTAGATATTTTATCATTATATTGCACTTAGTGTTTATATATGTGACATTGCTGTGCCATGACGTTGTTTTGATTGCAAGACGTTTTGCATATAGTATTTCTTATAAACACATCGCACTAGTCATGTCAATACACAATGTAGTGTCAATACACCCTATGATACCTAAACTAATGTCATATTATTAGTCTTGATCCGCTCTAATTTTATTTTTTGTTTTTTATTAATTCTTTTTGATTTATGATTATAGGGATTCCCGTTTGAGCTGTTTTTTTCTTGACTTTTATGCACCATATGTGAGTAACATTTTTATTGTTTACATTTATCTTCATTTTTTATCTTCATTTATTTTTATCTTTCATTTTCATTTTGTCATAATTTTTCTTTGTTCTTTTTCCTTATATATTTTTAATTCATTTTTCTTTTTTTAGTTTAATACATACTACCCCATTTCTCATTTTTAGTAACATAGAGTATTATTTGATTGTGTCCATGTTCACTTTTTTTTATAGTTGCCCCTTTATGAAGTTTCAAATTAGGTATGTGCCCTTTTATTATCTCATTTATACTTTTTAATACATATTTGTATTGTAGTTCGTAACCTATACCAGTGCCCTTGCTTTGCTGTTATGTGATGTCAGATTTTATTATGCTTTTATATATATGTTTATATGCACTGTCATACAATTGTTGCATTACATACACTTCTTTTATATATACGTATATATTTTCTTATATATGCTCTTTTATGTACTTGTATATATATATATTTATATTGGACAGTGTGTAGCGATATGCTTATTCATGTAATTATTCTAGTATACTCTCTATGTATATTTAGTAATATTCCATATTTTATTTGTTTTTTGTCAATTTATATATTTGATATATTATGCTCGTATGTGTGTTATATTTTATTTATTATGATATATGATAATTATTATATATTTGTTCATTGTAGCCCCTGACGCAGCCCTAGGTGGGCGAAACACGGCCTGTGTCGGGCGATTTGTTCATACAAGGTATCTTCAATAAAATCTTTTTGTTGTGATATTGATCTGCTGGCTTTCTTTCCCACAGAAAAAATAAGCAGAAAAGTTATTCAAAGTCGTTAAATCACGGGAGGATTGTGAAAAATTACAAGCGGACCTTACGAGACTGGGAGACTGGGCGTCTAAATGGCAGATGACGTTTAATGTGAGAAAGTGTAAAGTGATGCTTGTGGGAAAGAGGAACCCGAATTATAGCTATGTCATGCAAGGTTCCACGTTAGGAGTCACGGACCAAGAAAGGGATCTAGGTGTCGTCGTTGATGATACGTTGAAACCTTCTGCTCAGTGTGCTGCTGCGGCTAAGAAAGCAATAGAATGTTAGGTATTATTAGGAAAGGAATGGAAAACAAAAATGAGGCTATTATAATGCCTTTGTATCGCTCCATGGTGCAACCGCACCTCGAATATTGTGTTCAATTCTGGTCGCCGCATCTCAAAAAAGATATAGTGGAATTAGAAAAGGTGCAGAGAAGGGCGATGAAAATGATAAAGGGGATGAGACAACTTCCCTATGAGGAAAAGCTAAAGAGGCTAGGGCTTTTTAGCTTGGAGAAAAGACGGCTGAGGGGAGATATGATAGAGGTCTATAAAATAATGAGTGGAGTTGAACAGGTAGATGTGAAGCGTCCGTTCACGCTTTCCAAAAATACTAGGACTAGGGGGCATGCGATGAAGCTACAATGTGGTACATTTAAAACGAATCGGAGAACATTTTTCTTCACTCAATGTGTAATGAAACTCTGGAATTCGTTGCCAGAGAATGTGGTAAAGGCAGTTAGCTTAGCGGAGTTTTAAAAGGGTTGGGCGGTTTCCTAAAGGAAAAGTC
Source organism: Microcaecilia unicolor (assembly GCF_901765095.1). Classification (NCBI taxonomy): domain Eukaryota; kingdom Metazoa; phylum Chordata; class Amphibia; order Gymnophiona; family Siphonopidae; genus Microcaecilia; species Microcaecilia unicolor. The sequence goes on along the minus strand of NC_044032.1, from coordinate 357,277,447 downwards.
CATAGACCGTTATTAAATGGACTTGGGGAAAATCTACTATTTCTGGGATAAGCAGTATAAAATGTTTTTGTACATTTTTGCCGGGTATTTGTGACCTGGATTGGCCACTGTTGGAAACAGGATGCTGGGCCTGATGGACCTTTGGTCTTTCCCAGCATGGCAATACTTATGTACTTATGTAATCCATATTGTTAATTATGTAATAGGAAATCCATGGCCATTTTAAAGGGTGCTTAAGCACAAGGGGGAGTCTTTTTGTATTTGTTCTCAGAGTTCTTTGTCTCCCAGTCAGGTTTTGTGTGTGTGTGTGTGTGTGTGTGTGTGTGCGCGTATGTGTTTGGGTCTAGGAGTATGTGTTTGGGTCTAGGAGGGCATCATTTGTGTACCTTGGTTGCTGATGAGGCTTCTCGGTTTCTCCTTCTGACTTCCTCTTCAGGTAGACATGGTTGAGTATGTGGCTGGGGTGTTTCATACTGGACTCCGATCTGGAGGTCTGCGTCTGAGGATTTGGTGTCATTAGCTATGTAATCTTTCTTCCCTGCTTCTTTTTTCTGCAGCAGTGGCTAATTTGCAGTATGTTATTTGCTGTAGTAAATAAGTACTCTGCCTCTTTTTTTCATTGGCGTAAATGTTACTGATTCTGACACCTGAGTTGCTGCTTTGGATTCCTCCTCATTTTATCAGTCTCCTTTCTGAAAGTTAAATGCTAGTGTATTGGATTTCCTGTGTGTACTTACAGCAGAGTTTATATCAGATCTGATCATGTTATGATTACTGTTTACCCAGTCAGCATTGGGGTAACTGAAATCAATCACAGGACAAGAGATAGTAACAAATAAACAAATCTAATAGAAAATCATCTCTCTTCTACCAAGGATAAAAGCCAACTGCCTTGCAATAAAAAATAGTGGAGAAAAAAAGATCTCAGAATATATGAGCTTCAAACATGCAGTTAACAGCTGCTAATAGTGAAAAGCTCACCCTCAATCAATAACAGGTCCAGTCAAGCAAATAGTTTCTCAGCAATATAATCCAAAGCAGCAACTCAGGGGTCAGTATCAGTAACATATATGTCAATGTAAAAAGAGGCAAAGTACTTATCTGAATGCTGAGAACACCACAGAATCCTAACAGGAGATCTATGTTTCACCGGGTGGCATCACCGGGGGGGGGGGGAGGAGGGGGGGGGGCTGGAAAGACAAATCTTCAAAATGGCATTGAGAGGATCCAGACACCAATGACATAATATAACTTGTCAAGCATTACATTTGGATCCCCTCGCAGCCATTTTGAAGATTTCTGTTAGTATATTATATTCGACTGCTATTTGCAATAATTTGAATTGAATATTATTAGTGGAGTTTTTGATGACCAATGTTTGAAGTAGTTGAGTTATTAACTGATTATTTAACTGTGCACAGTTGCCTCAGTCCTTTACAGTTTGGTTTTCACTCATATGAAAATACAGAAGCTGTTCTTTATTCTTTAGTTTCTGAGGTTAAAACTTCTTTAACAAATGGTGGAGAACTTATTTTGTTGCAATTTGACCTGACAGCAGCCTATGACACCACTGATCATGCTATTGTACTCTCAAAACTAAACTTTTTCGGTAACTACAGTTCTGTTCTAAAATGGTTTCAGAAATTTTTACAGAACCGTACCTATAAAGTTTGAATCAATAATGCTTTTTCTAATTGCTGGTCTCCTTGATGCGGTGAGAATCAGGGCTCCTCATTGTCGCCAATTTTGTTTAATGTTTATATGACTCATTTTGATGCTCGTTTCTCCACTTTTGGAGCCAAATGTTTTTCTCATGCAGGTGATATACCAATTAAAAAGGTATGGTCAGATACAACATTTCTTATAACCTCTTATATAACCACATCAGAAGATAGATGTAAAGATCATGGCACGTGCAGGAGGTAAAAGTGCTGGGGCCGCTTGATAACAGTGATTATAACATGATCACAATTGATATAAGCTCTGGAGTAAATACACACAGGAAATCCAATACTGTAGAATTTAACTTTCAAAAAGGAGACTTTGATAAATGGAGAAGAACGGTGATAAAAATAACTTAGAGGAGCAGCTGCAAAGGTCAAAAATTTACATCAGGCTTGAATACTGTTCAAAAATAACATCCTGGAAGCCAAGCCTGTTATAGTCCATTTATTAAAAAAGAAAGCAGGAAGGCCAAATGACAGCCGGCATAGTTAAAAAGTGAGGTGAAGGAAGCTATTACAGCTAAAACAAAATCCTTCAGAAGAAGGATCCAACTGAAAATAATAGGAAACATTATAAGGAATGGCAAGTCAAATGCAAAGCACTGATAAGGAAGGCAAAGAAAGACTTTGAAAAGATTGCATTGGGAGCAAAAACATATAGCAAAAACTTTTATATTAAAAGCAAGAAGCTGGCAAAAGAATTAGTAGGACCGCTAGATGACCAAGGGGTAAAAAGGGCACTCAGGGAAGACAAGGCCATAGTGAAGAGATTAAATTAATTCTTTGCTGAGAAAGATGTGGGAGAGATACCAATGCCAGAAATTGTAGCCAATGCTGAGTCAGAGATATAAAGGGCAATTTGAGAAATTGAAGCGTAGCAAATCACCTAGACCAGATGGTATACATCCCAGAGTATTAATGGAACTGAAAAATGAACTTGCAGAACTATTGTTAGTAATATGTGATTTATCTTTAAAATCAAGCATGGTACTGGAAGATTGGAGGGTGACCAATGTAACGCCGATTTTTTAAAAGGGTTCCAGAGGTGATTCAGGAATTTACAGACCAGTGACCCTGACACTGGTGCTGGGCAAAATGGTAGAGACTATTATAAAGAACAAAACTGCATGTACATAAGAAAGGATTAATGAGAAAAAGCCAACATGGATTAGTGAAGGGAAATCTTGCCGCACCAAACTACCTCATTTCTTTGAAGGGGTGAACATATGGATAAAGGTGAGCCGGTTGATGTGGAGGGGCATAATCGAACGGAAACGCCTATCTCCATGGGTGTTTATCTCTGAGAACGGGTCCGTGAAGGGGCGGGCCAAACCGTATTTTCGAAAAAAATGGACGTTTTTGAGCTGGGCATTTGTTTTTTTTAGCGATAATGGAAACTAAAAACGCCCAGCTCAAAAACGTCCTAATCCGAGCCATTTGGTCATGGGAGGGGCCAGGATTGGTAGTACACTCGCTCCCCTGATATGCCAGGACACCAACTGGGCACCCTAGGTCAGTGCAGTGGACTTCAGAAAAAGCTCCCACATGCATAGTTCCCTTACCACGGTTGCTGAGCTCCCAACCCCCCTTCCCCAAAACCCACTACCCACAAATATACAACACTACCATAGCTCTTAGGGGTGAAGGGGGCACCTACATGTGGGTACAGTGGGTTTTGAAGGCCTCCCATTTACCAGCACAAGTGTTACAGGTGGGGGGGGGGGATGGGTCTGGGGCCACCTGGCTGAAGTGCACTGCGGTACCCACTAAAAGTGCTCCAGGGACCTGCATACACGCAGGCCTCTAGGACTTGTTGCTGCTGTATAACATTGGCACACCAGTTGACACCTGAAGACTAATCTCTCCAAAAACGTCCTTTATTGGAATAACCGCGTTTACTCACAGTTAACTGCAGATCAGAGGTTGTGCCCCATTGGCAACGAGTCTCCCTGGTACTGAGATTAGCAGTAGGTCAGAGCTGGCAGAATGCTGTACAGTGCCCTCTTTCAGCCACATTCAAGGTAAGAACTAAGTTCTCTAACGTGGCTAACACAGGAAAGGGATCTAAAACTGGCTTACAAAAATGGCCACTACCGCCTGGACTACAATAGGAAACACAACAGGGCACACTCTGACCCAGTAGGCAGGGGGGAAAGCACCATGGGAGAAGAGCCTACCAACTACCAACATCGTGAGACTGTAACACAAGCTAATGAAATCACGGAGCCCAATACCCTACACCCACCACAATGCAATGCTGATGTGACCCTGTACTTCACCCGAGAGCCACATCTGACCCAGGGAAAGGCTGTGAGAGGATCGAGCACATTCTGCTGTCATGGAGGTGGGTACGGCATTTGAGGCTGGCATAGAGGCTGGAAAAAAAGTTTGTAAAGTGGGGTTTTTTTGGTGGGAGGGGGTTAGTGACCACTGGGGGAGTCCAGGGAGGTCATCCCTGATTCCCTCCAGTGGTCATCTGGTCAGTTGGGGCACTTTTTTGGGACTTCGTGAAAAAAAAGGGTCCAAAAAAAGTGACCCAAAATCTCGGTACAAACGCCTTTTTTTTTTCGATTATCAGCTAAAGACGCCCATCTCTCCTCGGCTGATAACCACGCCCCAGTTCCGCCTCCACCACGCCTCCGACACGCCCCCGTCAACTTTATTCGTTTCCGCGACGGAGTGCAGTTGGAAACGCCCAAAATCGGCTTTCGATTATACCGATTTGGGCGCCTTTGCGAAATAAATGTCTATCTCCCGATTTAGGTCGCACTATAGGCGTTTTTCTCTTTCGAAAATAAGCTGGATTGTGTTCCTGGATTTTCAAAAGGCATTTGAAAAAGTACCTCATGAAAGACTCCAGAGGAAACTGGAAATTCATAGGATAGGAGGTAGTGTTCTATTGTGGATTAAAAACTGGTTAAAAGAAAACAGAGAATAGGATTCAATGGTCACTATGGAAAAGGGCTGATAGTGGGGTTCCACAAGGGTCTATACTGGGATCACTGCTTTTTAACATATGTACAGTGTTTTTTTTTATCCGGCACCTTTTTTACCTCCCGAGTCCCCCTCTCACTGCTCCCATTTCCTCTCTGCCTGTTTGAGAGTTCGGGTCCCCAATCAATCAGTACAAGACCTGGCCGGCACCAGCGCACTCAGCTTTCAAGGCTATCCGCACGTAGAGGCCCTGTTGGTACCACCCACCTGATGCATATGTGACGTGTCAGAGAGGGCGGAACAGGGCCTTCCTGAGTGCATGGCATTGGGTGCAAAAGCTCGTCAGCGTTGGTGCCGAGCCTTATACTCACTGATGCTGGGGGCCCGGACTGTCAAGCAGGCAGGCAAGCAGTGGGAGGAGGAGGATAGCCAGGGGGAGAGGGAGAATCGCTGGACATGGATAGCAGGGGAGGACAGGGAGGAGAGAATTGGAGAATTGCTGGACATGGATGGCAGGGGTGGACAGGGGACGAGGAGAATTGCTGGATATGGAGAGCAGGGGAGGACAGGGGAAGGAGAATCGCTGGACATAGATGAGAGGGGAGAGCAGAGGAGAGAGGAGACTCGCTGGACATGGATGGCAGGTGAAGACAAGGGGTAGAGGAGAATCGCTGGACATGGATGGGAGGCAAGGGCAGGAGAGAGAGGAGAAATGCTGGACATGGATGGATGGAGGAGAGGCCAGGGGAGAGAGGAGAATTGCTGGACATGGATGGAGAGGTAGACAGGGGATAGCGGAGAAATGCTGGGCATGGATGGATGGAGGGGAGGAAAGGGGAGAGAGGAGAATTGCTGAACACAGCTGGAGGAGAGGACAGGGGGCAGAGGAGATTGCTGGACATGGATGGAAAGGAGAGCAGGGGAGAGAGGAGGATTGCTAGGCTTGGATGAAGGAGAGGGGAGAGAAAATTATTGCTGGATATGGATACAGGGGAGGGAAGAGAGAAGAGAAATGCTGGACATGGATTGAGGGGAGGAGAGAGGAAAAATGCTGGACATGGACAGAGAGGAGGAAAGAGAAAAGAAGAAGATGCATATGGATTGAGATGAGGAGAAGGGAAGAGAGGAGAAAAATTGCACATGGATGGAGAAAATAGGCAAAAGCTGGATCCACGTTATACATCATCCAGTCAATTCCACAGAGGACCCAGCATTACTTATGGATGTAGGGCAAGAAATGAAGAAGAAAGGAGAAAAATAAAGAAATAAATGGAAAGGAAGCCCTGGAAACGGAGTTAAGAGAACAGATAGAGAGCAGCAGAATCAGAGACTAGGACCAACATGATCAGAAAAACAAAGTAACCAGACAACAAAGGTAGAAAAAATCGTTTTTTTCACTTTAGTGTTTGGAATATGTCCAATTTGAGTATTTACATCTGCTATCTTATTTTGCACTGTATAGGAGGTTTCTTTCTGTTTTCTTGGTATTGTGCTGCACAGGCCAGTTTTAGACATGGTGGGGCCCAGGGCAGAAATTAAGGAGGGGGCCCCTGATCCCTGATCTCCTCCCCCCTTCCCCAATCTCCCCAGCTGCATTGCTACTACGTGGTCCTGACACCACTCACCCTTCTCCCCACCACAGTTCATCTCCCTCCCTTCCCCTCACCTTGCATCTTCTTTAAAAATGTATTTCACTTCTCAGAGGGGCCCTGGCTGAGCAGCCATCCTCACAAGCTGCTTCTGACTGTCCTGAAGCTTTCCCTGTGTGCTGTGATCCACCCAGGCAGAAACAGGAAATTGCGTCAGAGGGGGGCCGATCACGGCAGAGAGAGAAAGCTTTGGGGCAGCTGAAGGCAGCTTGTGAGGATGGCTGCTGTGCCAGGGCCCCTCTGAGAAGGGAAATATATTTTTAAAGAAGATCAGGAAAGTGATGGGAAGGGAGGAGATGATGAACTGTGGTGGGGAGAAGGGGAAGAGATACCTGGACCGTGGGGCCCCCTGGAGCTGTAGGTCCCAGGGCAGCTGCACTGTTTGCCTCCCTCCCTAACACCGGCCTTGGTGCTGCATGCAGAATCTGGCTTCTTAGGATTTCAGGTTAATTTTTGAAGAATTTGAAGAGGGGGTATGTCTTCAAATGTGTGACTGAAAGGCCAAATGTCTGAATAGGGATCTGTTTGTTAGGTTGGCCGAAACACAACAGTTGTGTCGAGTCTTTTCATCAATAAAGAAGTTTTTATAGATCTTTGTCTCCAGGATTTGTATTTCTGTGGTCAAACATCCCACTCTTACCTGTACGTATGAGATTTTTATAACATATTTTCAGATTTGGCAAGACTATTCTCCTAATTCCTGGTCTTTGTGCTAATTTGGTTTGTGCCATTTTGGGTATATTGGAGTTGTAACAGCTTACAGAAATTATTTATAATGAAACAAGTCACAAATTATTATTTTTCTCCTATACTGGTGTAATATTTTCAATGATGGTTTATATGTGCCATGACTGGTAAAAGGGGTGTGGCTACTATGGGTGTGGCTACCATGGGAGCGGAGCCATAGATGGTGCCCCCCCATCCCTAAACTTACCCATAATGAGTACCCTAAACTTACCCATAATGAGTACTGGTACATTTTTTCCTACAAAAAAAACCCACTGCATATTTATAAATGATCTAGAGATGGGAGTAACTAGTGAAGTAATTAAATATGCTGATAACACAAAGTTATTCAAAGCTGTTAAATTGCAAGAGGACTGTGAAAAATTGCAAGAGGAGCTTATGAGACTGGGAGACTGGGCATCCAAATGGCAGATGACGTTTAATGTGAGCAAGTGCAAAGTGATGCATTTTGGAAAAAGGAACCCTAACTATAGCTAGATCCTCTGCTCAGTGTGCAGCAATGGCGAGGAAATGTTACGTATTTTAGGAAAGGAATGGAAAACAAAACTGAGAATGTTATAATGCCTTTGTTTTGCTCCATGGTGCAACCGCACCTTGAATACTGTGTGCAATTCTGGTCATCGCATCTCAAAAAAGACTTAGTGCAATTAGAAAAGGTACAAAGAAGGGCGACAGAAATGATAAAGTGGATGAGACAACTTCGCTATGAGGAAAGGCTGAAGTAGCTAGGGCTCTTCAGCTTGGAGAAAAGATGGCTGAGGGAAGATATGATAGAGATATATAAAATAATGAGTGGAATGGAATGGATAGACGTGAATTGCTTGTTTACTCTTTCCAAAAATACTAGGACTAGGGGGAATGCAATGAAGCTACAAAGTAGTAAATTTAAAACAAATCAGAGAAAATATTTCTTCCCTCAATGTATAATGAAACTCTTGAATTCATTGCCATTGACTGTGGTAAAACCATTTAGCTTAGCAGGGTTTTAAAAAGTTTGGGATATCTTCCTAAAAGAAAAATCCATAAGCCATTATTAAGATAGACTTCAGAAAACCCACTGCTTATTTCTAAGATAAGCAGCAAAAAATTTATTGTACTGTTTTGGGGATCGTACCAGGTACTTATGACCTGGATTGGCCATTGTTGGAAACAGGATACTGGGCTTGATGGACCTTTTATCTGGCCCAGTATGGCAATGCATATGTTCTTATGTTCCAACCAGGGGCGTAGCCAGACTTCGACGAGAGGGGGGTCCAAAGCCCGAGGTGAGGGGGCACATTTTAGCCCCCCCAGCGCCAATGACCCCCCCCCCCCGCCATTTTTGACCCCTCCCACTGCCACCACCACCTTTGACCCCCCCCCCGGCGCCAACCCTTTCGACCCCCTCTTCCCGCTGCCGCCAACCCTCCCCCGCCACCGCCGTTGGGTACCTTTGCTGGCGGGGGGTCCCCAATCCCCACCAGCCAAAGTCCTCTTCTCCGGCGCGGCCACGTTGCTGATCTACAAGGGCAGGCTTCTGTTTGAGTCTGACAATGTGCAGGACGTCAGACTTGCAGAAACAGAAGCCTGCCCTTGCAGATCAGCAATGCGGCCGCACCGGAGAAGAGGACTTCGGCTGGTGGGGGTTGGGGACCCCCGCCAGCAAAGGTACCCAACGGCGGCGGCAGGGGAGAGTTGGCAGTAGGAGGGGGGGTTGAAGGGGTTGGCGATGGGGAGGCCAGGGCCAAATCTACGGGGGCCCATGCCCCCGTGGCCCCATGTAGCTATGCCCCTGGTTCCAACCTTTGACGGATTTGGCAGAATACAAGCATTCCATAACATAATATAAAAGTTTACAGAGAGTTATCATACTTTTTGTAAAATGTGATGTGTGTTTCATGACTGTGGTCGTCACCCCACTTTGACTCACCTTGTTTTCCAGTGGTCAGCCTCAGAGGTGGCTCCAGACTGTTTTTTCTTTGCATTGTAGCCTCTGCTACCACTTCTTCTGTGTTTCAAACCTCACTCTGGTGTTCAGTGAGTTTCAAGCCTCTTTCATGTAGTCATGACATCATCAATGAAGGCTCTCATAAGGAATGTGAGGATATTCAAGCAAGGCCTTTGCAACTTCAAAGGTCTCCAGGTTTCCTGTGTGCTAGGGTTAGCACTTCTGCCTTGGTACTTGTTTATTGCTAATGTGCTAGGTTAGCCCTTCTGACTTCTTGCTTGTTTGTTTACTAGTGTGTTTGTGCACTTCTGCCTTGGTTCTTATTTATGAGCTTGTGTGAGCTTGAGCTTGTCTTCAGCCATTGTGTTTGTTTGGGTTCCAGCGCAGCTTTGCTGCTTGTGTGTGTTCAGCCTTTTTGTGTTCGTTTCTTTTCTTGTTAGACTTCTGCCTGTGTGTACGTGCCTTCTCTCTTGCCTTCTGCCATTGTGCTTGGGTTCCAGCTTGGCCTTGCAGCCCGTATGAGAGGGCTGTGGTGTGCACAGGTTCCAGTTCAGCCTTCGGCCCATTTGAGTGCTTTCTTCTAGCTTTACTTGGCTCTGTTCTTCTGTACTCTGTTCCTGCCTAGCCAAGCTCTGCTCCTGTGTACCCTGTTCCAGCCCTGCTGTCTTCATCTTCAGTTCCTGCTCTGCTTCTCTTCAACTTCAGTTCCAGTCCTGCCTGTTCATTTCAATCCAGTTCCAGTTCTGGTTTGGGAAGTTCGCCTGCAGCTGCCGTTCGCTGGTAGTGGCCCAAGAGCTCACGTTTCCCTGAATCCGTGACAGTTTGCAAAGGCCCCTGAGGTCGTGACAGTGTGCCATGCTTGCTAAGTAAGTCTTACTATTTATCGTTAAGTTTGATATAGTGGTCATTTGTTTTATTGTTTGTCTATTATTTTATGTATGTTTTTTGTATACTGCCTAGAACTGTGGCTAGCGTAATTAACCAATATGTTAAATAAATAAATAAAATAAATAAAAATTGAAAAACACTGGTGAGAGTTCTGATCCTTGTGGGACTCCTTTTTTAAATATCTTTATTAAGTCAGAAGCAAAAACACTGACATACAAAATGAGTATACCATAACTTCACGGTACAAGCATTACATAAGAATTTCGCTTACAAATGATTAAGTAATCTACATATACAACGAACTATGCAGATAGCTAGAACAAAGCGAATTCGCCCCGACTCAGTTTTGAATTGAAATTTAAAAAAAACACCTCCCTATTCCTACCCTTCCTCCCCCCCCCCCCCCACCCCACCCCACTGACCTTCCACAACTTTAGGGAACAGCTCCTGCCACTAATTATCCTATTAAGATCAATCCCCCCTTTCTCCCCCACCACCTAACTATGAGAACTTTCAGGGAGCAACATTATTATTATTATTATTTATTGCATTTGTATCCCACATTATCTCACCTATTTGCAGGCTCAGTGTGGCTTACATAGTTTTGTAAACATTGTCATTACAGGATAGCAGATACATTTAGTGTTGTGTAGAAATTAAGTGAGGGAAGAGAGAAGAAGGAAGGGGGTGAGTAGGGTAATTATAGGAGGTGGGTTATCTTAACTGAGTGGGTTGGTGAGGTGGACTAGTGTGACTATCGGTTCTCATTGCCTTATTGAAGAGATAAGTCTTCAGAGATTTGCGGAAAACAGTTGTTTCGTCAATTGTTCTCAGGTCTGTAGGTAAACATCATCTGCTAGGTGCTCTATCAGGAGTGACAAGGAGATTCTGCTCCACAAATCACGATACTGGTGTTGCCCAAGTGAAGTAGAAAACTTAAGGGAGGTAAGTAACCAACTGGCCATTTCTCACATATACCAAGTAACTATTGAGGGGGGGTACGCTGTCTGCCCAGGCCTGTAAAATGCATTTTTTTGATGAGCAGAGTGGCTACCAGAATGAATTTACATTGTGCCTCTCCCAGCCCCTGTTATCTTAGGGAAGCCATACTGCCCATTAGTACTGCTGGGTATAACCACTCAAATGTGCATTGCAAAGTATTCTAAATGGTCCCCAAAGCACCCGACCAAAGTGGCCACTGAAAATGAGAAGAATTCATACATGTTGCTCACATCCACCCCAGAGGCATTGCCAGACTCGGTAAATTGGATGGGCCCTTCCACACGCATGTGCCCCTCCCTCCCCCAACCACACACCACAAATATCTTCCTGGAGATATTTTTTAAGAACTTAAGAGGGGTTTTTTTCACCTACCCCACATCTTCTCCCTCTCCTCTGCGGTGTCCCGGCATCTGCGCTCCTGTCTCTGAACTCCATCCCTCCCCAATCTTGGAAGAGGTCTCCTTGGTGCCTGCAGCGATTCATTCTCCCTGGACAGAGTATCTTGCAGCCACACAAATGAAGTGACTCTCCCGTGATGTCACTGACCTGGACCAATACCAAAGCATTAAGCTTAAAAAGCTATCACAATACATGTGCGTGCAGATTCCCACTCTAGTCCACACTATATACCATCAGGCAAGAACCGCCCCTTTTCAGTTTCTTTCTTTCCAGGCTGATGGTCAGACTTGCTGACTCAATACTCTCCTCACAGTGCAGTTTTCTCGCGATAATATTTTTGTTTTTTTTCTTTAATTTTGTTTCTTCTCCACAATTTCCTCCGTTGTTAAAGAATTCAATTTGGCAACTCTTCTCTTCCTTGTCATGTCAACAAAAAAGCAGGGCTTCAAACGCTGTAATAGTAAAATGTCTAACTCAGATCCTCACGATCAATGTGTTTGCTGACTGGGGAAAGCACACTTAGGGCCAGATGCACTAAACTTAACGAGCCCTGAACGAGCAAGTAGTAAACCCTGGCATGCACTAAACACTTTTTTTCCGACGACGGTAGCAGCTAACGAAAACGGAATGCAGATGAGTAAATCATGTAGAAACCCTATTGTAATGAGATGCACTAACCTTTTCCAATTGCCTTAACGCTGGAAAACGCAACGAGAGGTCTGTACCTCTCGTTGGAACTGGGCGAGATTGGAAAAATTATTAAAATGTAAAAAAAAAAAAAAACCTGAAAGTCTCTGAGCCAATCCCAGTGCATTTAGCTGAGGTAAATGCGCTGTGATTGGCTCAGAGACTTCTCACCTGAGTCCAAAAAAGAGCCTGCAGCATTGGAGCCTGTTTGATTTTTTTAATAAAGCTTCGCTTTAAAAAAAAAAGTCCATTTTGTGCGTCCCCCCCCCCCCTGCAATAATAAAGACGTCCTTTTTGCCCATGCTTCACTCAGCTGAGAGACCTGGAAGTAAGGGAGGGACATCTAAGTAAGTAGAGCTGTGGCTGAGTGGCTAGAGCACTGGTCTTGTAATCCAGAGGTGGTGGGTTCAAGTCCTACTAATAGTTTCAGCCAATCACAGTGTGTTTAGCTGTTATCAGTATCAGCTAAACACGCTGTGATTGGCTGAGAGAGATATGGAAGGCAGGATGTCCAAAAAGTTTTGATTTGGATGTCAGGTCTCTCTCTCGTTCGTCCTGCAAAGTTCGGTGGGGCTGGGGCTCGGCTGGTTCAGCTGTTTGAACAGTAAGACCGCTGAGGGAGCAGGGTCTGGGCTGGAGATTAAAGCAAGGCTGGTGCTGAATACTCGTCAGGATGTCCTTTTTGTACATCTTTGGCATGCGTAGAGCAGCCAGCATAATGCTTTGCTGCTCTGAACATGCTTGACCGGCCGATTCTCCAACTGTTTAACGATGGGATAGAGAATGCAAGTGAGCTACAACGAGTAGCTCATTTGCATTCCCTTTCCTTGATGCATAGCCGTTCCCTACCGATTCGCTATGGAATTTCGGTAGGAAACAGCTCTAATGACAACTTTAGTGCATCTGGCCCTTAGATTCCAACTGTGACAAGTGTGCTAGCATGCTCCCTCGAACACGAAAAATTAGAGATCTTAAAATGAGAGCCGTCATCGACGAGTTACCTCATCAGACATCCTCTAAACAAATTGGTAAGAAGGCTACAAGCAAAAGAAAACACTCCGACGAACCTCTGCCTGGTAAAAGTTTGGAGAGTGCAGTTTCTATCATGAATCAGCAGCCTCTTCAGCACCTGTTGATTTCTCCTCAGTCTCTGCCACCACAACTGACTACTTCTGTTGTCAGTGCTTCAGGACATGCCCCTTCTATCTCCTCCATCGGAGCTGACAAAATCTCCTGCTAAATGAGCTAAAATGCTCACTGATCGTCAGCCCGGCACCAAATCTCCTCACTCTCATCGTCACCGATCAGACTCTTCACTGCCTCATCGTCACAGAGCTCACTCTCGTCAACACCATCATTCTCTGCACCTAAGGAGCTCTTCACCTACTGTCACGTCTGTGGTCGTGACCCCTCATAGCCTCTACCTGATTTCTGGGGGTCAGCTTCTGAGCTGGCTTCTGCCTATCCTTTCTGGAGTAGTTCTGTCTTTGGGAAGATCTGTTTCAGTTTCCTATCTCTGGCCACCGTCATCTGGGCTGGATCAATGGCGGCAGCCATCTTGGATGGCTCAAGAGTCATAGCCATCTTGGATAGCTCAAGGGGTACAGCTAGGGTTACCATATGGCTCCAGAAAAAGGAGGACGGATTGAGCCAGCCGGGTTTTACTTCCATTGCTTTCCATTGAAAGCAATGGAAGTAAAACCCGGCTGCCTCAATTACTTCCATTGAAAGCAATGGAAGTAAAACCCGGCTGGCTCAATCCGTCCTCCTTTTTCTGGAGCCATATGGTAACCCTAGGTACAGCCATCTTGGATAGATCATATCATAGGAAGCCATCTTGGAGTAACGAGGACAGGAAGGAAGCCCTTATTTGGTCCTTAGAGATCTCCTGTGGGAACAGCCTCCATTGTTACTCAGAGTTGCTGCAGCTGCACCTCAGGTGTGGATGGGCTTTATTAATCACCTAGAGATTGCAGTCAGTGGCCTTTGCATTGCGTCTTAGGCCCTGGTATGTGGGTGCTGGTGCACTTTTGCCTGTGAGACTTTGTCTGATCCTGATTCTGTGTTTGCTGGTTTCTTGCCTTTTGAACCCTGCCTGTTACTGGACTATTCTTCTGCTTGCCACCTGCCTAGACCCAGAGTGTTACTGGACTATTCTTTTGCTTGCCGCCGGCCTTTTGAACCTTTGCCTGGACCTGGACTTTGTTTTGCTTGCTGCCGGCCTTTTGAACCTTTGCCTGGACCTGTCTTCTGCTTGCTGGCTGACTGCCAGAGACCTAGCCTGGATTTACTGGTACGTCTGTTCTGCCTTGCTTCTGGTGTGGGGTGGTTTTGCCTGCCACTGCTGCTCCTCGGCAGTGGCCCAAGGGCTCACAACCCAGTTTCCAGCTTTGAGTACGTGACACCTACTCATCGGCAACGACAGAGCTCCTCCCATTCTCATCATCATCGAGCTGGCTTCTCCCACTCTCATTATCATCGAGTTAGTTCCTCCCCTTCTCATTGGAACCGATCTAGCTCCTCCCCTTCTCACCAGTAAAATGCTTCCTCTCAGCAGTTTTATGGCTCCTCTTCTCCTTCTCATACTCAAACCACTCCAAATCAGATACCATCTCTCTCTCTCCAGAATGCAGACAGGTTTAAACAATCAAGTGGTGTCTCCTAAGCATAACTCAGGAGTTTTAGGCACAATGGCTACCGACAATGTCTCCTCTTCTTTTCAAGTGTCACAATCTAATCAAAATATTCTCCATCTCCTTCATGATTTTTTATTAAAAATCAGAACCAGTAGCGTTGACTTCTCAGGTACCTTCAGACTCGGCAGCTGCCTTCTCATGTTCTGCTCCCTCTTCATCTAATAGGAAACGTTCATGGTCAGTGTCTACATCAGAATCCATGGCAGCAGAAATTTTTTCAGACTATGAATCTTCTCCTCTACATTCTCAGGGTCGCTCTAGGTGTTCATCTCCTGATAATCATTCTGATCACGATGCGGGCACTCCGGGTTTACCTTCAGACCTCTCTCCTCCGCAACCATCTAAGTCATATCAACCTGAGGATACTTCTTATCCCAAATTTCTCCTCAAGTTAGCATCAGCTTTGGAAATTCATTCAACTTCTCAACCTGATCCATGATCAAAGAAACTACAAGCTCTTTTCTACAAGGAGGCACCGAAGGAAATAATAGCATTGTCATTACACAATGTCCTCGCAGATCAACATAAACTTGTTTGATCTACTTCTCTCACATCTACGCCTACAAAAAAGAGTCTAGATACAAAATACAAAGTCCAGGACACTTTGGGATTTAGTAAGCCTCAGCTATCTCATCAATCCATAGTAGTTCATTCAGCCATGCGTAAGCATAAGAGCTCACGGGACCATTCTAATTTTCCACCAACTAAGGAAATGAAGCTCATGGACTTATTGGGCAAGAAAATGTATCAAAGTGCCATGCTCAATGCCTGGATAGGGCTTCATATTTTTTCATTATACCGACTATCATTCACCATACTGGACAATTTATCTAAAGCGGTTGATTTCTCCAGCTACAATGCAACCTCAACTGCGACCATTACTGCAAAACCTGGAAGAATGTGCAACTAATTTAATCAGAGCCGCCCACGATTCTTATGACACTTCAGTTAGAGGTGCTGCAGTGGGCATTTCCACAAGACGTTTGGCTTGGTTAAAAGCGTCAGGTCTCCGCGAAGATGTTCACAACCATGTAGCTGATGCTCCTACAGGAGACAATCTCTTAGTTATAGGGTTAAGGACATTATCGGATAACATCAAACAGGATTGCACAACTCTAGATACTTTAGAAGATGATAATCTCAACCAGCCCTAGATCTTCTTTCAACGTTCATCATATGTCACTTCTAAAAGGAGACACAATTCTCGTAAACCATTCCCTTTCAATAGGTACAACTCTAAGTACAAATACAACAATAAGCCAAATAGGCCTCAGCAGTCAAAGAAGTCATATAGAGAAAGGAAAACACCTAGAGCCAGCACCCACTATGGCGCCCAAACCCTTATCTTCTTTTTGACCCGACAGTTGCCATAGAGGCCATCTTCAATTTTTTGATCCTCATGGTCCCTTATAACATCAGACAAATGGGTCCTTTGATTGTACACCAGGGATACTGTCTTCACTTTGCGAATCCTCCGCCTCACGTGCACATTGTCACCTCTCAGGTTCCTTCCTGTCACCTTCATCTCCTTCAGGAAGAAATCTCCCATCTCCTGCAAATCAATGCAATCGAACTGGTACAGGAATCTCACCGGATTTTATTCTAGATTCTTTCTTATTCCGAAAAAAGAACGGCGGTCCTACGCTCTATTCTGGATTTAAGATCCCTAAACAAATTTCTCAAAAAAATAAAAATTCAGAATGACAACTCTCCAAATGATTCTCTCACTTCTAGATTCAAATACCTAGCTGGGTGTCCTCTCAACCTTCAAGACGCATATTTACACATTCCTATTCACCATTCATCCAGAAGGTATCTTCGCTTTCAAGTGGATTCCCATCATTACCAATTTCGAGTTCTCCCGTTCGGCTTCTCTTCAGCGCCAAGGGTATTCACAAAATGTGTTATCACGATCATAGCCCATCTTCGTCAACAGAGAATAACGATTTTCTCTTATCTAGACAATTGGCTCATCTCGACACAAACTGCTCAAGACGCTCTGCAAATACTGCAGAAGATCTCTCCTCAAGATTCTGGGGTTCATCATCAACTCGGAGAAATCTCAACTCCTTCCAGTTCAACGACTCGAGTTCATAGGAGCAGTTCTTCATACACCTCAGATGCTAGCGAACTTGCCTCTCAGCAGAGCCACGCAAATTCACATTCTCATTTCTCACCTGAATCACGTATCGTTCACCACGGCTCGGACATTATTAGTTCTTCTGGGCCATATGGCAGCTACTATACCAGTAGTACCTTTAGCAAGACTACATATGAGACCTTTACAGTGGCACCTGAGGGACCATGGATCCAAGCTCTTCATCCTATGTCACAAAGATAGGACTTTTTCACAGTCTAAAAATGTCTCTGCAATGGTGGACTCACACCCCATCTCCCCTCCTCTACCTTCAATTTACCTAACCACTGATGCATCAAAACAGGGGTGGGGACCACACATGAACTCTTACAAGCACAAGGTCTTTGGACTCCCGAAGAGACAACATACAGTATCAATCTCCTGGAGCTGCGAGCAATCAACTTGGCTCTTCACGCGTTTCACACTCACCTCTCTCATCAACAAATTCATGTTCAAACGGACAATCAGGTGGCAATATACTATATCAACAAGCAACGGGGTACCGGTTCCCGACAGCTGTGCATGGAAGCTCTACATATCTGGCATATGGTCTTAGGTCCTCCAGTCCACGATCTCAGCATCCTACCTGCCCGGGGTGCAAAATGCCTTAGCGGATTCACTCAGCAGAAAGTTGCAACCACATGAATGGTCCTCAAGATCAATGTTACCACACTCTCTTCAGCCTCTCATCGACCTTTTGCGTCCCTCTCAATGCCAAATGTCACAGATTTTGCTCAAAGTTTCCAGTCCGACAAAATAGCAGAAGATGCTTTCTAAATTCCATGGACAGAAGGCCTTCTATGCTTTTCCTCCAATTCCACTCATTCCAAAATGCTCCAGAAGGTGAAATCGGAAAGAGCGTCTCTTTTGTTTAATAGCTCCTTACTGGCCAAGACAGGCATTGGTTCACGTTTCTCCTAAACCTATACTTTGCGGCCCCCGCTTCCACTCGGGATCCGGATCTGATAACACAACAACAAGGCAGTCTTCTTCACCCAGACATCACACCTCTCCGCCTCATGACTTGGCTGATTGGTCCAAATCGAGCATGATATTTTCACAGGGCGTTCTTAGAGTTCTCCTCGCCTCTAGGAAAGACTCCACTCTGAAATCTTACGGAGCAAAATGGAAGCGTTCTCCAGCTGGTGTTCCCATTATCGTCTCCACCCTGACACTGCTTCTCTATCTCTTGTCTTAGATTATCTTCTCCATCTTTCGAAATCAGGGTTATCATACTCATCGATAAGACTTCATTTGTCAGCTCTCTCAGTGTTCCATGACCCGCTGGACAATTTGACCCTCACTCAACATCCTGTTTCAAAAAGATTCCTTAAAGGACTCATGCACCTTTACCCTCCCATTCGTCCACCAACTCCAGCATGGGACCTTAATTTATTGCTCAATGCACTTATGACTTCTCCTTTCGAGCCACTTCACAGCACGGAACTCAGATACCTTACTTGGAAAAACACTGTTTTTAATAACTTTGACTTCAGCACGCCGTATTGGTGAGATCCAGGCTCTCGTCCACTATCCACCATATACTCAATTACTCCATGATAAGGCCATGCTTCGCACTCACCTGAAGTTCTTACCTAAGGTAGTCTCACCTTGTCACTTAAATCAAGTAATAGTACTTCCAACCTTTTATCCTCCTCCACATGATTCTGAGGATCATAAGAGGTTTCACACTCTAGACCGGTGATGGCGAACCTATGGCACGCGTGCCAGAGAGGGCACGCAGAGCCCTCTCCCTTGGCACGCGCGCCGGTCGCTGGTAAATTCCGCCCACTCTCCCTCCCTCCCTCCGAGTACCAGGCCGGCCTCCCTCCCTCCCACCAAGCACCACGTCGCTTGCCCTCGCTCCCTCCTTCTTCCAAACAAGCATCAGCCCGCCCGTCCTCCCCCCCCCCCCCCTCCTATGAAAAAGACTGAACAAAAGCTTGACTAAGGTGGGTACCTGGACGCTCATCAGGACATCTCTGAAAACCAAAGACCCAAGAGACAGAAAGTCTGGAGAAGCCATTGAAGACAAAGAACTCAGAGGAAAAGCATAAACAGGACATTTGCTTGTCAAAGGTATACCTGCCCCTCCCATCAGCTTTCAGACATGTGCAGAAAGGAAGGACTTATAATGTGGTCATGTGAACAGACTACATTAACCACAATGCCTTGCAAAATATCCAGGACATGCACACACCATGCTTCTCTGCTAACATTATAAAAGGCCTGGAAACAGCCCAGCTCGCGCTCTTGGAACCTGCCTCCTCTTGGGACCTGCTGCTCTCTTTGGGGTCCGCTGATGCCTTGCTCCTGAACATTTGCTCATCAATCAGCTGGACCACAGCATGCTTGTAACAAGGACTTGTAAGTTAACCTACCTGCTACTTTGTTCTATTTTATGCACAAATTCTCTGTTCTAAGATCCTTTTAAAAACCTACATCTCGTGTGCAATTGTATATTAAATCAACCTTTTTGAAGCTAAAAATACGGTCTCTTTGTGTTCTGAGTATATGGTATCTTTTATATATACTTAATTTATTTAATTTATTGCAATTATCACCTTTGGTGATTGGTGGAGAAATTAATATCCTAAAACTTATAAATACAGCACCTGCTCTTAAATTATAAACAGTAGCGAGTGCTCTAGAGCTCTTTTCCCCAAGATAAATCATTTCTTGTAACACTGGGTGCTAGGTGGGAGGCCTGATGCTGGGTGGGAGGGAGGGAGGCTGGGTGCTGGGTGGGAGGGCTGGCGGGCTGATGCTGGGTGCTGGGAGGGAGGGCAGGGGGGAGAGGAGGGTGGCTGGACATGGATGGCTGGAGAGGAGGGTGGCTGGAGGGGAGAGGAGGGTTGCTGGACATGGATGGAGGGCAAGAAATGAAAAAGAAAGGAGGAAAGTAAAGAAATAAATGGAAAGGAAGCCCTGGAAACGGAATTAAGAGAACAGATAGAGAGCAGCAGAATCAGCGACTAGGACCAATATGGATAGAAAAACAAAATCACCAGACAACAAAGGTAGAAAAAATCATTTTATTTTCATTTTAGTGTTTGGAATATGTCCAATTTGAGCATTTACAACTGCTGTCTTATTTTGCACTGGGTATACTGGAGCTGTAACAACTTACAGAAATGATTTATAATGAAAGAAAATCATGTTATTTTTTTCTCCTATACTAGTATAATATTTTCAATGATGTCTGTTTATATGCGCCATGGCTGGTGTAAGGGGGTGTGGCTATCACAGGGGTGGAGTCATATGTGGTGACCCCGCCCATAATGAGTACCGGCACTTCGCGATAATTAGATTTTGGGTTGCTGTTTGGGCACTCGGTCTCTGAAAGGTTCGCCATCACTGCTCTAGACTGTCTGAGGGCTCTAACCATTTATCTGGATAGAACCAAATCCAAGAATAGACCTTCTCAATTATTTTTTTCACTTTGGTCTACTCTTCAACCGCAACCAGTGACAAAAGGAACTTTGTCCCAGTGGATTGCGAAGTGTATCACCTTATGTTATCAACTTGCACAGCCATCTAATCCCTCAAACATTCCTCATGTCACAGCTCATAATCTCATGGCCATAGTAGCCACAAGGGCTCACTTGCAAAGAACTTCCTTACAGGACATTTGTAGAGCAGCTACGTGGACAATGGTGCACACTTTTGTGAAACATTATTGCATCGGTACAGCTTCATCTACTGATGCGGCTTTTGGTCATGCTGTCCATTTTTTCAAAAATACGGTTCGGCCCGCCCCTTCACGGACCCGTTCTCTGAGATAAACGTCCATGGAGATAGGCAGTTGCGTTCGATTATGCCCCCGTGGACTAGACTGGGAATCTGCATACACGCACATTGTGATAGCTTTTTAAGTTTAATGCTTTGGTATTGGTCCGGGTCAGTGACGTCACGGGAGAGTCACTTCATTTGTGTGGCTGAAAGATCATCTGTCCAAGGAGAACTACGGTTACAGGTAGGCAACTTTTATTTCTCGCTGCTTGCACCGTTCCCGCAGGCTTCCATCTGCCATGTCCTGCCCTCGCTGATGTCATTGCTTGTTTCCTGTCTGGCAGAAAGTGGCAGATGGAAGCCTGCAGGGCCAGCACAAGCAGCAAAAATGAATCGCTGCAGGTGCCAAGGACACTTATACTGACACCGGGGAGGGAAGGGATTCAGAAACCGGAGTGCAAATGCCGGGTTAACGTGGAGGAGAGGGGGAAAGACAGCACGGTGCCCCTGCAGCTGGGTGGGTCTGAGCCAAGACTGGGTGGGCCTGTGCCCACCCAGGCCCACCAGTAGCTACGCCACTGTTCCACCCCACAGCCTTCACTGTGTTGCTTCCTGTCTATGCAGAAACAGGAAATTGTGAAAGAGTGAAGGCTGCAAGGACAGCACCAGCAATGTATCTGAATCACTGCCTGTGGCTGCTACAAGCATAAAATAACTTTTAAAAGGTACACCCAGGGTTGCCAGGTGGAACATTTTTTTCCCACCCAAACGAGCCCAAAACCAGCCCAAAACCCGCCCAAAGTCAAACCCCGACCCTGACACCCCCACCCCCACCGTCATCAACCCCGCCCCCGTCGTCATCGGCCCCGCCTCTTCCGTCACCGCCCCCGCCTCCCCGTCATCGGCCCCGCCCAGAACGTCACTAACCCCGCCCAAAACGTCACTAGCCCCGCCCCCGCGGCCCGAAAAAACCGCGGAGAAAACCGCGAAAGACCCCAAAACAAGCCCAAAAAACCGCAACCCGCCGCGGGCAAATATTTCCTGCGGCGGGTCGTGGAAAACCGCCCAATTGGGCGGGAAAACCACCCACCTGGCAACACTGGGTACACCCCAGGGTGGGAGGGGGAGGGGGAGGGAGAGGTTCTTGAGAGGACGTTTGATGCCAGAACACTGGGAGGAGTCAAGAAGGGGTAATATTTGACAGGAAGGAGTAGGGAAAGAAGTTTAGATGCCAAACATCATGGGGAGTAGAGGAAGAGAGAAGCACTCCATTCAGTAGTGTTTGGGGGAGCAATATCCCCCGTACCTCCCAATCTACACCAGTGTTCCCTTCCCACATACCTGGAATACATTATCTTCTTCTTCTTTATATATTTTTGATTTCTTCAACTGCTTTGCCATTTTCTGTTGTTGGAAAGATAGAAATTAAATACAATAAGCAGTTAACATAAGAGCATAAGAATTAAAACTTTGCAGCCTGTGGCACCTTTTAATGTACCCAGAATAATTATCATTATTTCCATTCAACCCCCCTCCAAGATTCACAATTAAATTACTTGCAACTTGGCATTTTATATTTTAGTCCCATTACTATGGATTTCAATACAAAAACCTTTGGAATGAGAACTCCTTAACTAGGGCTGAAGGCTTACTATTTTCGCCATGTTTTGAGGATGTGAACTCCCTTTGTCCAGTGTTGGTGACCTTGGCTGGGCATTTCTTCCTTTTCTACTTATTTTTTAGTTTACTATTGATAACTATAAAGGGTGGCACATAAACAAACATATTAAACATAAAGAGGACCAAAACATACATGGACAGTGGCAATATTCAGGCTTCTATCTGGATAATTTAGGACAGATAAAAGTTGCCATAAGTTAGTTAGACAGTAGGCTTAATATAGCCAGTATCAGGAGAAATTCCAGGACCGCTCTGGTTCTGCCCCAGTACTATTCATATAGGACTAGATTCAGTAAATGGCAGTGAAAAAATGGTGCTGAAAAAGTCCGCACAGCAGGGGCGTAGCTACCGGGGGCCACGGGGGCCTGGGCCCCTGCAAATTATGTCCAAGCCCCTGGTTTGGCTGGCAGGGGTCCCCAACCCCCTGCCAGCCAAAGCCTTCTTCAGCGCCATCTCCAGCGCAGCCATGTTCAAGCCCTGCTCTTCTTGCTCCTCCTGTCCTATGCACGCTGATGCTCCTTTACATGAAACTGAGGAGCGTCAGTGTGCACAGGACAGGAGGATCAAGAAGAACAGGGAAAGAACGTGGCTGCACCGGAGACGGCGCTGAAGGAAGGCTTCGGCTGGTGGGGGTTGGGGACCTCCGCCAGCAAAGGTATTGCGAGGCGAGGGGGGTGCAAGAAGGCGCGAGGTGGTGGCGGCGGGGGGAGGTGAGGCGAAGCGAGGCATGGCGGGGGCGTGGCGGCATTCAAAATGTGCCCCCAACCTCGGGGCTCTGGCCCCCTCCCACCGTAAGGTCTGGCTATGCCCCTGCCGCACAGAGCGTTATTCTATAGGTTCTCTGAGTTATGTGCTGTTTACAGAATAGCACTTAGAGCTGATTTCCATGCTAAACTTTGGGCATGAGGATTTACACCAACTGAAACCCTCCCTAATTTCTGCCCTGGGCCTCAAACATATCTGACACCAGCTTTGGCAGATATACTTTCCAAGAACTGACATTTTCTAATCATGAAACAAAAAATAAAATTATTTTTTCTACCTTTGTCTGGTCATTTTATTTTTCCAATCATGTTGATCCCAGTCTCTGATTTCTGTTTTCCTCTGTTTTCTCTTGCCAGTATCTCCTATCCATTTGCCATTTCTTGCTTTCCTTGTCCAGCATCCATCTTCCAACTCTGTATCCCTATATTCCCCATCCAACATCTCCCCTCTCTGTCCTTATTCCCCCTATGTCCAGCACTACCCTGTGCATCCCTATCCATCCCTTCATGTCCAGCATCCCCACCATATCCCTGCAGAGATGACAAATTACCCAATTCCAGGCTGCAGATTTTGGGACAGTCCTGGATTTCTGACCAATTCATCCTGCTGCAATATGGGACTTGTCTCTGATTCAATGGGCAGGATCAGACAATACAAATCCCACACTGCTTTGTTCAAACCCTGAACAGGTCAAAAGAGTCTCCAGCCTTGAACTGGATAACTTGGCATCTCTACTAAGGTATCCCTGTCCCTATTCTGCCACCCCGCCCACTCCACCATGTCCAGTATCTTACTTTTGTGTTTCTATTCTCCTCTATGTCCAGCTCCTCTAAGCCCATAACCTTCCCATACCTAGCAGGGCCATCGAGACGGGGGGACAGGGGGGACAAAATTCCCGGGGCCCGGGCCTCCAAGGGGGCCCTGTGCTGCAGTCCCACCCGCCACCACCACCGGACCCCTTCCACCCGAACCCCCGCCAGCAGAAGTGCTGTCTTCTGTTTTGACTCCGGCGTGCGCGGCCCACACAGACGCGCTCCTCTCAGCTGATCTTTGCTGTACTCTGCAGGGCTTCTGTGTGTCTGACGTGCAGGACGTCAGACGCACAGAAGCTCTGCAGAGTACAGCGAAGATCAGCTGAGAGGAGCGCGTCTGTGTGGGCCGCGCACGCCAGAGTCAGAAGACAGCACTTCTGCTGGTGGGGGTTTGGGTGGAAGGGACCTGACCCGGTGGCAGAGGTGGGTGGGACTGTGGCGCCGGGCCCCCCTCAGGGAGGTGGCAGTGGGGGCGGGGCCCTGGGGCGGCCTTGTCCCGGGCCCGGCCCAGTCTCTCGGTGGTCCTGATACCTAGTACTGCCTGTGTCCATGTTCCCCTCTGTGTCCAGCTTATCTCCCCATGTGCAGCAATGCGTCTCTGTGTCCCTATATCATCCACTTCTAGCATCTCCTCTTTGTGTCTCTGTCCCTGTGCTCCACCCCATGCCATGCATCTCCCCTCTGTGTCTCTATAACCACTCGTGTCCTGCTTCTTCTCCACTCTCTCTCTTCTACCATTCCCATGTGATTATAATATCTCTCTGTTTCTCTCCTTTCTGTCCATACCCCATCATATCTCTCCTTCTCTCTTTCTTTCCTCCTGTACCCCTCTCCTCCCCCCATAGTCCAGAATCCTGGCCTCCCTCCCACTGTGGGTTCAGCATTTCTCCCCCTCTTCCCTTCATCCCCATGGTTTGGCATCTCTCTCCCTTCCCTTTACCATGATCTGGCATCTCTCGATCTGCCTTCCTCCGTTCCTCCCCACTGTGGTCCTCAAAATTTACATTATTGGCACTGGCAGTGACTCATACAGGCCAGCTCCAAGGCCTTCCTCCTGCCACATTCCACCCCTGTGTAAACAGTAATTTGCATCAGAGGAGACTGAGCATGGTAGAAGGGGCCAGTCTGTATAATCCGCTGCTGGTACCAATGAAGTAAGTTTTAAGGACTGCGGCAGGGAGGGAGGAAGACCCAGAGATTCTGGACCTGCGGAAGCAAGGAGGAAAGGGAAAGGATGGAGAGACTGGGGGGGCACTTCTTGGTGGATCTGAGGCAAAAGTGGGTAAGGTCCAAACCCAGACCCAGACCTAGCTATGGCTTTGCTCCTGGTGCACACACTTTCAGAAAGGTGCACACTTTAACCATAAGGGTGTGTGGGGTCCTTTTACAAAGGTGGTAAAAAGTGGCCTGCGGTAGTGTAGGCACGGGTTTTGGGCACACAGAATTATTTTTCAGCGCTCCTAACAACAAATGCCGTTTTAAAATTTTTGCCGAAAATGGACGTGCGGCAAAGTCAAAATTGCCACACATCCTTTTTGTGTCTCTGACCTTACCATCAGCCATAGACCTAGTGGTAAAGAATTTGGGTGGTAAGGACCTACTTGCATCAGATGTCACTTGGTGCGCGTCCACTATGCGCGTCCGAAAATAAAAATTATTTTTCAGACGCGCGTAGTGGACACATACCAAAAATGAAATTACCGCAAGAACCACGCGGTAGTCAGGCGGTAAGTCCGTTTTGGCATGCGCTGGGCACACGTAGAGCCTTACGCAGCTTAGTAAAAGAAACCCTGTGTTCTTGCCGAGAGAGCATGTACTCCTTTGAATATTGCTTCTATCATAAAAAATGCCAATCCCGGGACCCCATCCCCACCCAAATAAAAACGAGAACGTTCTTATAAATGACATTGGAAACAATATAACAAAAACATTTTGGGGTTACACACATCCTTAGTGATAAGGAGCATTCTTTATCTATTTCCAGCCAGATTTATTCTTGTAATCTGGACTGGATGGCTGGCGGACTGGGTTCACATCAGTCTCTGCAACTTAGATTAAATAATTACACTTTCTGCTTATTTACAACCCAAACTTTTACGACTAATGCTCAGTCTGTGTTGAGGCACCTGTCCTCAATTTTACTTTGAACTTCTTTCATTTATTTTGGCTGGAGAAAGGACACTTTATCTTCCCTTCACATTACAAATAACTCTACTCATCCCCTGTGATTGGAACTGAATCTATTTTTACATCTAACCCTCCTCCTGGACAACAAAGACAAAGCCTACAGCAGGCTGCATCAATTGGGCCATCCAAGGATATCACAACTAGAAACTATAAAGTTCATACCTGCAATCTGTGAGTTAAAAATGTATTTTAACTATATAACTATTTCTAAAATTCTGAATTTGTTAGATCCCTTAAAACTAAAGACAACCATCAACCCCTCTGCATTGTCTCCAAAGAAATTCAGATAGAAGTGCTAAGTACAGCCATTTGTTTCTCTATTGCTGGAAGCCTTTGATCTCACAGGCCTGGTCTGAATTTACAACTTTAAAAAGGTGTGTTCTTTTAGATTATTTAAAGCCTTAACCCTGCATTGCCAACTAGTAAAATTGCAGATCCACAGGGTGAACTCCACAGGATGGACTGCAGTGCCACCCAGTGAAATTGTGCCTAACTAGCTCCTGACACAAAAAAATATGCCTTGGACCCACAGACCATGAGACTTCAAACATCCCAGTGGTGTGTGGGAGAGGACACTACAATTCCCACCAACCAGAGAGAAGGCAAAAGTGCAAAAGGTCAAACACCTATATAACAGTACTTAAAAGATCACCTCATTGCCACACCAAAGCTACCCCCAGCACCCCCAGACCATCCTTAGAACTATAGGACTGGTGAATGCCAGATCAGCTGCAAAGAAATCCTTGGTGATCCATGATGCCATACATGAACAGCATCTTGGCATCCTAGGAATAAGTGAAAGTGGGGGTTTACCACTGGCTAAACTATGTCCAACAGATTTCAACATCCAACATCAACCAAGACCAGGAAGATGGGGTGGAGGGATAGCAGTCTTGATTCGGGAAACAATCAAACTGTGCAGAATATCCATCCCCCAGCTACATGAATCAGAATTTCTTTAATCCAGCTTGAAGAGGAGAAACCAATCTGATTGCTCATGGTATACCGAACACCTCATAATAATACAATACCTGTGCAAGAATTTCTAGACCTGATTACTCAAGTGACCCTGAATTACCCTAGGTTCGTGATCATGGGAGACTTCAATCTACACAATGAAACCCCAGATACCACCAAAGCTGCCTTTCTGGACACGATGACAACACTAGGATTTACACAGGTGATCAATTCTCCAACCCACGAAAAGGGTCACATACTAGACCTGGTATTCTACAAAGGGATGGATATCCCAAAATTCTGGGATAACAGTATCAAAATAACACCCCTATCATGGTCAGATCATTTTCTAATTAAATTTTCCCTAATTGACCACCTGAAACAAATGGCACCTCCCAGAGTTTGGAAGGAGATCAGAGACAAAAAAAAGCTGACCGCTGAGAATTTCCTAGAGGCCTTGGACTATCCACATGTGGATGAAAAGACAACTACAGTATCAGAACAAGTTGACATCTGGAATACACACTTAGCCAAGACCTTAGAGAAAATGGCACCACTAAAAAAAGGTCTTATGGCCCACTCACAAACGCTCACCTTGGTTTTCTCCAGAACTTTGTATCCTTAAATGAGGACAGAAACTGGAAAGGAGATGGTGTAAATCTCGCCTGGATAAAGACAGGCTAAACTCTAGAAAGCACACGGCAAAGTACTGCCAAGCCTTAACAGCAACCAAAAAACAGTATTTCTCTGAATGCATTGCACAGGCTGCCAATTCAACCAAGCAGTTGTTCAGTATAGTAAACAGCCTACTGCAACCCCCACAATAGAACCAGCCTGCCCAGTCTAAACTGAACTGCAAAGATTTTGCTGCATACTTTGCCAACAAAATTAAAAGTCTCCGCCAGGATTAACAAGCAATCCTACCCAGTCCCCAACCAGTTAACCAGGGGTGCACAAACTTGCACCCTCCTCACAGAGACAGATAGGACACTTTTAACCCAATGACAGAGGAGAGCCTTGATAAAATCCTAAGAGACCTTTGACCAACTACCTGCGCCCTCGACCCCCACCCATCAAAGATAGTGCAGCAAACAAGTATGGGCCTCATAGAAGGCCACACAAAAGTTGTGAACACCTCTCTTTCAAATGGGCAACTACCAACAGCATTATAAAGGGCAGTGGCTCGCCCTTTGCTAAAGAAAAACAACCTTGACCAGGACAAACTTGAAAGTTACTGGCCAGTATCCAACATCCCATTTCTAGGGAAACTCAGTCTGTGTTCAACTTAATGATTGGCTAGAAGAGAGAAAATGGCTACATCCATGTCAATCTGGATTCAGACCTGGTTATGGAACAGAAATGGCCCTCGTATCTCTACTAGATGATCTTAACAGAAACCGAGACAAGGCATTCGCCTCAATGTTAGTACTGCTAGATTTCTCAGCAGCTTCTGACACTGTGGGTCATGATATCATGCCAGCATGACTGACAGAAACAGGTATCAATGGAACAGTACTTGCCTGGTACAGATCCTATCTATCAAACAGGCAACAATCCATAATGTTTGGCAGCAACTCATCACCACCATAGACACTGACCTGCGGGGTACCACAAGGATCGATACTGTCACCCATTCTGTTCAATATCTACCTCAAGGCACTAGCTGGGCTGATTCGGTCAATGGACACTCAGTTCTACATCTATTCAGATGATGTGCAGCTACTTATATCCATTGAAACTGACTTATCTACAGCCTTGAATAAACTGATTACCTGTCTTACATCAATTCAAGAATGGGCTAAACACAACAAACTTTGCCTGAATCCAAGTAAAACCGAGATATTCTGGGTCCCTAACACAAGTGGATACATACCTGCCGTCAAAATCTCTTTGGGAAGTACGAACTCCCCCTCAAATCACAAGTCAGGAACCTTGGAATACAGTTAAATTCAACACTTACTCTGATTTTCAAAATCAAAGCAACCTTCACGAGCAGCTTCTACTATTTGCAACAGCTGCACTGCTTCTCTCCTTACATCAAGAAGTTAAATCTTATCCCAGTTGTGAATGCCATGATAACATCAAGACTGGATTACTGCAATGCACTATACAATGGTCTGACTACAAAGGGCCTGCACTAGCTTCAGTTGATTCAGAATGCAGCAGCAAGACTCATAGAAGGTTGCAAGCGAAATGACCACATGGCACCATTTTTGCAAAAACTTCATTGACTACCAGTACAATACAGGGCTAAATTTAAAACTTTGTGTCCCTGAGTACTTGAAGAATAGGATGATCCTCTACACACCACAAAGGATGTTTCTCAAGGACTATCACTACCCATCCTTAGCAAGATACGGCCTCCAAAACTGAACACAATACTCCAGGTGGGGCCTCACCAACGACTTGTACAGGGGCATCAACACCTCCTTTCTTCTGCTGGTCACACCTCTGTCTATACAGCCTAGCAACCTTCTGGCTACGGCCACTGCCTTGTCACACTGTTTCTTCGCCTTCAGATCCTCAGATACTATCACCCCAAGATCCCTCTCCCCGTCTGTACATATCAGACTCTCACCGCCTAACACATACATCTCCCATGGATTTCTTCTCCCTAAGTGCATCACTTTGTATTTCTTCGCATTTTAATTGCCAAACATTAGACCATTCTTCTAGCTTCTGCAGATCTTTTTTCTTGTTTTCCACTCCCTCCGGGGTGTCCACTATTACAAATCTTGATGTCATCCGCAAAAAGGCAAACTTCACCTTCTAACCCTTCGGCAATGTCACTCACATTGAGTTTGTGATCTAGCTAAGATACCAGCACCAGCCGTGGCTCAGTGGAGCAGAGGTTAAAACCTTAGAGGACTTCCAAAACCTAATGATCCTAGAGCAGTTTCTTCACCGTTATTGTCCAGGGGTGAGGGAACATGTCCAAGATCAGTAGCCCTGTACTCCAGAGAAGGTGGCTGAGTTGGCTGACATCATTATGGCTACAAGTCCCTGGTTGGCAAGGAGAAGCCTCCCTTATCTGCAACAGCCAGGATCTAATAGCTGCCAGGCCCTAAGCCAAATACTCCTGCAACCTCAGAGACAGTCAGCAAACCCTCCAGTGTTTCCCAAAAACCTAAAGACTTTAGGCATGAATGTCCTTGTTACCAGTGTGGGCATACAGGACTTTTAAAAGCGGATAGCCCAAATAATCCCCAGTCTGCACTAAAGAGCATTTCAGTTCCTGCACCAAAGCTGATGGCTTTTGTGGGTGGCTCCAGTCCAATGAAGGAGGCCCACGCAGTTGCTGCTGCACAAAACGTTACTAGTAATTCATCAAGCAAGGAAGCAGATAGACTTCCACAACACCATAGCACCCCAGTAACTATGAATCAGACCCAGGTGGCTGGGCTTGTGAACACTAGCTCTTTCATCACTTTATTACGACCACAGAAGATGCAATTCTTCCAGGGAGTACTGCAGAAATAGTGTTAGCCAATGGATCCAGAGAGACTGTACACATTGAGCATTCCTAGATTGGGGTACCAAGGCAGGATACAGAAAAGTAGGATACAGAGAAATAGGAATATTGAAAAACATGCAGGTGCAGATTCTGTGTGGGACTGACGGGTCCAATGAACATTGCCCTTGAACAGAGTCTGCATTTCCACTATCGTGACCTGTAGTCAGGCGTGGGCGTCCCAACAAGCAGAAGCAGCAGAGAACACCTCTCCAGTTCCATCTGATCAAGCAGCAGGAGGAGGCA
This sequence comes from Microcaecilia unicolor, assembly GCF_901765095.1. Classification (NCBI taxonomy): domain Eukaryota; kingdom Metazoa; phylum Chordata; class Amphibia; order Gymnophiona; family Siphonopidae; genus Microcaecilia; species Microcaecilia unicolor. The sequence continues at coordinate 357,246,767 of NC_044032.1, read as the reverse complement.
CTCCAGTTCTTCCAGCAGCACCAGTTCCTGAGGTGACCGGGACAATAGGACTGCCTGACTTAACTGAAATACCTATTGAGCAGATTGTTGACCCTGATTTGTCAGAGTCACCAGCAGAGACCCCTCCAGATATGGACACTGATATAGAACAGAGACATGCTTTTCAGGAAGCATAGTGCTCTGACCCTGACCTGGAAGATCTAAGGCAGAGAGAGCTGGTCAGCCAACCAATGAGACTTGTAAAGATCATATCGTATGGAAAGGGGGCTTGCTGTACAGAGAAACTGATCCCTCTGATTCCAAAAGGCCCTGGACAGCAGGCAAACAGCTTATAGTGCCCAAAGCATACCGAGAACAGCTCCAACAGATGGTACATGACATTCCATTAGCAGGACATCAGGGGGTGACATGCAAACTTCAATTGACTGTGAGTATCTTGAGCCGTAGCTATTATTGAACCTGTGATGCTTGCCAAAGAGTGGCAAGGACCCAAGATAATCTCCGAGCCCCCCTGAAACATTTACACACTATCAGTGAGCCATTTAAGAGGATTGCTGTGGATACAGTGGGGCCTCTAGCTGTCCCTAACCGGACTGGGAAAAATATATACTGAGAGTAGTGGAATTTGCTACCAGATATCCTGAAGCGATAGCCTTATCCTCCATAGAATAAGAGAAAATTGCCACTGCCCTGCTAGAAATATTTTCCCGGGTAGGATATCCATGAGAAATACTCTCAGACCAAGGTACAGTTTATATCTGAGCTGATCCAGAATCTGTGGACACACTGTGGAGTGAAATCTGTCCGTAACACCCCATGTCACCCTGAAAATAATGGGTTGGTGGAGAGATTTAATAGGACATTAAACCATATGTTAAAGACTTTTGTGGAGTCAGCAGACCAGGACTGGGAAAAGTACTTGCCCTATCTACTGTTTACATGCCATTCTACTGTTTACTTGCCCTATCTACCGTTTACATGGCATTACATGCCATTCTCACGGCCTCAGTCACCTCTGGAACTGGTCTGGTGGGAGCACTGGAGGGCCTCTTCTGCTGCTTGATCAGCTGATTCCAACTGGACTGGCTCAGGATCTGGAACGGTGAGATTGTCTCTGCTGCTTCCGCTTGTTTGGCCACTTGTGCCTGACTATGAGGGGCATAATCGAACGGGGCGCCCAAGTTTTCATGAGGGCATCCTCACAGGACGGCCCTGTAAAGGGGCGGGGCAACCCATATTATCAAAACAAGATGGGCGTCCATCTTCCATTTCAATAATATTTATTGCATTTGTATCCCAATTTATCCCAACTTTTTTGCGGGCTCAATGTGGCTTACAATTCATCGTGGATATGGGAACTAGAAGGGAACATACATTTATTATTAACAGAGTTTTGGGTTAAATGATAGTATTAAAGCAAAAGATAGTAAGAAACATTTCTGGATAAATATGGTCGGGGACGCCCAAATCGTGAAATTTAGGTTGACCTTAGAGATGGTCATCCTTAGGTCATTTTTGAGATGGTTGTCCCCAGTTTTCGGCGATAATGGAAACCGAGGACGTCCATCTCAAAAGCGACCAAATCCAGGCCATTTGGTCGTGGGAGGAGCCAGCATTCGTACTGCACTGGTCCCCCTGACATGCCAGGACACCAACCGGGCACCCTAGGGGTTACTGCAGTGGACTTCAGAAAAAGCTCCCAGGTGCATAGCTCCCTTACCTTGTGTGCTGAGCCCCCCAAACTCCCCCCCAAAACCCACTCCCCACAACTGTACACCACTACCATAGCCCTTAGGGATGAAGGGGGGCGCCTACATGTGCTTCACAGGAAATAGCTAGCAGGGCGGCTAGCTGATACGAGGAACAAACACAGTCTTCACAGGAGATAGCTAGCAGGGCGGCTAGCTGACACGAGGAACAAACACAGTCTTCACAGGAAATAGCTAGCAGGGCGGCTAGCTGACACGAGGAACAAACACAGTCTTCACAGGAAATAGCTAGCAGGACGGCTAGATGACACGGGAAACAAACACAGTCTTCGCAAGAGATGGCTTCTGAACACGAAACGGAAGCACTGGAACCCTTCCGTGGCTCTGTTTAAATCCCCCGCTCGTTCCAGCTGGAACCAATCCCCTTCACCTAGGCAGATCTAGGGGCCTGGATTGGTTCTCCCGCCCAGCGGGCGGAGTCTCTCTGGGGGTGCGCCAATCCGGCGCAAGTAGGCGGAGCTACCTCGCCGGCCCCGCTCCAACGAGGAGAACGAAGACGCCGGCGCCGCCATTGGCCGGCGGTTCTCCTTCCTCGAGGCTGGGTTTGTGGTGGATTTTGGAGGGCTCACATTTACCACCACAACTGTAACAGGTGAGGGGGGGATGGGCCTGGGTCTGCCTGCCTGAAGTACACTGCACCCACTACAACTGCTCCAGGTACCTACATACTGCTGCAATGGACCTGAGTATAGCATTTGAGGCTGGCAAAAAATTATTTTAAAACTTTTGTTATGGTGGGAGGGGGTTAATGAGAGGAGGTCATCCCCGATTCCCTCCGGTGGTCATCTGGTCAGTTCAGGCACCTTTTTGACGCTTGGTGGTGAAAAAAAATGGACCAAGTAAAGTCGCCCAAGTGTTCGTCAGGGACGCCCTTCTTTTTTCCATTATTGGCCGTGGCACAGGGGTTGGGCTGGAGCTTTGGATGTGAATCATTTCCATCTCCAACTTTATTTTCTGCAGCTGGAATTCCCACTCATGCACCAATTCCCGAGTCTGGTCTCCCATCAGGCCAGTCCAGCAACTCCTTGCTGAGGTCATCCAGTCACTCTTATGTTAGGACATGCATATATAGTGTCTGATGGCCACTGTCATCTGCACACTGCTAATCTCCTATCACTACGAAAAAAAAAAAAGAATGGGTAAGGGACCCTGTTACTGCTGCACTCATTCACTGTGCTCTGTGTCTGGAGGTTATAGATTAAATTTATAAAAACTCTGAACCACTCAGTAGATGGTGACCCTCGCCCTATACACTAAGTCTGACAATCCCACTACATTGCCACCAAAAAAGATAAACAGGTCTGTCACACAATGCCTGGCACCAACCTGGGGTTAAGCCTGAGGCCACATGGAGGGTCTGTCCCTAGCACTGCTCCAGCCAGCCTGCAGCTGTGTATGTGCTCTATACTGGCATATCCTTCCACAGGCCTACTGGGTCCGACTTGCGTCTGGGCGAGTCTCCCATCTGCAACTTATTTCCCTGGTGGTTTCTAAGGACACTGGGGACACAATCTCAGGGTCCCACAGTTCCCAGATAGCAGCCACAGACCAAGCACACAGGGCCTCAAGGAAGAGATCTTTCTCTTTGCAATCCCTAGAAACTAAAAATTATCTCACAGGTTATAAAATATAACTGATCACAGGGCCTCAGTGAAGAGATTACCTCACAGTTTGGGCAAGAAGAAACAGTCACTTCTGTTACAGCTTTATAAACAAAAGACAGTCATCATCTGCACGTCAGACTCACAGAAACAGAAGCCTTGCTTGCAGATCAACACGGCCGTGCCGAAGAAGAGGACTTCGGCTGGTGGGGGTTGGGGGACCCCCGCCAGTAAAGGTACCTGACGGCGGCAGCGGCGGGGGAAGGTTGGCAATGGGAGGGGGGTTCGAGAGGGTCGACGGCGGGGGGACCAGGGCCAAATCTATGGGGGCCCATGCCCCTTGGCCCCACATAGCTACACCCCTGTATTAGACTAATATCCTTAATATTTTAACAAGTTTTTAAAATACTAATTTAAAAATACTAAGATGGAGACAGCAGTCCAGGAGCTAGAGGGTGCTATCCAGTCTTTTGCATTGAGTGTTACGTGTATGATTATCTCCCAGTTGGTGAGCAGTTATATGTGTGTGCCCAATGCAAATAGCTCCTATCTCTCAGACAATGGGTCCGTTCTCTTGAAGCTAGAGTAGCAGACTAGGAGGAGCGGAGAGAGACAGGGAGCTACATAGAGGAGACCTACAGGGATGTTATAGAGAAGTCCCACCTCCAGATTGGCAGTCCAGAGCATCACCCTGGTGAAGTAGGAAGTAGTTCTATAGCCAGAACCTGCCCATCAGGGGATGCACTATCATCTCGAACTGAGGATATGTCTCCAAGAACTTCTGCTCAATTGGGAAGAGTTAGGTCAGCTGTTGTAGTTGGTGATTCGATCATTAGCATTTAGATAGCTGGGTGGCTGGTGGACATGAGGGTAGCCTGGTCACTTGCCTGCCCGGTGCGAAGGTGGTGGACCTCACGCATCACCTAGACAGGATCTTAGATAGTGCTTGAGTGAAGCCGAGTGTCTTGGTACATGTGGGTACCAATGACATAGGAAAATGTGGGAGGGAGGTTCTGGAAGCCAAATTTAGGTTCTTAGGTAGAAAGCTAAGGGCCAGATCCTTCAGGGTAGTTTTTTTCAGAAATGCTCCCTGTTCCACGCACAGGATCCAAAAGGCAGGCAGAGCAGAGTCTCAATGAGTGGTTGAGACAATGATGCAGGGATGAGGGATTTAGATTTGTTAGGAACTGGGAAACATTCTGAGAAAGGAGGAGACTGTTCCGAAAGGATGTGCTCCACCTTAACCAGGCTGGAACCAGGCTGTTGGTGTTAAATTTTTAAAAGGAGGAAGAGCAGCTTTTAAACTAGAATGGGGGGGGGGGGGGGGGGGGCAACAGTCGCCCAGGAGCACATGGCTTTGGTGTGGAGTATCCTTGAAAGATACTATTGAAACTGGATATTTAGGTAATCCCAATAGAGAAATTTCAACAATGCTGAAAGGAAGGGACACATATTAACAATAATGAGTGAAACAGGATAAAGGATTCACATTATCACCTTTCACTTCTAAACAGCTTGTAGATCCAAGGAAAAAACACAATCTGAAGTACATGTTTACAAATGCTAGAAGCCTAAAAAAATAAGATGGGAGAGTAGAATATATAGCACTAAATGATGAGGCAGATATAATAGGCATCTCAGAGACTTGGTGGAAAGAGGACAATCAATGGGACACTGTATCGCCAAAGCAGCAATAAGTTGGTGCAACTCAGTTGCCTCTGCTAACCTAGTCCTCTCTTCCTCTGTGCAGCTAACGCCCTTCATAGTCACTTTCAACCTCCCCCAAAGTGCCTCAGGAAAGACCCCTTCCTGATCATTAAAAGCCAAATAGTTCCCTAGCCAGTTCTACTACTACTACTACTTAGCATTTCTATAGCGCTGCCAGGGTTACGCAGCGCTGTACAAGTTTAAACACGGGGAGGGACAGTCCCTGCTCAAGAGAGCTTACAATCTAATGGTAACAGACTACATAGTCAGTGTAGGTAACAGGAATGGGGAAGGTGGTTATGCGCCAAAAGCAAGGGAGAAGAGATGGGCCTTGAGTAAGGACTTGAAAATGGGCAGGGAGGGCACATGGCGTATGGGCTCAGGAAGTCTGTTCCAGGCATAAGGTGCTGCGAGGCAGAAGGGGCGGAGTCTGGAGTTAGCGGTGGTGGAGAAGGGTACAGATAGGAGTGATTTGTCCTGAGAGCGGAGGTTACGGGTGGGAACATACGGGGAGAGGAGGGTAGAGAGGTAATGGGGGGCAGCAGATTGAGTGCACTTGAAGGTCAATAGGAGAAGCTTGAACTGTATACGGTAGCGGATTGGGAGCCAGTGAAGCGACTTGAGGAGAGGGGTGATATGAGAGTATCAGTTCACGCGGTAGATAAGACGTGCGGCGGAATTTTGGACAGATTGAAGGGGGGATAGGTGGCTAAGCGGGAGGCCAGCGAGGAGAAGGTTGCAATAGTCAAGACGAGAGGTAACGAGCGAGTGGACGAGGGTTCGGGTGGTCTGTTCAGAGAGGAATGGGCGAATTTTGCTAATATTATAGAGGAAGAAGCGACAGGTCTTAGCTGTCTGCTGGATATGGGCAGAAAAGGAGAGGGAGGAGTCGAAAATGACTCTGAGATTGCGTGCTGAAGAGACGGGAAGGATGAGGGCGTTGTCAACAGAGACGGAAAGTGGGGGAAGAGGAGAAGAGGGTATGGGTGGAAAGATAAGGAGCTCAGTCTTTGCCATGTTCAATTTCAGATGCCGGTTGGACATCCAGGCAGCGATGTCGGAAAGGCAGGCTGAAACTTTGGCCTGGGTTTAGACTGTGATGTCGGGAGTGGAGAGGTAAAGCTGGGTGTCATCGGCATAGAGATGGTACTGGAAACCATGTGATGAGATCAACGAGCCTAGGGAAGAGGTGTATATCGAGAAGAGAAGCGGTCCAAGGACAGATCCTTGAGGAACCCCAAGGACAGTTCTCTATCTGTCTCGCCAGCTGTGAGTCTTCCTAATAACAATGGCCTCCAATACTGAAGGCCCCCCCTGCTCGGAGGTGGTGGCCAACTCCAACCACACTGGGACATGGACAGACCACAAAATCTGCTCTATGCCCAAGTGCTCATGGGGTGTAGTCCCTTTCTAAGTATTCCATGTGTTTCCTGCCAATTGTCCAAGAGATCAAGAGTAGCAAGAAAGCTATGTGTGCTTCCTCTAACCACCCGACTATAATGCCCCCTGCTCCCCCTCCAGTATTATCAAGCTGGGGGGAGGGTTATGTTGATGGGTCTCTTGAAGAAACAGATGTCATCCTTCAGTCTACATAAGTCCCTCAACATTAAACTGCACTTGGCAGGCGAGATAAGGCTAACATTATAAGAGATAATTTTTACTACCGATTTCCCCAGAATACCCCCCCAATAAACTACAAGCAAACTCTGCAAAAACAATCCCTCCTGCTCCTGCTCTCCCTACCCTCCCACCTACTCTCTCTACCCCCGGACCCATGGCAGGAAATCTCCCATGTCCCACCTCTCCATTCAAGGAACTGAAACCCCCAGAGTCAACCCTTCAGAACACATCACATACATTACAAATATCCCCCTTCTCATAAAGACAAACAGCTACAAACAAACACATCCATGCAGCCTATTCATCTATCTCCCCCACACACTCATTCTTCAAGCAGCATACCAAGTCAACTCCACACTCCTCATACTACCAAGGCTGCAAAGCATGCACAGCCACAAAAAGTAACAGTTCCAGTATTTGCAAAGTGTCAAAGCCATTTCTCAGGAGCCTGGTTCTGTAATCCATCTGGTCAGTGGCAGCGTGGGTGGTCACCAATACCCCGCCAGCAGAAGCCCTCCAACTGTTGCGAATCTCCTGACACTGGCCCAGGTGGGGGGTCTCTGAAGCCCCACCTTCTGCGAGGCTTCTCACACTGTGGCCACAGGTGTACATTTCGTGGGCACTCCATTTATAGTTACCATCAGCCCTAATAGGAAGGTCCGATACCAAAGTTGAGCCTCCTGAAAAACTCTGCAGTTAGCCAAAGTATCAGCATCCAGATCCTGGAACAATTTCGCCTCCAGCCCATTCCATTGCAAGTGGCCCCACTCCCGTGCCTTACGTAGCATGGCGGCCTTCTCAGGAAAGTGCAGGAAACAGGCCAAAACATCCCAGGGTTTGCCATTATCTCAGGGACCCCATAATCTGTGCACCCTTTCAATTACAGATTGCTCCAATGGCCTCTCACTGTCAGGTCCCAGCAGCCAGCAGAGCAGCTATTGCACTGTGTGAGTGTTAGACTTCTCACAGACACACTGGGTTTGTGAGCCCTTGGACCACTGCCATAGAGTGGCAGTGGTAGGCAAAACCATCCCCAAACCAGAGACAAGGCAGAGCAGGACTGGAACCCCAGACTGGAGTTACAGCTGAGGCAAACAAGCTGGAACAGGCAGAGCAGGAACAGCTAGACTTCACCTGTGCTTGACCGCCGTTCCCCAGGAGTTGAACCCGTGGGTGTAGGTGGCCGGCAGGAGTTACCAGACAGGGCAGGAACTGGATACCAACTGGATACCCACAGGGTCTAGAATACACAAGGGAGGATAGGCAGAATACAAGACTAGGACTCTCAGACAAACAATACCACACTAGGTAGAAAGCAGACAGGGTTGGAATCAAGACAGAGGTGCCACAGGCACCCAGACAAGAACAAGGCTGCAGTGCAACGCAAAAAGGATTCAGGGTTCTCAAACAGGAGGGAAGGAAGCCAAAAGCAGACAGGGTTGGAATCAAAACAGAGGTGTCCACAGGCATGCAGACAAGACAAGGCTGAAGCTCCAGTAGCTGACAAACACAGACAAAGAACAGAGCAATGGCTGAAGCTCCAGTAACTGACAAACACAGACAACCACGAACTAGACAAGGAATACAGACAAGGCCGTGCCTAGGGTCTCTGGTGCCCCCCTGCAGACTATCAGTTGCCCCCCCCCCCCCACCCCATCCCGTAGCACAAGATGCAAAGGAAATAGGAGCTGAAAGATGGAGTGCATCTTTGTAGGATTGCTGAACAAATAAAGGGTTTACAACCACTTAGCTCTTCGTGCTTTCATGTTCATGAAATTAGTAGTCTGCCCACTAAATATATGCTCTGGGCGGGTTATGATATAAAGTTAGATCAGTGAGTAGCAAAGCCTGGTGCAAATCCAACTACCTCTGCTTGTCGCCGTGGCAAGTCACTTAACCATCCATTGCCACAGGTATAAACTGAGGGGCTGATGTGGTTATCTTGTGTTAGAGCTATGTGCTAATACTCAGTGGACGGTTTCCTAATACACACATAATGCAAAAAGCTCCCCAATAATATGAGCAAATAACATGCAAATAAAAGGAGTGCAAAAGAAAAGTGGGCTAACATGGGATAACACACCAGATGCAGGCACACATGGGTCTACCCTAGTGGTAACAATGTCTTGCACAAACATGAAGGAGTGATGTTCTGTGCATAAAATACCAATAATTGTACACAGAATTGCATTCCAGCATACACATGGATGTATATGAATGCAATCTGACCAGTGGCCAGTATCTATCAGTCAACAATCCAGCACTGTATTCTTTGTCAGCACACTCCCCTCAGCTCTGTCTTTTTTTTTAACCCATGTTCTTCATGCAAGCCTGAAAAAGACTGCGGACCCTGGCCTTATCCTTGCAAAAAGGGAAGAAATACATGACTAGTGTGCTCTTTTGAAGAGAAACATAGATATAAAAAAATGGTGTGACTCACCCCTCTGTCGATCCACCCCCAGGCAGCTGACCTCCCCAGAGGATCCAAACAGTGGCTCTCTCACTGCCTCTCAGCACTCCAACGGAACAGCAACACCCGGCGGCGGCGGTCTAAATAACTCGGACGGACGTGTGCGTGTCACGTTCACAGGGCCGTGAGCGCGTGGGAAGAGCTGGGCAGGGCCACAGAGCTGAGCGCTGCGCGCAGGAAGGCAGCAGCAGCGCATGCGCCTAAGCGCCAACGCTGTACAGTTTTTTTTTTTTAAATACAACTGGACCGGACGGTGTGGCACCCTTGAAGGCAGGCGTCCTCCCTGCGGGGCGGCTTACCCTGCTTACAGGGTTGGCACGTCCCTGAATACAGACCACAAACAAGACTACGAAATAAGCAATAAAACCAAGGCTAAACTACACACAGACTAACTAGAACTAAACTACACACAGACTAACTAGAACTAAACTACTCATAGGCTAACAAGATCCAGGCAAGGCACAGGACTAGGCAGAAGTGCACAGAGCACACCAACAACCCAAAGACCTTTACTCTCGCTTGAGTAAATGGTTTGAAAACTGCAGGTCAGTTTCCCTGGACACCAGCTATGACCTCATAAGTCTAGGTCAGAATGCTGTCTTTGTGACATCATTACTCTAGGCTTAGCCCTCAGCTTTTGAGATTTTTTTTTAAATCTGTAAAACATATTTTACAGTGAAACCTCATACAAATCTTTAAGGCATTTGTCCCATTCTGTACCTGGGGGGGGGGGGGGGGGGGAAGCTTAGTGGAACTGACCCTAAAGTGTCTATTCACCTCGAACAACTTTGGCTTCCAAGAGACAAATACTGACCACAGATCAAGTTTTCACAAATTGGTTGTAAAAGGAGATATCTGGTTTTTACTTGCTGTGCTTTAATGTTTTCAAAAGGATATTGGGAAGGATCTGGAAAAAAAAATTCAGACCGTTCAGGAGGTGGAACACACCTATACTGTCATTATCGGCCTCCACCTCAATTTTATCCACAAATAGTAGTTTATTCCCTAGGCACCCACTCTGGGGGTGCCTGAGCACCCCACCCCAATATTCTCTGCTGTAGATTTGCAGCAGAAAGCACCATGCTGCAGGGCTGAAAATATAGGCAGGAAGGAAGGTTTCTGCATCCTGGCTCCTGCTCCCACCTAGTGGTATAACCACAAGGAGCCTTGGGGGTCTGGTCCCTCCAAATTTGGGTGCTGGTCCTCCAAATTAAGGCACTGTCTGCTACTTTGGTAGCAGGAGTTCTCAAGCCCTGCTAGTGGGAAGCCCCTCTCCATGCAAAATTCTTTAGGGAGAAACTGCAGATAGGTATCTTTAGGGCTTTGAAGAACCTTTGGTCCTTTGGACTCTGCACCTACTATCCTAAGAACTTAAGACACAAAGCCCTACCTATGGGCTACAGGTCAGTCTGTAGATGAGCAGGAAACGAAGGCCCTGTCCCTATCTACCCCACAAGATAATTCAATTCCCTGCTACATCCCTCCCACAACTTATTCATTTCCACACAAAGCAGTGGTAATTTAAGAATACTATGAGTTCCAGTGTGTTATGAATATCCTGATCTTTTGCTCAGAATTGAATCACGGTTTTTCCCTCTTAATAACCCCCTGCAGCAGTTTTGTGACTGGCTGACTGGTTCTTTCACTATCTGTCTTCTTTTTAATTCTGAAGGGACGATTCTCAAAACCTACTGCCAGCGTTAAGGCCAGTTAGCAATGGAATAGCGCGCATATTAGTCTGCACAGAATGCTCAGAGGGCTTTAGTGCAGGGGAACACCATGCCTTGCCAGAGATGGCCGCAAATTGTATTTAAATGTAGTCAAACGGATGTTAATGAGGTCTCTAGTCTTACTGCTGGGAGAGGGGGGAGTTTGAAGAGGATCTCTTGATTTTCAGTTTAAAATCGCTGGGTTAGATTTCTTCTTTTTGAAGTGGAAGAAAGCCTGTGCGAGCCTATAAGCGCCAGTACCGAGAGAAAGAAAGTGTGCACGAGTCAGAGGTCAACCTGGTACCTGTTTTCTGCACTTAAATAGAAGCCTTCCAAGTAAAAATTAAAATTGAAAAGCTTGTATTTAAAGGCGCAGAAGAGTGGCACCGATGTTTGCTTCACTTTTGGGTTTGTCTGGCACATGCACACAAAATCTGCGCTTACCATGAAACTCTTCTGTGTATGTGACAAGTGTGTCCCTCCCTCCCCTTTGCTTTTGCTTTGACAGCATGCATATAATTTGAATACAATTCCTTTGAGCATTGGTGACCTAATTTTCTGTGCTGTTCCGGCAGTATAGATTATGTGCTGTTGACTTTAGCGCAGGAGTCCTGAGCATCGGCTCCTGAGACAGAAACCCTCTTAATAGGCTCAACTTTGTAGAAACGGTCTTGAGCCTTCTATAGCCACTGTCCCCTTTTTTCCAGCTGCACAGAGCTCTCAACAGTCTCTGTCATAGGGAAAAAAAATTTTTTTTCAACATGTTCTTAGAGGGTGAAATATTTTCATGAAACATATATTGTTCTCACCTAAATAAACATTCCAGTCATCCGAAAGCTGTAAAACTCAGGTCAACTCTATTGAGTCTCAAAGCCTCACCCTGCTGACTTACCACTGTCAGGACGCTTGTTAAAACAATCACACAGTTAGTGCTTAGGCTTAACTATCAATTTTCTTTTGAAATTAATCCAGTTAAAACATTTTTATCAAATTTACTGTTCTGACACTCCACATACATCTCAGTTCCAACTGCCTGACAGCCATAAGTACATAAATAAGGAAGTGTTGCCATACTGGGACAGACCAAAGGTCTATCAAACCCTGAATCCTGTCTCCAACAGTGGCCAATCCAGGTTACAAGTACCTGGCAAGATCCCAAAACAGTACAATACATTTATGCTGCTTATCCTAGAAATAAGCAGTGGATTTTCCCCGTCCATCTTAATAATGGCTTATGGACTTTTCTTATAGGAAGCTATCCAAACGTTTTTTAGACCCCTGCTTTTACCACGTTATCTGACAATGAATTCCAGAGTTTAATTACACGTTGAGTGAACCAACCCGGTCCTCGGGGCACACCTAGTCCCATAGGATTTTCAGAATATCCACAATGAATATGCATGAGAGAAATTTGCATGCAGTGCCTGAGTTGGGACTGGCTGATTTACAGTGTGTTTAAGGCTCTCCTGCTTAGAGCATAAGACAGCACAAGACAGCATGAGACTGTCATCCTGAACACTGGTGCTGTGCTGAGCAGAACTTTTAACACAACTGAAACCTCTTTTGCCCCTGATGCAGAATCTCAGCTCCCACATGCACTCATACATGTTGCCAGCATTAGCAATAGTCTGCCATATTAAACTAATAGCCACCAGTTTCATTTCCATTGTCTGCTGTCATCCACTGCTCACCTGTGCCTGGCCAAGTTAAAGAAAAAAAGTATCTACCTCTTCACAATGCTTTTACAGAAAACAAGTTAAATGTTTAGCAGTCAAGGTAAAGCAAACATTAAGAAAAAAGAACTGGGAGATGAATAAAGAGGTTAGAAAGTGGTACAATGACTTACCGCCTAGAAAACAGAGTGCTGAAATGAAGAGCTGGAAGAGACAGAAGATAAAGAAGCAGTAGGGGAGCACTTACCACCACCCATTGAGGTTAATGGCTCCTATGCTAATCTGGCGGTAACTGGGTAGTGTGCAGCACTACCCGATTACCGCCGTGCTAGCGTCTGTGGAAATATTTTTTAAATATTCCCGCTAGCATGAGAAATGGTGCGTGCTGGGGCTGGAACTACCATCAGCACCTGTGTTGGGCAGGCAGTAGCTCCAGATTAGCGTGTGGTACAAGGGCCCCTAAGTATGAATTCTGGTGCAAAGCTTGCATGGCCTCCTAGGATGTCCTAATCCTACCCTGGTCCCAACAAATGTATCCTCCTTTTACTAAGCTGCGCTATGGGCTGTGTTGGCATTGCTGCATGGCTTAGTAAACAGGGGGTTAGCGTGCCTGTTGTTGTCCACCTTCCTAAGCTGCCTAGGCAACTGCCTAGACCACCACTAAAAAAAAAGAAAGGATTATATTTCCAACCTTTCACAGCAGAATTCTCTCCCTCTGCCAGTAATCCTTTTCAGTACCCTTCACCTCTTCCTAACTCCCTCTATTCCTTTCTCCACAGCTCTACCTCCAGCCCGTGTCACCATCACCCAGCCTCTCTTCCCCTACCTGTTACACTTGAGGTGGTAAATGTGAGCCCTCCAAAACCCACCAGAAATCCACTTTACCCACATCTAGGTGCCCCCCTTCACCTGTAAGGGCTATGGTAGTGGTGTACAGTTGTAGGTAGTGGGTTTTAGGGGGGGGGGGGTTGGGGGGCTCAGCACACAAGGTAAGGGAGCTATGTACCTGGGAGCAATTTCTGAAGTCCACTGCAGTGCCCCCCTAGGGTGCCCGGTTGGTGTCCTGGCATGTCAGGGGGACCAGTGCACTATGAATGCTGGCTCTTCCTACGACCAAAGGGCTTGCATTTGGTCGTTTCTGAGATGGGCGTCCTTAGTTTCCATTATCGCCAAAAATCAGAAACGACCAAGTCTAGGGACGACCTAAATTTCAAGATTTGGGCGTCCCCGACCGTATTATCGAAACGAAAGATGGACGTCCATCTTGTTTCAATAATATGGGTTTCCCCACCCCTCCACCAGGACGTTTTGCGAGGATGTCCTCAGCAAAACTTGGACGTCCCTTTCGATTATGCCCCTCCACAGGTATCCCAATTAAATCATCTCTCCTTCTTCCCTGGACTACGCAGGGGTGGAAAGGTTCCCCATACCTTCCCACTAAAAGAAGCCAACAACTAGGTGTAACACCTGAGCCACACCAGCGCTGGCCAGCTCAGCTCAGTTTCTCTCCTCAACCCGGGTGTCAAAGATAAATGTTCACTATCTCCCTCAAACGAGTTTGGGAGTGGGTCAGTGGTCTGGAATAAAGATCCGGGGTATTGAGAAGGTAGTTCAGATTGTCCAGTGGTACTTTACCAGTCCGGGAGCAGGCATACCCACTCTCAAGCCAAAAAAACCACTCTACGCTCCAGGGATTTTATTTAATGCAAAATAACCTTACTGGAACTTCTGCAACAGCAATTAAACACTTCAGAACTCCTTGTTTATATTGTCTAACCAAGACTATTCGTGATAATCTCAGCCACTCCATCTCACTAAGTATTTCAATACTGTACATATTTACATATTTACATAGACTCGTGTCCTTTACCTATCCTGTTGTGTTAGCAATAATCCCGAAGCTGCTCCTATTACTCCTGATATCAATCCAACTCCTCCAGGCACAGACCTTTCAGCAAGGATACTCGCCCCAGCCGTGGTCAGAGGATACAGCACTGGGGCGAGTATCCTTCCGGCAAGCAGCCGTATACAAGTGAAACAATGATATGTTGGTTCCTCCTGAGTAAGAGTTGAAATGCGGCTCAGCAAGATGCCAGGGTTGTGCTTAAGGAGGGGGGGGGGGGGGGTAAGAGGAGAGAGAAACCTGGAGCAAAAGAGAGTGAGGGGGGATGCAGGACCTGGGTGGGATGTAGCAGAGGAAGGAGAGAGAGAAAGAGGGAGCGAGAGAGAGAGAGAGATCTGGAGCAAAGTGGAGTGGGAGAAGCAGAGGGCAGGAAGAACGAGAGTGAAAGAAACCTGGAGCAAAGGGAGGGGGGGGAGGGAATTCTAGACTGTAGATTGGTGGAAGGAAGAGAGAGAAAGACTGGACCAGGAAGAAGAGATACTGAACAGAGAGCAAGAGAGAAGCTAGACCAGGGGTGAGGATGCAGGAGAAAGAGAGGGGAGAAGCTGCACATAGGGAGGGACAAGGACACAGACAGGAAATGTAGATCATATTAAGAGCATAAGGAAAGAGCCACAGATGAAAGATGCTGAATATAGAGGGAGTACAGTGCACTCCATTTAAGTGCACGTCAGATAAGCGCATGCTCTGTTTAACTGTATGCCGTACTTCAGTCCCGTTTTTGGCGCCATCAATTTCTATGGGGACAAACTTCGGTTTAGCGCACCACTGATAAGTGCAAGATTCGCTTATATGCATGGTTTAAGACCGTTCCTCTGCAGGAAAGACTCCGCATAAGCGCACGCACGGCATATGGAAACCAATTGGCACGTGAGAAAGGGGCGGTAAATTTTAAATCTCGGTTAACTGCCACAGGCAGAAGAAGTGAAAAGTGTCTTCAGCAGCAAACTGGCTAACCTACTGAAGAGGGCTTTAACTAGAATCATTGGGGCAGAGTGATAAAAGCCCTCAGGTAAGAACAAACTCTCAGTTAAGTGAAGCATATCTGTACACAAATGGGAAAAAGGGGCAGCATCTGGAAAGCAGAATATACTTATGTCCAAAGTATAGGAAACAAGGTTTTAGATCTTGAGGCTGATATGGATTTAATGGTGATCACAGATACATGGTTCAAAGAGAACTATGACTAAGATATAATTATACCGGGCTAGGAAGAAAGGGAACAGTAGCATTGTATGTTAAAGATAATATTGAAGCTATACAGTTGCAGGACCTACAGGGTAAAGAAGAGGCATTGTGGGTCAATCTGGAAAGTGGGAATTGAAAATGTGTATTTACATTGGTGTGATATACAGGCCTCCTTCACAGACAAAAGAAATGGATAGAGATTTAATTGAAGACATTCAAAATATAGCTTGCACTAGCTTCCTTTCCCTTTCCAATAAAATCAAATCAGCAGATTTTAAAAGGGAAATTCTGGTCATGTGATGAGCTGAGGGAGGAAGTCACAGCTTTCATCTCTCCAGGGTTCCCCCTCCACTTTTGCGCCATTAAAGGCTAATAGTAGCAGCGAAACTGCCCCAGAATCGGTGTGCCAGCCCGGGGAAGTCTATGGATACGTTCGTGACCCAAGAAACGAGAGTGACGCCAGCAAGAACGGCAAAAAAAGGCATAGACAAACCGCGTGGCTCGGGCGATTCCAAGATGGCGTTGAGCGCGTTGTCGGACCCACCTCCGCAGTTCCACCCGATGCAGCTACAACAAATTACAGAAGCGGTTAAGTCTGCACTAGAACCACAACTTACTAAAATTTCTGAGCGACTCGAGGGAGTTGAAATGCTGTTGGGGGAAACAACGCGTCGCACGGGAGAGCTGGAGGTGCGGGTGTCTGAATTGGAAGACACGGCTCTGGGCAGAACTGGCTTAATCACAGAGCTCCAAAACCAGCTAAAACAACAGGCGCAGCACCTGGATGACTTGGAGAACAGATCGCGGAGGTCCAATCTGCGCCTGATCGGTATCCCAGAGTCGGTGCAGGACTGCCAACTGCCTGCACAATTGAAGCGCTGGTTAAAACAGGAGTTTGCCCTATCTGATAGTGCCGGCCCCCTGTGCTTGGAAAGAGCTCATAGACTGGGACGCAGGGCCACTGGTAACAGGCCTCGAGCTGTGATCATAAAGGTCCACAATTTTCTCCATAAGGAAGAAATACTGAGAGCAGCGCGGGCAAAATGGGACACTCTAACATTCGATGGAGTGGGAGTTAAAATCTTTCAGGATTACTCAGTTGCCCTACAAGCGCGCAGGAAGGCTTATGGGCCACTGTGTCGACACTTGGCTGAGAAAAACCAGAGGTTCATGCTACTTTACCTGGCCCAGTTGAAAGTCTTAATGGAGGATGGATGGAAAACATTCCAGTCTCCTGAAGAAGCAAGGAAAATGTTGCAGGATACTCCAGTATCAAGCCCTGGACAGCCGGACTGAGGTGTACCATGCTAGCCTGGAAGTGGCATGAATTAATTGGAGTAATCACTGGCCCGGCCCTGCCTGATAACACACCAGTAATTAGAAGTTGAGTTCTTTTGGGGTTATGTGACTTTTTTTTTTTTTTGTGGAGGGCGGAGTGCACACTGATTAATGTAAGTACGGTTTGATTGTGTATGTATGGGGTAAGAGTGCATAGACGTGGAGGGGGGGGGGGCCCTTATCACTTTGTGACCTTTACTCTCCGTGCAGCAGATGCTGCGCCAGGAGGCTGTGTGGTTAAGGGGGAGAGAAAGGGGGGAAGGGGTGAGGGGGGGTTGGGGGGGTCAAGTGGGAGGTAATAGTATGGGGAAGTATAGGAATGGGAGGAGAATCTATGGGAGATCGATTAATGTAGAGCGGGAGACTCAGAGGATAAACATATGGGCAAAAATGCTCCGGGGAGAGGCTGGGCCCCCGGAGCTACATAATGAACAAATGAGGTGGATGTGGAAACTTGTGACAACAAAAGAGGATTGGAAAATCAACTCTTAAAATATTGTCTTGGAATGTGGCGGGGATAAATAACGTCGCCAATCAGGCGCTATAAGATCTTGTCACAGTTGAGGGCGCATGGAGCTACCATTGCTTGTCTTCAAGAGACGAAGCTCTCGGATAGTGAACATGCGAAATTGTGCCAGAGATGGGTGGGGGAATGTCATTATTCTTCTTCTGGGAACCGTAGGAATGGGGTGGCTGTTCTCATAAAAAAGGGTGTGTCCTGCCAGACCAAGCTTATGTATAAGGACTCTGATGGGCGAGTGGTGCTGCTTTATGTAAATTATCAGGGAACAAAATTTTATCCATGCACAGTATATGGGCCCAATACCTTCTCTCCCTCCTTTTTTCAGCAGTTGGTGGCATTGGGCTTGCAACACACAGACGCCCCGTGGGTGTGGGCGGGAGATTTCAATCAAGTGATGGACCCTGCATTGGATAGATCTTCACCCCAGGCGGTGGCAGCGGTTGGGGGAGGGAGAGGCCTGCCAGCTTTGTATAACTCTCTGCAGTTAGTTGACCCCTGGAGATTGTTGCACCCTGCGATGCGGGACTATACTTACCAGTCCAGGGTCCATCAATCGTGGTCTCGCATTGATTATATATTATTGGCACGCTCCTGGTTTTTCAGGACACACAAAGTATTCATTGGCCCCACGGAGATTTCCGACCATTCTCTGATTGGGATAGAATTGACCATTGGCACGGGAGGGCCTGTGGCGAGTTCCTGGCGCTTCCCTTCCCATTTGTATCAAGACCGACAATTCATAGGGCACCTTAGAACCCGATGGCAGTTTTATGTAGAGACTAATGAGCCCTCTTGCACGTCGTCAACCTTGTTTTGGGAAGCCTCCAAGGCGGTACTCCACAGTGAGGTTATCGCATTCATGAGTGCACGAGCCAAACGGCTGGTGGCAGGCATCATGCGGTTAGAGTTAGCTTATAAGACTGCAAAGAGGCAACACATAATTAACCCATCTAGAGAACACCAGGAGAAAATGGCAACTGCCTTGGCGGCGTTAAATTCTATGATTCACGAAAAATATAAGGGATTATTGCTTGCCAGGCAACTAAATTTTCAGAGATTTGGCAATAAGGCGGGACGATTGCTGGCGCAGGTAGCGAGAGCAAAGAAACTGCAGCCAAAACTTATCACCTGGTTTTGGCCAAAACCAAAAACTAAAGTTTGGTTGGGTGAATGTGAACCAATGAGGCCCACTGAGATTTGTCAGAGCCTGCATTTGGCAGCCCTCTGCTAAACCCACAAGAGATTTCCCCCCCCCCCCCCCCCCAGTCCCAGGAACCGCAAGCACAGGCTGACAACTGGGAGGGCCGCTTAAACAAGGACTTCTTAATTCTGGCATGTGTATGTTCCCATGTCAATGGCAGATGTAGTTAAATATTTTTCTTAGTTGAGGTCGGGAGGCGGGGCTGGTGGTTGGGAGGCGGGGATAGTGCTGGGCAGACTTATACGGTCTGTGCCAGAGCCGTTGGTGGGAGGCGGGGCTGGTGGTTGGGAGGCGGGGATAGTGCTGGGCAGACTTATATGGTCTGTGCCAGAGCCGGTGGTGGGAGGCGGGGCTGGTGGTTGGGAGGCGGGGATAATGCTGGTCAGACTTATATGGTCTGTGCCAGAGCCAGTGGTGGGAGGCGGGGCTGGTGGTTGGGAGGCGGGGATAATGCTGGTCAGACTTGTACGGTCTGTGCCAGAGCCGGTGGTGGGAGGCGGGGCTGGTGGTTAGGAGGCGGGGATAGTGCTGGGCAGACTTATACGGTCTGTGCCCTGAAGAGGACAGGTACAAATCAAGGTAGGGTATACACAAAAAGTAGCACATATGAGTTTATCTTGTTGGGCAGACTGGATGGACCGTGCAGGTCTTTTTTCTGCCGTCATCTACTATGTTACTATGTTACTATGAATTATATTTCCCATATTACTTCGAGTACTGGATCCTCATATCGCAACCGGCAGAGATAGCAAAGATCGTCAAAGACTATTTCCAGAGAATTTATTCCCATAGCGGAGAACCCCAGTCCTCCTTTATAGACGATTATTTAGAAGATGCAGGTATGCCACGCTTAGAGCAAAGAGTAAAAGAACAGTTGTCATTACCTATTAGAGCACAGGAGCTTCAGAGGGCCATAAAATCCCTTCTGCTTCGGTCAGCCCCTGGTCAGGATGGGTTCTCGGGCGAGTATTATAAAATATTGGGTTCGGAGGTGGTGGGCCCTCTTGTCTCATACTATGACGCAGTAGTGGACCGTGGTTTCTTCTCCCCGGGAGAAAACGAGGCCTTAATCACCCTCATTCCGAAGCCTGGCAAGCCTCAGGACCAAGTAGAATCCTACAGACCAATCTCATTGCTCAATGTTGATATTAAGCTTTTGGCAAGAGTATTGGCTGAGAGATTGGCACAACATTTGCCGTCCTTAATTGGTGAGCACCAAGTAGGCTTTGTTCGGGTGCGCCAGGCGACAGTTAATGTGCGAAAAGTCCTTTTATCCATGGCACACAGTCACAACACTAAAGAACAGTTATTATTGTTGAGTTTGGACACTGAAAAAGCGTTTGATAAGGTGCAATGGAACAACCTTTTTAGAGTGCTACAATGGGTGGGGCTGGGGGGCGGGTTTATGGAGGCGATCGCGGCCTTGTATGCCAGCCCCTCAGCGCGCATAGTGACGAACGGGACTGAGTTTGCAGCATTCCGGTTGCAGAGAGGGACAAGACAGGGTTGCCCACTCTCCCCACTGTTGTTTTTGCTGTATCTAGAGCCTCTGCTTCGTACACTTATGAAAGACCCAGATGTTGCAGGGATCACCATGCTGACTCAGGAGGTTAAAGTGCTAGCATTTGCGGACGATATCCTCCTGACTCTGACTCGACCTGAAAAATCGGTGCAGCATCTGTTGGCGGCGTTAGATGAATTCAGTTTTCTCACAGGCTTCTCCCTCAATTTTCAAAAATCTGTTGCCCTCCCACTACAAGCTGAGATTCGGGCAGGGTGGGCAAGCCAGTTCCCTTTCCAGTGGGAACAATCCCAAATTAAGTATTTGGGGGTTTATATCCCCAGAGACCTGTCAGAGTTATATATACAAAACATTGTGCCTTTAAAACTGCAGACCACGAAACTTTTGCAGAGATGGCAGGCGCTCCCGATCACCCTATTGGGCCGCATAGCTCTTTATAACATGGTTCTGTTTCCTAAATGGACCTATGTGTTGCAGATGCTTCCCCTATTATTGCGACCTAATGAGGTTATCAATAGAAATCAAACAAAATAAAACATGGAAAAGAAAATAAGATGATACCTTTTTTATTGGACATAACTTAATACATTTCTTGATTAGCTTTCGAAGGTTGTCCTTAGTCAGATCGGAAATAAGCAAATGTGCTAGCTGACAGTGTATATAAGTGAAAACATTCAAGCATTACTATGACAGTCTGACAGGGTGGGAGGATGGGGGTGGAGGTATGCATGGGGACATCAAAGCATATCATTGATATTCTAACAGGATGGACTAACACGGCTACCACACTCCTCGACCTAATGAGGGAAAGTGGTTGCGAAAAAAATTAAACTACTTTATATTGCAGGGGAAGAGGGCTCGCTTGCCACTCACCAAAGTAATGATGCCCAGAGTGAAGGGGGGGCTGGGGCTTTTGGACCTCAGGCTTTTTTCCATGGCCAGCAGTATGAGACACTTATCTGATTGGTTTCGCAACACCCACTATTTCTCTTGCACCATAGCAGAAACCAAGCTTTTGGGAAAAACTCACTTTTCATACTGGCTACATGCGCCCTCAATAGACATGACACAACTGGGGCCACTCAAATGTGTATTGGGTCCGCTGCGTACTACCTGGAGGTGGCTCAGTCGGTTAAAGCTGTTGGATTCCTCTGTTTCGGTGCTTTTGCCACTCCAGGGAAACCTGGCATTCCCGGTGGGGAGCTCATCGCCCCATTTCCGGAGGTGGGCTGCAGCGGGAATTAAATATTTGTTTCATGTGGTTACTGAACAAGGGGATTTGAAATCATTTGACGTTTTGAAAGAGGAGTATGGTTTGAGTGGGAATGATTGGTTTGCATATGTACAGTTGAAGCATTATGTAAGTTCACTGCCGGCATCTCTAAATGCTGACTCATGGGAAAGACTCAATGAACTATTGGGGTTAGACGCTCAGTTAAGAGTGCCGTTAACTTATTTCCATCACCGTCTGCGAGAGGCACTTGAACCACTGGATCATCGAGCGGTGACCCAGGCCTGGAATATGGAGCTACAGCTGAACCTTCAGCCGGAACATATAAGTACATGCCTCAAATCGCTGTATGTAACTACGGACAACGCTGCTTGGTGGGAATTGCAGTATAAATTTTTGCTTCGCTTACACATTTCACCTCACAGAGCTTATAGAGCAACTCTCCGGAAGTCGGACTCTTGCCCAAAGTGCAGAGGCGCCAATGCACATCTGGGACACATGTATTGGAGTTGTCCTCGAGTCAAAATGTTCTGGATTGAATTAAACAGACATGTGTCTCAGCTCTGGAACACGACGTGGAAATCCTCTCCGAGACAGCTGTTTGACTTATTTGGAATACAAAGCCCGGCTCCAACAGGATTTAAAAGTTTTTTGAAACGTGCAATGGTAATGGCAAATCGAGTCATTTTGCAATTATGGTTGGCGGCGGACCGTCCGACCATATCCTACTGGAGATCAGCTATGATTCAAGCCTGTGTGCTTGAGAAGACAGGAATCCCGGACTTGGCCTCTAAAAGAGGCGAACAGTTCTGTATTATTTGGTCTCCTTTTTGGGACTCTCTCACTCCTGTAGCACGTAGCAAGATATTGAATTGTTAATATAGATAAGATACAGGTTGATAAGGAACAGGTAGGGGGGGAAGGCATGGGAGGGGTTGGGAGAGGGGGGAGGGTAGGGGAGGGGGAGTTTAGTTGGGGCAAACTTTAAAACACGCAACCCAGGCGATGTCTTGCTTATCTGTCGCATTGTTTCATTCTGATTGTAAATTGACTCAGTTTGGATTGCAATAAACATGATTAAAAAATAAATAAATAAAAGGGAAATTCTGAGAAATCCTCCGAGCTGCTGGTAAGTTTCTAGTGTTAGGTCAGGGTTTTTTGTGCACTATTTCTCTGAGCATTGGGAGAGAATAGCTAATGACCTCGTTTACATTCATTTGCTTAAATTTAAATGCAATGTGCGCTAAACTTTAGTGTGCACATCAGTCCTTAATGTGTCCAAATATTTCCAATTATTTTCCCATGAGGAGAATTTTTTTTTTCTTTTCTTGTCATAGAGCTGCACTACCACACTATTTCCTTCCATGCTAAATTATTCCATTGGAATGGGATCAGAATTAAAATCTGGGGAAAAGCTGCTTGCAGCAGTTCCTGGCTACTTTTTATCTTTGCATTTGATTATTAGACCCCTGAAGCAGGAATTTTTATTGTCCCAGTCTTGAAGGCCCAGTGTTGCTTTTTTTGTTCTGTATACTTTATGTGCATGCTGTATTACCCTCGCTATCTGTGTTATACTTTTTAAAAGATGCAACACATCAATCAGTTGTCTCTTACTCACTTTTGCAGAAGCTAAAAGCAGGATTGAAAGTTTCTGTCTACTTCAGAAGCATCTCAAAATGCTGCCCCTTCCCCAGCACCCCTGCATTCATGCCTCTCCCACTATCACTCATTTTCAAGACCTACCCCAGAAACATGCACTCACACCTCCACACAAACCACTAAGCCTAGGAAGATCTACAAAAGCCACAAAATGTCAAGCAAAAAGAATATGATGCACTTATCATAAAGTTACATTTTCCTTCCCCCAAGGGACAAGTGTGTGTGGAGTGTAGTTTCACCCTTCACCTCCAGGGAGTTTGCTCCTGTGGCTTGTATCAGATGCAAATTTGACCCTTCAGTTGCTAATCCTGTTTCTAGATCATTTATAACTATGTTAAAACAGGGGCGTAGCCAGACAACAGATTTCGGGTGGGCCTAGGCAAGAAGTCGGTGGGCACCAAGTATTCTCCCCCATCCACCACCACCAAATAAAATCTCAGCTGGCGAGAAAATGCTTCTTTCCACCTTGGCAATCTGCAGCAGGCATGTGCTGAAAACTGAGCATGTGCAGGTGCTGGTATCGTGAAGAGTATCATTTGCATTAGCATCAGGAGGAAGTCTTCAGCTGGCAGAGCTTGGGATCCCCAGTAACTACCGCTAAACATGTGCTACTGTTGGGTGGGCCTGAGACATAAATGGGTGGGCCCCGGCCCACCCAGGCCCACCTGTGGCTACGCCACTGTGTTAAAAAGCAGCGATCCCGGTTTGTGAATTCAAGATGGCCGCGTAGTGGTTTACTGCTGAGGACGAGTCCCGAGTTTCTCACTAGGAGCAGGCTGCGAGGTTCTCTCTGAACCCTGTGAATATGGGGAAGCGGAGAGGCAGAGTGCGGGAGTTTCCCTCTTCCAGCGCTGGGTCTAATCCTCGTCAGCAAGCGACTCTGGAACTATTCGGGGTTTCATCCGTTCCCAGGCAAACTTCTTCTCCTACTATCGGAGCCGACGCGATGGCGATGGACAGGAGGGAGAGGAGCGGAGGCAGGACCTGTGACGCGGAGCCCACAAGGGATTACAGATGTCCAGGAAGGGAACCGGCCCGCTTCGACGGAAACGCTCAGACTGGTAACAATGGGAGAACAATTTCCTCAAACTTTAACTACACAAACTGTGAGTACATTGAACCAAATCCTGAGCGCTCCCCCTCCTGTCTCTATTTTGGGCAATTTGGAGAAACCGGCCGTAGTGACATTGGAGTCACTCTGGGACCTAACTTTTACCCTGCATTCCTCCCTTTCAAAAACGATTGAAAAAAACGTGGGTGAAATAAAAGTATTATCAGAAGCTGTCCTTTCACAGGGCTCAGACTACCACACAACAATCTTCTCAATTAAATCAAATGGGGGAAAAGATACAAACTTTAGAAACAATGGGTCAAGTCTCAATAAAGGATCGGAATTACACTTTCCGATGCCTAGAATATTTGGAAAATCAAACAAGAAAATTAAATTTGAGACTAACTAATTTTCCAAGATCCCCATTAATATCTTCAATTGATATGGTGAAGAAATACTTAACGGAAATATGAGGAATGCCAAGTGAATCACTTCCTCCTATTGTGCGAGCACAATATATACAAATTAATAAAAAGAAAGATGGACAGATTTCGCAAACGCAAGTATTCTTGGAGTCGTCGCTGGAAATAATTACCCAAAGAACCACAGTAGTGGTATCCTTTGCATTTGAAATGGATAGAGACACAGTTTTAAAACTTTCTCTTAGGCACTTAGACTCTCTGTTTCTGGGTTCTAAAATAAGAGTTTATCCTGATCTCTCGAGGGAAACTCAGAAGAGACGCAGGGCTTTCCTGGCTATGTGAGCTAGGACCTTGGCTTTTGGAGTTAGTTTTGTTTTGAAATTTCCTTAATTTCTTTATCTTTATTGGACGAAAGTTAGTAATAATATTTCTGCTGATGTTTGAAATAGGACATTTATTATTATCATTTTTTGTATTATGTTTTTGCTTATTGCTTATCATCTCTTTTTGATTTGTAATAATATAAATGAATTTTTAAAAAAAAGCAGCGATCCCAGCACAGATCCCTGGGAACCTCACTGTTTACTCTTTCCGTTGAGAATATTGACCATTTAACCCTACTCTGTTTTCTATCTTTAACCAGTTATGATCTAGTAACATACCAGCTTATAATCGAAAGTGATCGCCGGCCATCTTCCGACACAAATCGGGAGATGGCCGGTGATTTCTTAAAAGCGGCAAAATCGGTATAATCGAAAGCGGCATTTTTGACAGCATCGCCACTTTCCCGTCGCTTCACCAGCGAAAGTTCAAGGGGGCGTGTCGGTAGATTAGCGAAGGCGGGACATGGGCGGGCATGGGCGTGGCTACCAGATGGCCGGCTATCGCCGATAATGAAAAAAAAAGGGGAGTTAAGCAGTATTTCGCCGGGTTTACTTGGTCCTTTTATTTTCACGACCAAGCCTCAAAAAGGTGCCCCAACTCACCAGATGACCACTGGAGGGAATAGGGGATGACCTCCCCATACACCCCCAGTGGTCACCAACCCCCTCCCATACTAAAAAAATAAAACTAAAAACCTTTTTTGCCAGCCTGTATGCCAGCCTCAAATGCCGTACCCACCTCCATGACAGCAGAATGTGTTGTATCCTCCGACAGCCTTTCCCTGGTTGCGATGTGGCTCTGGGGTGAGTGTGACACCTTTTCTGTTAGGTGCCCTGCAGAGTTACATTAGCAATGCATTGTGGTGGGTGTAAGGTACTGGGCTCTACTGCCATGGTGCTTTTCCCCCCTGCTAACTGGGTCAGAGTGTGCCCTGTTTTGTTTCCTGTTCTAGTCCATGCAGTAGTGGCCATTTTTGTAAGCCAGTTTTAGTTCCCTTTCCTGTGTTACCCACGTTAGAGAACGTAGTTCTTACCTTGAATAATGCTGAAAGAGGGCATTGTACACCATTGTGCCAGCTCTGACCTACTGCTAATCTTAGTACCAGGGGACTCTTTGCCAGTGGGGCACAACCTCTGATCTGCAGTTAACTGTGAGTAAATGTGGTTATTTCAAGAAAGGACTTTTTCAGAGAGATTAGTCTTCAGGTGTGAACTGGTGTGCCAAAGTTATACAGCAGCAATAAGTCCTAGAGGCTGTATGCAGGTCCCTGGAGCCCTTTTAGTGGGTGCAGTACATTTGTGGGTAGTGGGTTTGGGGGGGTTGGGGGGCTCAGCTCCCAAAGTAAGGGAGCTATGCACGTGGGAGCTTTTCTGAAGTCCACCGCAGTGACCCCTATGGTGGCTGGTTGGTGTCCTGGCATATCAGGGGGGCCAGTGCACTAAAAATGCTGGCTCCTCCCAAGGCCAAATGCCTTGAATTTGGCTGGAGATTGAGATGGACGACATAACTTTCCATTATCGCTGAAAAACAAACCCGGCCATCTCAAACCCGGCGAACTCCACTGCATTTGGCCAGGCTAAACCATATTAT
This sequence comes from Microcaecilia unicolor, assembly GCF_901765095.1. Classification (NCBI taxonomy): domain Eukaryota; kingdom Metazoa; phylum Chordata; class Amphibia; order Gymnophiona; family Siphonopidae; genus Microcaecilia; species Microcaecilia unicolor. The sequence continues at coordinate 357,220,206 of NC_044032.1, read as the reverse complement.
CGACAAAAAAGATGGCCGGCCATCTTTATCGATAATACGGTTCCGGCCAGCTGTAGCGCCTCCGCCAACATAGATCATCGGCGATCTATTTGGCTGGTGACGTTCGATTATGCCCATCATAATAACATAGTAGATGACGGTAGAAAAAGACCTGCACGGTCCATCCAGTCTGCCCAACAAGATAACTCATACGTGCTACTTTTTGTGTATACCTTACTTTGATTTGTATCTGTCTTTTTCAGGGCACAGACCGTATAAGTCTGTCCAACACTAGCCCCGCCTCACAACCACCAGCCCCGCCTCCCACCACCTGCTCTGCCATCCAATCTCTGCTAAGCTCCTGAGGATCTATTCCTTCTGAATAGGATTCCTTTATGTTTATCCCACGCATGTTTGAATTCCGTTACCATTTTCATTTCCACCACCTCTCGCTGGAGGGCATTCCAAGCATCCACCACTCTCTCCGTGAAAAAATACTTCCTGACATTTTTCTTGAGTCTGCCCCCCTTCAATTTCATTTCATGTCCTCTGGTTCTACCGCCTTCCCATCTCCAGAAAAGGTTCTGTTACAAGAAATGATTTATCTTGGGGGAAAGAGCTCTAGAGCACTCGCTACTGTTTATAATTTAAGAGCAGGCGCTGTATTTATAAGTTTTAGGATATTAATTTCTCCACCAATCACCAAAGGTGATAATTGCAATAAATTAAATAAATTAAGTATATATAAAAAATACCATATACTCAGAACACAAAGAGACCGTATTTTTAGCTTCAAAAAGGTTGATTTAATATACAATTGCACACGAGAGGTAGGTTTTAAGAGATCTTTACAGATAATCTGTGCTTAAGTAAGGTAAAGTAGAGTAGCAGGTCTAGATCAAAAGTTATAACTTACAAAGCAGTCTGTTGCAAAGCATTTTGTGGTCCATTGAAGAGCCATGAGGCAGGTGGACTGCAGATCAGGAGCAAGGCATCTGGATTGGTGCTGAAGAGAGAATCTCCTGGAGGGAGAGTCTTGAAGAGAGAAGAGAGTCTCCTTCTTGGGGAAACAGCTTGTCCTTTTATACTCTTATTTTGCAGGGAAGCAGGCCATGTGCATCTGGTTGCTGGCTTCCTGGTTTTTTGCACACGACCCCTGAGTCTTGGTCTCATGTCTTATGACATCAAGAGACTTGCTGTCTGGATTTTGCTGACAAACAGGGTTGCCAGATGGGCGGTTTTCCCGCCCAATTGGGCGGTTTTCCGCAACCCGCCGCGGGAAAATTTTGCCCGTGGCGGGTTGCGGTTTTTTGGGCTTGGTTTTTTTTTCGCGCGGGTTTTGGGCGGTTTTTCGGCCGGCGGGGGGTGGGGCTAACGGCGACAGAGGCGGGGTTTGGTGACATATTGGGCGGGGCGATGACGGCAGGGGCGGGGCTGATGATGGCGGGGGCGGGGTGATGACGGAAGGGGTGGGGTTGATGACGGTGAGGGTGGTGGTGATGACAGAAGGGGCGGGGGTGATGACGTCGGGAGTGGGGTGTGTGCGGTTTTTGGGCGGGTTTTGGGCTGTTTTGGGTGGGAATTTTTTTTTTTATATGGCAACACTGCTGACAAATGGTCTTTTGATGTACAGGGCTTCCTGCTTGATTCTCTGTGATAGATATTCCTCTGATAAGATTTGTCTGGGGCAGCCAGCAGGTGTCCTTTGTCTTTAAGTTGGATTTCACACCTTTCCCTGCCTGTCTCCTTGCCTCCTCTGGTTACCTCCAATCTTTGTTGTGTTGATCAGAGGAATAGAGTCAATTTAAAACTTTAAAGCAGTCTTAAGTCTTTTGTTTAAGGAATGAGAAAAGGCAAGGTGAGGTCCCTGCAACTGCAGCAGTACCTTTTGTCTTTTAAATGTCTTTTAAATGTTCCACAAAGGGAGAGGGAAGAGGCTTTTGGAATGAAAGCCAGTTCTGCTGCAGTGTCAAATATATATATATTTAAAAGCTGCACAAATATATTGGTGTATATATATGTATCTGATCCAACACAACATCATGCTACACATTTAATTCTGATAATTGGCTTATACCATAACAGTTCGTTTATGGATTTATACCTTTCAAATATTTGAACATCTGTATCATATCACCCGTTTCTCCTTTCCTTTTTATCTGGGTGTAATTAAACCCAAGGTAGTCAGCATTTCATAAAAATCTTGACATAAGTACATAAGCACCGCCATGCTAGGAAAAGACCAAAGGTCCATCAAGCCCAGCACTCTGTCTCCAACAGCGGCCAATCCAGCCCCAAGAACTTGGCAAAAAAACCCAAATTTAATAACGATCAATGGACTTTTCCTTCAGTAATCTATCCAGACCCCCTTTAAACTCAGCAAGGCCAGCTGCCGTCACTACCTTCTCTGGCAATGAGTTCCAGAGTCTAACTACGTGCTGAGTAAAGAAAATCTTTCTCCGATTTGTTTTAAACCTATCACATTCTAATTTCATCTTGTGTCCCCTGGTTCTATTATTGTTAGAAAGTGTAAACAAACACTTCACATCTGTCCACTCTACCCCCCCCCCCCCCTCAGCTGCCTTTTCTCCAGGCTAAAGAGTCCTAGCCATCTTAACCTCTCCTCATAGGGTAGTCGTCCCATCCCTTTTATCATTTTTGTCGCCCTTCTCTGCACCTTCTCCAATTCCTTTATATCTTTTTTGAGATGAGGTGACCAGAACTGAACACAATGCTCCAGGTGCAGTCGCACCATGGAGCGATATAACGGCATTATAACATCCTCATGCTTGTTTTCCATCCCTTTTCTAATAATACTCAACATTCTGTTTGCCTTCTTAGCTGCCGCAGCACATTGAACTGAAGATTTCAACGTCCTATCCACGATGACTCCCAGATCCCTTTCTTGGTCTGTAACTCCTAAAGCGGAACCTTGCTTAACATAGCTGTAATTCGGGTTCCTCTTTCCCACATGCATCACTTTGCACTTGTCAACGTTGAACTTCATCTGCCATTTGGATGCCCAATCCCCCAGTCTCATGAGGTCTTCTTGTAATCTTTCACACTCCTCCTGTGACGAGACGACCCTGGATAACTTTGTGTCATCTGCGAATTTAATTACCTCACTAGTTACTCCCATCTCAAGGTCATTTATAAATATGTTAAAAAGCAGCGGTCCCAGCACAGACCCCTTAGGGACCCCACTAACTACCCTTTCTATCAAGAATAATGACCATTCAACCCTACTCTCTGCTTCCTATCTTTTAACCAGCTCTTTATCCATAATAAGACACTGCCTCCAATTGTCACGTCCGTGGCCGTGACAACCCTCAGACTTACCGTTTCTGGGAGTCAGTGTCTGTGCTGGCTTCTGCTTGTCTCTGTGTCTGTGTCTGTCTTAGGTTCTCTCTGGCTCTGTGTGCTGATTGCCCTACTGAACCTCACCTGTGTGGGCTATGCCTCTTCCAAGATGGCTGCCGCCTCCTCCTCTTTGCCAGTTTCCAAGATGGCTCCCGCCGTTCCTTCCTATGGGCTGACTGCTCTGTGTGTCAAGCCTCTGTTTGGTTGCAAGGTGATTGCTGCAGCTGTGGCTCTGGTGTTGAAGGGCTTTATTAATCACTTGGAGACTACAGTCCTGGCCTTTGCATCTCATCTAAAGGTCCTGGTGTATAGAGTGCTCTGTACACGGTTTCAGTGTTTGCTCTGTGTGAGTTTCTATGTTTGTTTAGACTAGCTAGCTTAGGCACCGTCTGGCTTGTAGCCTGTGTATAGCTCTGCTAGTTCTCTGTGTTTGTTCCTAGTGTAGACTAGCCAGCTTAGGCACCGTCTGGCTTGTGAGCCTGTGCATAGCTCTGCTAGTTCTCTGTGTTTGTTCCTAGTGTAGACTAGCCAGCTTAGGCACCGTCTGGCTTGTTAGCCTGTGCTTAGCTTTGCTAGTTCCCTGTGTTTGTTCCTAATACTTGACTAGCCAGCTTAGGCACCGTGTGGCTTGTAGCCTGTGTATAGCTTTGCTAGTGTTCTGTGTATGTTTCCAGTGCATGACTTGTTAGCTTGGGCACAGCTTTGTGGTTAGCTGGTGTATAGCTTTACAAGGCTCCTGAGTTTGCTCTGTGTATGTTTCCAGTGCATGACTTGTTAGCTTGGGCACAGCTTTGTTGTTAGCTGGTGTATAGCTTTACTAAGTCTCCTGAGTTTGCTCTGTGTATGTTTCTTGTGTATGACTGGTTTGCCTGGGTATAGCGTTCCTATTAGCCTGGGTACAGTTTGCTAGTCATTGTGTTGAAACCTGCCGACTGCCAGAACCCGGACAGTCCCTGCCTGTCTGCCTTGCCTTCGCCTAGGTGCCAGGGGGCACTCCTGGATCTTCATTCCTGCTGTTCCTGCTTGCAAGTTCCAGTTCCGAGTTTTCCTGTAAGTCCTACCGGCTGCCAGAACCTGAGGGCTCAACCCTCGGGGAAAGGCGGTCAAGTGTAGGTGAAGCCTAGGTCCAGGGTGTTCCAGTTCAGCGGGTTCCGCTCCAGTGTGTTCCAGTCCAGCGGGTTTCACTCCTGTATGTTCCAGTCCAGTGGGGCCACTCCAGTGTGTCCAGTCCAGCGGGCCCCACTCCAGTGCGCACCCGTCCGGTGCGTTCCAGTTCCGAGTGTTCCGGTGTAGAACTCCAGTCCGGGGTTCCGGTCCAGTCTTGTTTCATCTCTACCTGGAAGGTGATCTTGCCTGCCACTGCCACTCCACGGTAATGGCCTATGGACTCACAAACCCCGTGCTCCCGGGGAAGAAGCCTGAAAGTATGCCAAGGTCCTCGAGAGCGCGGCAGGCGCAAGAGACGCGACACCGATCCCATGATGCACCAATTTCCTTTGGAGCCTTTCATGAGGCTCTTTGTCAAACACCTTCTGAAAATCTAGATATACAATATCCACTGGCTTCCCTTTGTCCACATGTTTGTTCACCCCCTCGAAAAAATGCAGTAGATTTGTGAGGCAAGACTTCCCTTCACTAAATCCGTGCTGACTTTGTCTCAGTAGCCCATGCTTTTGTATGTGCTCTGTAATTTTATTCTTAATAATAGCCTCCACCATTTTTCCCAGCACCAACTTCAGACTCGCCGGTCTATAAAGCGAAGATACTTACCTGTAGCAGGTATTCTCCGAGGACAGCAGGCTGATTGTTCTCACTGATGGGTCGGCGTCCACGGCGGCCATCAAGACGGAAGATTTTCCAGCAAAATCTTAACAAACTTTCTGACAGCCCATAGGGCATGGGGCGGACGCACTGCGCATCTGCGGCCATCATCCCGCCCGCGCGCATCCGTTCCCGCCTCAGTTAAATGAAAAGCAGATAAAGAACAACAACAACTCCAAAGGGGAGGTGGGCGGGTTGGTGAGAACAATCAGCCTGCTGTCCTCGGAGAATACCTGCTACAGGTAAGTACCTTCGCTTTCTCCGAGGACAAACAGGCTGCTTGTTCTCACTGATGGGGTATCCCTAGCATCCCAGGCTCACTCAAAACAACAAAGAAGGTCAATTGGGCCTTGCAACGGCGAGGACATAACTTAGATTGACCTACGAAGAAACAGCTAACTGAGAGTGCAGCCTGGAACAGAATAAAAATGGGCCTAGGGGGTGGAGTTGGATTCTAAACTCCGAACAGATTCTGCAACATCGACTGCCCAAACCAAGTGTTGCGTCGGGAGTCCTGCTGAAGGCAGTAATGAGATGTGACTGTGTGGACTAATGACCACGTTGCAGCCTTGCAAATCTCTTCAATAGTGGCTGACTTCAAGTGGGCCACTGACGCTGCCATGGCTCTAACACTATGAGCGGTGACATGACCCTCAAGAGTCAGCCCAGCTTGGGCATAAGTGAAGGAAATGCAATCTGCTAGCCAATTTGAAATGGTACGTTTCCCGACAGCGACCTTCTTCCTGTTGGGATCAAAAGAAGCAAACATTTGGGCGGACTGTCTGAAGGGGCTTGTCCACTCCACATAGAAGGCCAATGTTCTCTTGCAGTCCAATGTATGTTTAAATCTGTTTTATTAGTTGGAGTCACAAAGTCCATGGAATATACACATGTCACATTCAAACTGTATAACAAAGCATCTACATTTCCATATACTTCTACATGGTATTTCTTTTGCTTTCCCCCTCTTGATCCCCAACTTCTTTTATTTTATCCCCCCCCCCCGTCCCTCCCCCTGCCCTCCCATACCTAATCTCTTTCCTTTCTCCTGTCACATCATACAAAGCAGTGGATTTAAGAATTCAACAAGTGGCTTCTTGCCGCAGCAGTCATGGTGTCCCAGAATGGTGACCATCTTTGCTGGAATCTCTCGCCCATCTTAGTCAAAGTTTTTTATAGCCATGCATTCCAAGCGTAACAGAGACACCATACGAGCACGCCATTGCTGCCATGTGGGGTATTGATATGACAGCCATTCAGTCAAGATTGCCTGTTTGCCAACAATTATAGCCCTTAAAACAAATGCAGTATATCCCTTTCTGGGCGTCGTCCCTAAGTTGGGGCAACCAAAAAGTAAGGACGAGTTATATTGCCATGATTGTCCCCACAGTTTGGCAACATAGGCTATAATCAGTTTCCAAAACTTCTGAATACCCACACATGACCAAAACATATGGCCCAATGTTGCTCCCGCGCTGCCACACTTTGCACACTCTCCCCATGGTGAGAGTCCCATATGAAACGCTCTCTTTGGAGGTATATGCAATCGCAAAACCATTTTGTATTGTAACTCCCAATGTGTGGCCCAGGTCGTAACTCTTCTGATCTGTAAAATGTGGGTCTTCAATTGCTGTGTTGTGACTGGCACCTGCAAATCTGTCTCCCATAATTGGGCCAATTTATGGTATTCCACCTCTGGAGCTGTATCTCGTATGTGTCTATGATGGTATGTCATGGGTACTTTCTGTTGTGATTCCAGCGAAAAGGCTGATGAAAGTTCTTCCTGTACATCTTCAGTTAGCAATGTCCAAGGTAGAGAAGCAATATAGTGACTCAGTTGCCTATAGTAGAAAATATCACTGTCAAGCAGTCCAAATTCTTTTTTCAATTCTGAAAACTCTCGTATGCGGCCCTCTCTGGTTAATACATGTAGTAAGTATACAATACCCTTGCTTTTCCAGTTCCTAAATACAGCATACATCTGACCCGGAGGGAAAGCATAATTGTCACTAATGTGCAGCAATTGGGTTACCTTTGCAGAGAATTGGTGTAAGCGGCATATCCAACCCCACACTGCCTTTGCTGTTACCATGATTCCCGAATGTTTCTAGGAGTATGGCACAGGTGCACCAGTGCTATGTAAATAATTACTGAAATGTGTCCCCTGTGAAAGACCCAACTCTAGGGTTGTGTTGGTATAATCATTGGCATTCCTATACCAATCACTTATATGTCTCATTCCACTAGCTATATTAAGGAACCTTAGATTTAAAAGACCCAAGCCTCCATATTCCACTGGTATACTTAAAGAAGGGACAGAGAGGCGGGCCTTTTTCCCTTTCCAGAGAAATTTCTGCAGATGTTGATTCAAAATTCATTCATCCCTTCTTCTTAAATACAGTGGAATGGTTTGGAATATATATATCCATCTGGGGCTATAATCATATTAAATAAGGCTATTCGCCCCAGTAGTGACACCGGAAGCTCGCTCCAAGCCTGTAAACTCGATTTTATATCAATTAGCAGTTTTTGTATGTTAAGTTCATATAGCTTCGACATGTCTGCCGATATACGGACTCCTAAGTATCTAATAGAATGCTTTTCCCAAGTAAGGGAGAATTTAGATTTCCAATCATGTTGGGCTCCTGGGACTATCTCCAAGGCAGATGATTTAGACAGATTTAGTTTAAAACCAGAAATTTGTCCGTATCTATCTGTTTCTTGCAGTAATGTGTCCATAGACCTTGGTGGGTCTGTCACCGTTAACAGCAAATCATCGGCAAAAGCCAGTACTTTTACTTGGTGACCAGCTACCGATATACCTGTAATGTCCTTGTGAGTCATAAGTGTACGCAAAAATGGCTCCAGTGAGATTACAAATAGAGCTGGAGACAATGGGCAGCCCTGCCAAGTCCCCCTTTTAATCTGAAACTCATTCCCCCGCATACCGTTAACCAAAACCTGTGCTGCCGGATTACAATAAAGAGCTTGGACTGCCTGCAAAAACCATCCTGAGATCCCCATGGCCTGCATCACATGAAATAGGTATCCCCAATTCACCCTATCAAATGCCTTTTCGGCGTCTAAACTCACCACTATAGAGGGGTCCTCTTTTTCTTGGCAATACGCCATAGCAAGCAGGAGGCGCCTGACTTTGTGTGGCTTGTCGATTACGAACAAATCCTACTTGCTCAGCACTTATCAATTTAGGTAAACATTGTGCAAGCCTCTCGGCCAGTATCCCCGCCAATAGCTTAATGTCAATGTTCAACAGTGATATTGGCCGGAAGTCCTCTGCTCTATTTAACTGCTTTCCAGGCTTTGGCAACAAAGTAATAAGCGCGGTATTAGCATAAAGGGGGAAACTACCTTTAGTGACCACCTCATCCAAATGTTCCAAAAGCGTTACCTGTGCCTCCAAAGGTAGCATCTTATAATACTCCCTGGAATACCCATCTGGTCCCGGGGCAGTACGTAACTTTAATCGTTTAATTGCCTGTTGTAGTTCACCTAAATTCAGGGGCGTATTAAGTATTGCCAACTCATCACCTGACAACTTGGTGAGCCCTGCTTTATCTAAGTAATCCTGAATCAAGGACACATTAGGCGCCTCACCAGAGGAATAGAGTGAGGCAAAATATTTAGTAAAGATGCTTCCTATTTCTTGTTGTGAGGAAGTGATCCCATTTCGTTCATCTTGCAGTGTGGTCACCACCCTGGGCCCTCCCCAGTTCTTAACTACTCTAGCTAGTAACCGTCCCGTTTTATTACTAAATTGTTGTAGTTTAAATTTATAATAAATCGCCGATCTGGTTTCGTTTTCGTGTATTAAGGTGTTTAGGGTAACTTGTATTGTTTTCAGCTCTTCTAAGGTCTTAGGTGAAGGTCTTCGCGCGCGTACGCGTTTAGCTCTGAGGAACTGTTTTTCTAATTGTAAAATATTTGCTGCTCTACGCTTTTTCCTTGCAGAACAATAGGCTATAATATCTCCTCTTAAAACTGCCTTCGAGGCTGTCCAAAACAACATGGGATCCACCTGTGCATGTTCCTTATTATTAAATGCATAGTCTCCCCATTTACTCATCAGATATTTTTGAAAAGCGGGCTCCGTATACAAGTATGCTGGAAATCTCCATCCTGCCCCCCCAACTCTATCCCCGGGTGCCTGAAGATCCAGCCACACCATTGCGTGGTCCGATATTTCTTCCGGTCCAATATGAGTTGCCTGTACTTGAGAGAACATGGACCTCTCTACCAAAATATAATCTAATCGCGCTAGGGTACCATGGGCGCGCGATCTATGTGTGTAATCTTTTTCTCCTGGGTGCAGTGCCCTCCACGCGTCTACTAAATTTAATGTTTTTGCAAGCATTTTCAGCTCTCCTGCCCTCTGTCCAGCATAATGTGCTGAAGTCGGATTTGAAGAGTCCTCCCTCGAGTCAAAAACTAAATTAAAGTCGCCCATAACTAGTAACTTATCCATTGCCTGTTGAAGACAGCGGCTTCCCAAGGACTGGTAAAATTCCTTATCGCAGTCATTAGGACCATATACTCAAACCAACAAAAAACTAAAGCCCTGTACCCACACCCGCAATGTAATGGTTCTACCATGCCCTCCTTTCTCCACCACCGTTACTTTACAGGCTAGCCCTTTACGAAAGAGGACCGCTATACCGCCCCTGCGCCCCTTAGAGTCCACGGCATAACACTCCCCCACCCAAAATCTCTGCAATTTAGCATGTTCCGCTGCGCTAAGGCGTGTTTCCTGTAGGCAAGCTATATCGGCCTTATGCCTTTTAAGGGCCGTCAATATTTTATTCCTCTTTATTGGGGAAGTTATACCCCCCACATTCCAAGATATTAGTCTAATTGGCATATCTCTTTATTGTTATAGGTATTCCTGCTGCCCCTGCTCTCTATATAAGTCAGGCATATGATTCTACAAGTGCCCAGTCCCAGCAAGACCCTCACCTTCCACAGACTTGTATGTTCCACCTGCAGAAACACCCGTGTATTCCCAATGCTTAGAGTTAGGAAAGAGTCTCCCCTCCCTCCCTCCCCCCCCACCCCCCTCCCGTTCCTTGACCCCCCCCCTACCATACAGGTACCCTGCTTCATTCACCTGATCTAGTCAGACGTTGAAGCTAAGACCCCAGTGCACACTAGGGACCCCGAACTCCATATTACAATGAAACATTATATATCATACATACATTTTACTCATATAATTTTGAAGGGGATGTGGTCCCCACCGAACGCTCCTCCACTTTATCATTAAGTTCAATGTCAGGCATCATCAAGAATTTTACTTTCTACTAAGCCTTGCTTTGCGGACTCCGGCGTGGTAAAGGTCTGCCATGTATTATGTACATGAACTCTCAACTGAGCAGGGTATTGGAGCGCAAAACGAACGTTCTTTTGTACCAGCTTTGAACACAGCGCATGATATTGCTTTCTCTTTTCCTGTACCAGTGTGGAAAAATCTTGAAAAATCAAGATGTTCCTATTATTGTATTTCAGTGAGTCGCGTTTAAGTTTGAATCCTTGGAGAATTTCAACCTTATGGCGATAATTTAAGATTTTTGCGATGACCACATGTGGGCGGGTATGATCTTCTGTTCGGCGGCCCACGCGGTGCGCCCGTTCAATCACTATGGGCCCCATCGTGTCTGTAAGTGCCAATTCTTTAGACAACCAATTTTCTAGCCAGGTTTCTAGATTCCTCTCAGGCAGCGCTTCGTCCAGTCCCACAATCCGTATATTATTCCTCCGTGCTCTGTTTTCATAATCATCAAGTAGGCTCCTCTGTTCTTTTAGTTGGCGGCGCATGGCAGCAATATCCGGTCCGAATCCGCGCGAGTCATCCTCCACCGCCGAAACTTGCGTCTCCAGGTCTCCTACGCGGATTCCCATTCCATCCAACGCTGCCTGGTAGGACTCCAATTTGTTGGTGAGCGCTACCCACCTGGGTTCCCATGCTTTCTCAACCGCCGACGTCAGTTGTGCTAGCTGGGTGTCTGTGAATGCGAGTCCGGTGGCCCCGGCCTCTTCCGCCATTTTAACTTCTCCGCTACTTGCTTTACTCCTGTCTTTCTTCACCGACTTTTGAGCCATATCTGCCGGTAATGTTGTTAAGTATTTTTCCATATAATGGAGCGATTCGGTCAGTTCCACCACGGTATTTTTCACATTATTGGAGATCGGGGTCTCGGAGCTTCGGTAGCACGCTGCTCCCTAGCTCATGACATCACCGGAAGTCCGCAGTCCAATGTATATAACTGACGTTCAGCAGGGCGGGTATGAGGACGGGGAAAAAATGTTGGCAAGACAATTGACTGGTTCAGATGGAACTCCGACACCACCTTCGGCAGGAACTTAGAGTGAGTGCGAAGGACTACTATGTTATGATGAAACTTAGTATAGGGAGCATGGGCTACTAAGGCTTGAAGCTCACTGATTCTACGAGCTGAAGTAACAGCCACCAAGAAAATGACCTTCCAGGTCAAGTACATCAGATGGCAGGAATTTAGTGGCTCAAAAGGAGGCTTCATCAGCTGGGTGAGAATGATGTTGAGATCCCATGACACTGGCAGAGGTTTGACAGGGGGCTTTGACAAAAGCAAACCTCTCATGAATCGAACATCTAAAGGCTGTCCAGAGATAGGCTTACCCTCTACACAATAATGAAAAGCACTAATTGCACTAAGATGAACTCTTAAGGAGTTGGTCTTGAGACCAGACTCTGAAAAGTGTAGAAGGTATTTAAGCAGGGTCTGCGTAGGACAAGAGCGAGGATGTAGGGCCTTGCTATCACACCAGACGGCAAACCTCTTCCACTTAAAAGAGTAATACCTCTTCAAGGAATCTTTCCTGGAAGCAAGCAAGACTCGGGAGACACCCTCAGAAAGACCCAAGGAAGCGAAGTCTACGCTCTCAACATCCAGGCCATGAGAGCCAGAGACTGGAGGTTGGGATGCAAAAACGCCCCCTCGTTCTGAGTGATGAGGGTTGGAAAACAGTCCAATCTCCACGGTTCTTCGGAGGACAACTCCAGAAGAAGAGGAAACCAGATCTGACGGGGCCAGAAAGGCACAATCAGAATCATGGTCCCCTGGTCTTGCCTGAGTTTCAGCAAAGTCTTCCCCACCAGAAGTATGGGAGGATATGCATACAGAAGGCCCTTCCCCCAATGCAGGAGAAAGGCATCCAACGCTAGTCTGCCGTGGGCCTGAAGTCTGGAACAGAACTGAGGAACCTTGTGATTGACCTGAGTGGCAAAAAGATCCACCGAGGGGGTGCCCCACTCTTGGAAGATCTTGCGTAGAACACCCGAGTTGAGCGACCACTCGTGAGGTTGCATAATCCTGCTTAACCTGTCAGCCAGACTGTTGTTTACGCCCGCCAGATACGTGGCTTGAAGAAGCATACCGTAACGGCAAGCCCAAAGCCACGTCTGGACAGCTTCCCGACACAGGGGGTGAGATCCAGTGCCCCCCTGCTTGTTGATATTGTACTTGGCAACCTGATTGTCTGTCTGAATTTGAATAATTTGATTGGACAGCCAATCTCTGAAAGCCTTCAGAGCATTCCAGATCGCTCGCAACTCCAGGAGATTGATCTGCCGATAGCGTCAGCGAGAAAGCAGTACACACACTGCTTTAGACCTGCCCCGAGAAGCCTTTCTTTCTCCTTCAACTTCCCGTGTAGGCGAGAAGTTGTAGGAGAGAGAAGGGCTTCCAGGCAGGGACAGGTCTAAAGCAGTGTTTTTACTGCTTTAATTAACCATATATTAACTGTTATTCTGAAAGGGGTCACTGACGTGAAAGAGCACCGCTGTGTAAAGGCTTAACAAACATTTTTATTTAGCTTGGTTTATTGCAGAGAAGGGGGATTTCTTGTCCTGTAACTAATATTTAGACTAGGGGAACGCCTCACAGTGCACTGCTTGTTCCACTGAAATAGTTTTGCACAGAGAAGAAGCATTATTGTGCACTGTATCCTACATTCAATATATTCAGAACTGAAGGTGAAAGTGCTGTAGCGTGCATTTGTATTTGTGCCTAAGTGCTGGAGGGACTCCCAGAAGACTTCAGGCTGCTTAACAGCTTATTTTTGGATTCCCAGCGCACGACACGTAGTGACTGATCCTAGTGTGACTTCAGTTCAACTCTCGGTCTGACCATGCAGTGCCTAGTAGCTTTGATTTATTTATTTTCTCCCTTTCATTTATGACCAATCCGTCACATTATTGCAGTTTGATGAAATCGTTTGGGTCGCCATAGAAGACTGAACTTTTGCAGACCAGAGAGGTCAGGTAAAAAACAGCCGCTATGCTGTTTCGAAGGTCTGAGCCGCCTGTTTAAGAGCAGCTGGGCAAAAGAATAGTTTTTGCACTTGTTTGCAGTTGAAATCAGTAACCCGAGCAAAAATGAAACTCAAGCCTGTGGCTCTCCAATGCCTTCAGAAAAATACTTACAAGCACCCTCTTGACCTGTAAAGCTAAACATAAACATTAGGATGGTGCATTCAGTTAATCTTACTCTTTCGTAATGAGCTTGGGTCCTAGTTTGTTTCAACGGATCCACTGGTCTGAATGGCTGCATGTTAGTCCTTTATTTTTGGTTCCCTAATGCAGCATAATTGTATGTGAACTGTAGAATTTGCATATATTTAGCATTTATTTCCCTTTGCGAGAAAGTGCACAGTGGTGCGCTGCTTAATTGCCCTTTTCCATGGATGGATTCCACTGTTCCACGGTGCAGCAAGTGCCTGGAATCACCCAAAATATCTTTCCCCACCCGCAGAGGAGGACTTTATATTTCTTTACAAAGATATAATACTTAATTTTCAGTCCTAATAAGAGCTGGGAGTCAGACAGGGGCAGATGGTGGATGGAAGGGGCAGAGATAGAGGGCAGATGTGCATGGAAGGGGCAGGGAGAGAGGGCAGACATTGGATGGAGGGAACAGCAGAGAGGGCAGACACTGGATGGCAGAGAAAGAACGAAGACAGATGCTGGATGGAAGGAAGACAGTGAAAAGAAGATGAGGAAAGCAGAAACCAGAGACAACAAACTGTAAATAAAATATATATTTTATTTTTTTGCTTTAGGATAAAGTAGTATTGTAGCTGTGTTAATAAATGTTTATAATAGAACATGTAAATAAGGTAATCTTTTTATTGGACTAATTTTAATACATTTTGACAAACCTTCGGAGAACAAAGCCCCTTCCTCAGGTCAGGATAGGATACTGTAACAGCACTATACTGTATTGACCTGAGGAAGAAGGTTTTGGCCTCTGACAGCTAAATGTATTAGTCTAATAAAATGGTATTATTTTATTTTTTATATTTGTTTTATTTCTGTTTGTTAATTTGTAAAGTGGTGATTGGTATTTGTTAGTTTTTTCAAATTTACATCTGCTGTCTTTATATTTTGCACAGTACTGGGCGACATTTTCTGTTTCTGTGGTGTTGCATTGTATGCAGAGTCTGGCATCTTGGAGGTTCAGTTTAATTTTTGTCTAACTAGAAAGTTTATGATTACTTATTATGCACCTGGCCCTTTCAGCTAGGCCTTTGCAACTCCAAAGGTCGAGGTTAGTTAGTGTGCTGTTAGGAGCACTTCTGCCTTGCTTTGTTTGGCTTCCCTGCTTTACCTTTTTGGTGCTGATAGGAGCACTTCTGCCTTGCTTTGTTTCCTTCCTGTATGTCTTGCCTTGTTCTTGTTTGGTCTGTATGCAGTTCAGTTTGTATGCTTCCCTACTTTACCCTTTTACCTTCCCTGCTTTACCCTTTGGTGCTGATAGGAGCACTTCTACCTTTGTTTCTGTACCTTGTATCCTGTGTGAGAATCCTGAACCCTGTTTCAGTCAAGCTTGTTTCTGTATCCTATACCCTGTCTGAGTCTCCTGAATCCTGAAGTCCTGAACCCTGTTTTAGTCAAGCTTGTTTAGAATCCTGTGTCCGGTGTGAGTATCCTGTTGGTCCAGTCTGTCTGCAAGCTCAGTCCCGTAAGTCCTGCCGGCCGCCTGCACCTGGGGGCTCAACCCCTGGGGAACGGTGGTCAAGCGCAGGTGAAGACCGGTTGCTCTGTCTTGCTTATTCCCTGCTTGCCTACTACTTTAGTTCCAGTCTTGTGGTTCCAGTTCGGTTGTTCCAGCTTTGTCTGTCTACAGCTTCCCCTGCCTTGCTTGTTTACCCAGTCCTGGTTGGGGGTCTTGCCTACTGCTGCCACTTGTCGGCAGTCGTCCAAGGGCTTACGTTGTTCCAGTGTCTGAGAGCCTGAGCCCGTGACACCTATATCCTGCCCAAAATACACCCCCATCATGCCCCTTGATTTGGATGAACTGTGGAGCAAAATGTCAAAAATTGGGGTGTCAAATATCGCAACTTGGACGTTTTTGAGAGAAAAACGTCCTTCTGCCATCTTATGATACTTTTCACATTTTTTTTGTTTTGAAAATGAGCCCCATGGTCTGTTCCGCATGGTTAGAATCCTGCACTAAATTGAGCAATCACTGCTAGATATTACAATTATTTAACCTCATTATCTCCTTATTTATAGGGATAGCAGTGGATGAACAACTGAAAACAGTCCACTAAAAATTATTCTTCCCCTCTTCAGATTGAAGTACCTGTACTCTTTGAGAGCCTGTACTCTTTACCCATGGCCAAAAATGACTGGTTCAGAATGAGCAGAAAAGAGGTGGATATATATGGTCCTTTCAGTTTGAAATCATCATTAATGGTTTCAGCCATGGACTTTGTCTTTGCTGAAAACACATCCAAAGTCCATGTGCAAGTATCTGCGGTATGACCTGCCCTTTCTTTTTCAGAGGAAAATGCCATGTGGGATTCCCTTTGAAAATCAGCTTGGAGTCCCATGGGTGCAGTGTACAGAATGCCCACCCTATGAATTCCTGATCCTCTAGAATACCCTCGCTCTCATCTTATGGATCCTCAATCTCTCCACATTCTGGATCGCCAATCTTCCAGAACGTTATTTCTTAGGACCTTTCCCATTCCATTCAGCAAACCAGACCTCCACTGGCCAGCTCAAGCAATAATCAGTATTCCTTCTCCAAGAGCACCAGAGTCTCCTTTTCCACCCTGCTGGCAAGTGGGACAAGTGTGCTCTTGCCATCTTCAGTATCAGCTTCAAAATAATTAGGGCTTTTTTGAGCCTTATGTGCCTGCAGTTTTCACCACAAGCTGCATTATTTGATTTACATAGTAATAAGGTGTTTTGCATGCTTTGCATGTCATTACTGTCACTGTTCCCTCTAAGCTGAGTGGGAGTCCTCCAATTGCATTGCTGTCAGTGGGGGGGGGGGGGGGGGGGAAGTGGGTGCTTCAGTGTTGTATTTTCAATCACTAGACAGGTAGGTTCCCTGGAGTCCAGAGCTTGCCCATCCCTCACTATTGAAAATGTGATAGTGAAACAGCACCTCCCACTTGCAGGACTGTTTGTGGAGGACTCCTTCTCAGCTTAGAGGGATGCAGTAATTTATTTTAATATGCATTGCATAATGTAATGCATATTATTGTCTTTTAACACATGCTAAAGGGCAAATAATGTGCATTAGGGCCATAACATACATTAATAACTACCCCTTAATGGAGTAGATTTTGTAATGGATTTTATGTATCCTAATACGGAAAGACCCAGATGGTTCTAGGCTTAAAGAGTAAATTCCTCTCCTAATTAGATTTAATACATATCAAATAGCCAAAAATGAAACATGCACCTACAGATATTATATATTTACTGTTTTTCTATGGCTAATGTATATCTTATCTGTTGGAAAAGGTTGTTTCATTATGAACTGGTTTGCATCATCATGCAGGAAAAATATAAACAACAACAACAACAAAGAAAAAACAGTTTCAATTAGAATTTTTCTAATTTCAGCTTATTAGAGCAGTGCTGAATATTCTTCTTTCATGTTAAGTGCTTGTCTACTTTGTGGAATGCTCCATGCCAATTCTTAACTAAGTTACTGTGGTCAGTGTTGCTAGGTAACCCTGTTTGCTTCACACTGGATTGGGAAAATAAGAGGGTCATCTAGAGCAATTCTGTACTGCCATCATTTGTGTTACATTAATAAAGCTTTATTATTTAATCTTAGAAAATTGTGAGGTCAATTTTCAGTGTTCCATGAACCGCAAAACTTTAAACAGAGAAAATATCCATGTAAGGTTATTTGCATTTTCAGCATCACTATACGTCCAGTGGATACCTGCTATCCGTTTTTGACATTAACCCCAGGATTCTATATATGGTGCCTTAATTTCTGCGCTGAAATCAAATTGTATTCTATAACAATGCGCAGGGTCCATTTTATTCCTATGGGCCCTGCACAGATAACTCAAGCTAATCTTTAGTAAAAGACCCACTTATTTGGTTAACTAGCTAATCAGTGCTGTTAAGTGGATGTTACGCAATTATCAGCACTAATTGGCATTGAGTTATGTGCACAACTCGTTAAGCACATTCTATAGTATGGTGTGCATAAATTCGAAGTTACATAGTTGAAAAGTAGGTGTGGTTATGGGAGTGGAATAGGCGTGGCGTGGGCGTTTCTAAAATCTATTTGCATTGTTATAGAATACACCTACTCTGCACCTAATTTACACGTTAGGATTTACATCAGGTTTTAATTGGCTTAATTGACCATGACTACATTTTAGTCGTGCGGATCAGCACTCGGCATATTCTATATATACATCTAAATTAAAGCATACTTTATAGAATAAGCTTTGATTTCCGTGTGGAAATTAAAGTGCAATATATAGAATCTAGCCCTAAATGCACAACTTATATTTTCAGTGGCTGAAGTTTACAACTAATGGATAACTGCCCCAAATCACATCCCATTTTTTTAATGATTGTGGGGTCATCATATGTATAACTGCTTCTGAATATTGATGTGTGTATGTCTTTCTTTTTAGGAAATGCCATTGTATTTGGGAATACATTAGATGTGTACACCACAGTAGAAATGCTCCTATCCCTTGGAATTAATGGCAGTCGTATATTCCTAATACAGCCTCCATTGACATGCAACATTACTTGCTTTAACAACTATAAAGTGGAAAGAGCTGTACAGGAAAGCCTGTCAGAGGCTGGTGTGACTTTGTACTACAACAGTAAACTTGCTCAGTGGAATGATGGTGGCAATCCAGATCCTATACAATGTTCTTCCTTTACAACTGACACCAAACCTTTTAAACTGCAGTGTGCGGTAAGCATAGATCATTATTTTCCCTTTATAGTCATAGTCATATAAACCTAAAAAGATACCTAACAGATAAAATAAATATGTACTTTTCAGTTCACATAAATGAACCTGATATTCAGACACAAAGTACTCACATATTATGTGTTTGAAGGTTGGGTTGTTATCCTGCTTATTTTCGAAGGAGAAGGGCGGCCATCTTCCGACACAAATCGGGAGATGGCCGGCTTTCTCCTAAGGCCGGCCAAATCAGTATAATCGAAAGCCGATTTTGGCCGGCTTCAACTGCTTTCCGTCGCAGGGCCGGCCAAAGTTCAAGGGGGCGTGCAGTGTACCGAAGGCGGGACGGGGCGTGGTTAAGAGATGGCTGGCCTCGGCCGATAATGGAAAAAAGAAGGCCAGCCCTAATGAGCATTTGGCCGACTTTACTTGGTCTCTTTTTGTTCATGACCAAGCCTTGAAAAGGTGCCCAAACTGACCAGATGACCACCGGAGGGAATCAGGGATCACCTCCCCTTACTCCCCCAGTGGTCACCAACCCCCTCCCACCCAAAAAAAATAAAAAAAACATTTTTTGCCAGCCTCTATGCCAGCCTCAAATGTTATACTCAGCTCCATGACAGCACTATGCAGGTCCCTGGAGCAATTTTTAGTGGGTACTGCAGTGCACTTCAGGCAGGCGGACCCAGGCCCATCCCCTACCTGTTACACTTGTGGTGGTAAATGGGAGCCCTCCAAAACCCAGCCGAAACCCACTGTACCCACATCTAGGTGCCCCCCGTTACCCTTTAAGGGCTATGGTACTGTTGTACAGTTGTGGGTAGTGGGTTTTGGGGGGCTCAGCACACAAGGTAAGGGAGCTATGCACCTGGGATCAATTTGTGAAGTCCACTGCAGTGCCCCCTATGGTGCCCAGTTGGTGTCCTGGCATGTGAGGGGGACCAGTGCACTACAAATGCTGGCTCCTCCCACGAGCAAATGGCTTGGATGTGGCCGGTTTTGAGATGGCCGCCATTAGTTTCCATTATTGGCGAAAACCAATGGCGGCCATCTCTAAGGGCGGCCCAAATGTTGAGATTTGGCCGGCCCCGACCGTATTATCGAAACGAAATATGGCCGCCCATCTTGTTTTGATAATACGGCTTTACAGGGCTGTCATTAGAGATGGGCGCCCCAGTTCGATTATGCCCCTCCACATGGCTTAAAAATGTACATGTGGAGGGTAATTTTATAAACTATTGGAGATTGTAGTCTGGGGAAATATTGAAAACTGAGAATGAGTCGAGGGTGTAGGTGTTCTTTTTGACTCCAGGTTGATTTTCAATATGCATTTAAGTCATCTAACAAAAAGATTTTTGTTTTCAAATTGCGCCAATTAAGGGCAAGAGTTTTAGGGTTATAGCTCAAGCTATATTACTTCCACAGTTAGATTGTTGTAATTCCTTATATTGTTCATTGTCTTCAAAATTGCGGCGAAAGCTTCAATTTTTGCAGAACATTGTGGCCAGACTCATTTTCAGTAAAGGCAGGCTTGAAAGAATCACCCCACTTCTGCACTATTTGCGTTGGTTATCAGTTGACTTGTGCATTGTCTTTAAAATTACATTTGATTTACAAGTCATTACATGGCCTGAATTCTGAAAGTGTTATTAGAACTTTAGTCATTCCTTGGAACCTACATACTGCAAGCAAGATTCAGAAACTGATGCTTCGTTTTCCATCACTAAAAGAAGTTTCAAAAAAAGAAGCAGATAGAATTGTCTTTTCCTTTTCAGGGTGCAAGAATATGGAACGGCCTCCAGAGTCAGATTAGGGAACTGCCATCCTACTTACTTTTTCGGAAGGTTTTGAAAACTTATTTGTTTTCAAATTCTGTATCTAGTTAATTTTATTATTTTATGATTGATTATGCTATATTTCTCTTTATTGTTGAGGTCTCTTTCCTTGTGATCAACTTCAAATCTCATTGCGGAATTTAGTGGAATATATGATTGAAATAACATAGAATAAAATTAGGTCACACCTAAACATATGCACATTTTAAGCAGGCATCTAATTTTACAGTAAGCATGGTCAGGGGAGGAGTTAGAGTTGTGTGTGGGCAAAATTGTGATTTGCCTGCCTATTTTATAAAATATGTCCATATGCATGTAAAATACACACGAATGTTTACACCTGCTCTCGAGCAGGTATAATGTTTCTGCCTTCAATCTAAGCATGAATTCTGCAGGATTTCTGCTATTATATGATAAAGACCCATAGAGTAAGCATCTACAGTATGTGTCTTTATATGAAATCATCTCAACCTCCAAACTTAGGCGCCCCATTTGAAAATTACTTCCATAGGCCCTTTTACATTTATAAGTGGGAGCTTATAAAATTGTCCTGGGGTTACACATGTAAAAATATGTGTAATGCTAAGAAAGTGCGTACTTTTACACAGCTCACTAGTAGGTATGTTCATGAGTAGAGACTGGGTGGAGCACAGGCGGAGTCATGATTTACGCACATACTTGGTTTTCACACATAGGCAACCTGTTATAATATTACCTCTTAAAGTATACACATACATTTCTAAAACTTTGATGTAAGTGCTTTGTGGCCAGGCCTTTTCTTGATTTTCTGACTTCATTTTGACTGCTTCAGGATCATCCAGTTATGAAACTATTAGCCCAATGATTGAGAAATGAGTTTACTCGCCAGTAAGTAGTAGATGCTTGGAATGCCCTCCCATGGGAGGCGGTGGAATTCAAACATGCGTGGGATAAGCATAAGGGAATCCTGTGCCGAAGGAATGGATCCTCAGGAGCTTAGTCAAGATCGGGAGGCGGGGCTGGTGGTTGGGAAGCGGGGATAGTGCTGGGCAGACTTATACGGTCTGTGCCAGAGCCGGTGGTGGGAAGCGGGACTGGTGGTTGGGAGGCAGGGATAGTGCTGGACAGACTTGTACGGTCTGTGCCAGAGCCGGTGGTTGGGAGGCAGGGATAGTGCTGGGCAGACTTATACGGTCTGTGCCCTGAAGAGCACAGGTACAAATCAAAGTAGGGTATACACAAAAAGCAGCAAATATGAGTTATCTTGTTGGGCAGACTGGATGGACCGTGCAGGTCTTTTTCTGCCGTCATCTACTATGTTACTATGTTACTTATTTTATAGTGGATTAGGGTGTATCTGTGTTTGTGAAATACACATGGCTTTCAGTTGGCATTGACTGTGCAGGATCGACGATCTGTACTATTCTGTCTGGTTTCATTTTACAATAGGTGAATTGATATTCTAGTGCTCACTGTAGTGTTTGAGATGTTTTTCTTTTCCTTGTGTGACTCGTAGAAATGACTGCTTATGGTATGGTAGAATTGCTCTATAGGTCCTGAGTGTTTTGTATTCTCGGTATGGTGGTTTTAAGGTTTGCAACATAGGTTCCGAATATGTATGTGGTTTATGTTGCTGTAGGACAGCTGTTGGGCAGACTGTTTATTAAAAATTATTTAGGATCCCCAAAAAACTACTCACACCTAAATATACATAGTGCCCACTCATATTAGCTCTGGGCCCACCCAAAATGTCAGGTCTGACTACGCCACTGGTAGAAATTCCCACCTGTGGAAAAAAGCAAGATTTAGCAATAAATGAACCTGTGAAAAAAACTCACAATGCTTACATGATTTTCCCAGCTCTTTATGGCCCTGTCTATGGCAATATACAGGAGGCAAACATGGCTTAAAATGGAATTAGAACCAATCATCAATGTGTAGAGTATATTACCTATAAATGGTTCAACTGTTTCTCATATTACTTAATAAATGCCTTAACTTGAAGCACATGATGGTCTGCTGAGGAGAAAGGTGTGGAGAGGGTGTTCCCAGGGTATGGCACACTCTGTATAATTTTTTTATTTCATTTCCAAAAATGCATAATCATGTAAACTTGAAAGCAAAACTAATAAACAAACAAGCAAAAAACAAAATATCAATATCACAGTCATACAGTTATACACAACTCCTCCACATATATTCAGAACTGCCTTACAATATCTGCTTGTTATACTACTATCATGTTTTATCATTATCATGTTGCCCAAGATCCTTCTGTAACACTAAATGTCTATTTTCTAATATATTTCCACCATTCATGATGTATTGTAAGCCACATTAAGCCTGCAAAGAGGTGGGAAAATGTGGGATACAAATGCAATAAATAAATAAATAAAAATACTCCCATATCCTTCCAAACGTTCTAAACTGTTATTCAGAAAATTCAAAACAATGCTCGAAATTTGGCTGTTTCAGCAAACATTTAATTCCGCATAAAGCTTTACTTTTTCCTATCCGGTTCCTGCAATATCCCCTTCTTTCCCCTTTCCCCTGCCTTTTACTGTATGTGTGATTGCCTCTTGAATGACTGATATCATAGAACACTGTCCTGTCGATATTTGTAGTTCTTTTCTGTTTTCTTTGTTTTTAGAATTGTTCACCACTGTGATCTGTGAATGAATTAATGGCGGTTTAGCAAACCCAATAAACTATAACTATCTCAATGAGAAGGAGATCAAGGGGAAATTTAAGGAGCAAAATTATAGACAAGTGGAGGGGCATTTTCATTATCTCAATAGGTCCAAATAAGCACAGGTATAACATCGTCTAGAAAGACATCTTTCAATGTTCGAAAATACACCTAAAATCATTCACAATTAAGATGCACCACAGAATGACATACCACCTTATTTTCGAAACTTTTCGCCAGCGATCTTCCGACATAGATCGCCAGCAATTTCGCAAAAGTGGTGAAAAGCGTATAATCAAAAGCTGCTTTTTTGACAGCATCGCCGCTTTCCTGTCGCCTCGCCGGCGAAAGTTCAAAGGGGCGTCGGCGGCAAAGCAAAGGCGGGACACGGGTGGGCATGGGCATGGCTACCAGATGGCCGGCTTTCGTGGATAATGGAAAAAAAACGGCGTTAAGCAGTATTTCGCCGGGTTTACTAGGTCCTTTTATTTTCACGACCAAGCCTCAAACAGGTGCCCCAACTCACCAGATGACCACTGGAGAGAATGGGGGATGACCTCCCCATACTCCCCCAGTGGTCACCAACCCCCTCCCATACTAAAAAAATTAAAATAAAAACCTTTTTTGCCAGCCTGTATGCCAGCCTCAAATGCCATACCCACCTCCATGACAGCAGAATGTGTTCTATCCTCTGACAGCCTTTCTTTGGTTGTTATGTGGCTCTGGGGTGAGTGTGACACCTTTTCTGTTAGGTGCACTGCAGAGTCACATCAGCAATGCATTGTGGTGGGTGTAGGGTATTGGGCTCTACTCCCATGGTGCATTTCCCCCTGCTAACTGGGACAGAGTGTGCCCTGTTTTGTTTCCTGTAGTCCATGAGGTAGTGGCCATTTTTGTAAGCCAGTTTTAAATCCCTTTCATGTGTCACCCACATAAGAGAACTTAGTTCTTACCTTGAATGTTGCTGAAAGAGGGCATTGTACAGCATTCTGCCAGCTCTGACCTACTGCTAATCTCAGTACCAGGGAGACTCTTTGCCAGTGGGGCACAACCTCTGATCTGCAGTTAACTGTGAGTATATGTGGTTATTTCAAGAAAGGACTTTTTCAGAGAGATTAGTTTTCAGGTGTGAACTGGTGTGCCAAAGTTATACAGCAGCAATAAGTCCTAGAGGCTGTATGCAGGTCCCTGGAGCCCTTTTAGTGGGTACCGCAGTGCACTTAAGGCAGCCGGACCCAGGCCCATCCCCCCTACCTGTAACACTAGTGCTGGTAATGGGAGCCCTCCAAAACCCACTGTACCCACATGTAGTTGCCCCCTTCACCCCTATGAGCTACGGTTTTGGGGGGGGAGTTGGGGGACTCAGCACCCAAAGTAAGGGAGCTATGCATGTGGGAGCTTTTTCTGAAGTCCACCGCACTGACCCCTAGGGTGCCCAGTTGGTGTCCTGGCATGTGAGGGGGACCAGTGCACTACAAATGCTGACTCCTCCCACAACCAAATGCCTTGGATGTTGCCGGGTTGGAGATCGCCGGCAGTTTTTTCCATTATCGCGGAATGATTGTATCATGG
Source organism: Microcaecilia unicolor (assembly GCF_901765095.1). Lineage (NCBI taxonomy): Eukaryota > Metazoa > Chordata > Amphibia > Gymnophiona > Siphonopidae > Microcaecilia > Microcaecilia unicolor. The sequence goes on along the minus strand of NC_044032.1, from coordinate 357,195,730 downwards.
CTGGTCCTGCAGAAGTGGCTAGAAGGAAGGGAAGGCAAAACAGGGTCTTTTGTCACCTCCCAGTCAGCTGTAGACCTCATAGCCATAGGAAACCTATCACACCTTGAACCCTGGCAGCACCTGTAACTGTGTCACCATCCCTGGAAATACACATTGACATTCATAGTAACATAGTAACATAGTAGATGACGGCAGAAAAAGACCTGCATGGTCCATCTAGTCTGCCCAAGATAAACTCATATGTGTATACCTTACCTTGAATTTGTACCTTACCTTGAATTTGTACCTGTCTTTTTCAGGGCACAGACCGTATAAGTCTGCCCAGCAGTATTTCCCGCCTCCCAACCACCAGTCCCGCCTCCCATCACCGGCTCTGGTACAGACCGTATAAATCTGTCCTCCCCTATCCTAGTCTCCCAACTACCAACCCCTCTTCCCCCCACCTGCTCCGCCACCCAATTTCAGCTAAGCTTCTGAGGATCCATTCCTTCTGCACAGGATTCCTTTATGCATATCCCACGCATGTTTGAATTCCGTTACCGTTTTCATCTCCACCACCTCCCGCAGGAGGGTATTCCAAGCGTCCACCACCCTCTCTGTGAAAAAATACTTCCTGACATCTTTCCTGAGTCTGCCCCCCTTCAATCTCATTTCATGTCCTCTCATTCTACCGCCTTCCCATCTCCGGAAAAGATTCGTTTGCGGATTAATACCTTTCAAATATTTGAATGTCTGTATCATATCACCTCTGTTCCTCCTTTCCTTTCAGCAAGTCTCTCTTCATACGTCTTGGAACGCAAATCCCATACCATCCTCGTAGCTTTTCTTTGCACCGCTTCCATTTTTTTAACATCCTTCGCAAGGTACGGCCTCCAAAACTGAACACAATACTCTAGGTGGGGCCTCACCAACGTCTTATACAGGGGCATTAAAACCTCCTTTCTTCTGCTGGTCACTCCTCTCTCTATACAGCCTAGCAATCTTCTAGCTACGGCCCCTGCATTGTCGCACTGTTTCGTCGCCTTCAGGTCCTCAGATACTATCACCCCAAGATCCCTCTCCCCGTCCGTGCCTATCAGACTCTCCTCGCCTAACACATACGTCTCCCTTTGATTTCTACTCCCTAAGTGCATCAGTTTGCATTTCTTCGCATTGAATTTTAATTGCCAAACGTTAGACCATTCTTCTAGCTTCTTCAGATCTTTTTTCATGTTTTCCACTCCCTCCGGGGTGTCCACTCTGTTGCAAATCTTGGTGTCATCTGCAAAAAGGCAAACTTTACCTTGTAACCCTTCGGCAATGTCACTCACAAATATATTGAACAGAATCGGCCCCAGCACCGATCCCTGAGGCACTCCACTACTCACCTTTCCCTCCTCCGAGCGAACTCCATTCACCACCACCCTCTGGCGTCTGCCTGTCAACCAGTTCCTAATCCAGTTTACCACTTCAGGTCCTATCTTCAGCCCGTCTAGTTTATTTAAGAGCCTCCTGTGGGGAACCGTGTCAAAAGCCTTGCTGAAATCTAAGTAGATTACGTCCATAGCACGTCCTTGATTTAATTCTCCTGTCACCCAGTCAAAGAATTCAATGAGATTCGTTTGGCACGATTTCCCTTTGGTGAAACCATGTTGTCTCGGATCTTGCAACTTATTGGCTTCCAGGGAATTCACTATCCTTTCCTTCAGCATCGCTTCAATTACTTTTCCAATAACCGAAGTGAGGCTTACCGGCCTGTAGTTTCCAGCTTCTTCCCTATCACCACTTTTGTGAAGAGGGACCACCTCCGCCGTTCTCCAATCCCTCGGAACCTCTCCCGTCTCCAAGGATTTATTAAACAAATCTTTAAGAGGACCCGCCAGAACCTCTCTGAGCTCCCTCAGTATTCTGGGGTGGATCCCGTCCGGTCCCATGGCTTTGTCCACCTTTAGCTTTCCAAGTTGTTGATACACACTCTCTTCCATGAACGGTGCTCTATCCACTTCATTCTCAGGTGTACTTTTGCCAGTCCCTCTCGGTCCTTCCCCAGGGTTTTCTTCCGTGAAAACAGAACAAAAGTATCTATTTAGCAAATTAGCTTTTTCTTCATCATTTTCTACATAGCGTTTCGCTGTATCTTTTAGTCTCACAATTCCCTTTTTAGTCTTTCTCCTTTCACTAATATACCTGAAGAAGTTTTTGTCTCCCCTCCTTACATTTCTAGCCATTTGTTCTTCCGCTTGCGCCTTCGCCAGACGTACCTCTCTCTTGGCTTCTTTCAGTTTCATCCGGTATTCCTCCCCGTGTTCCTCCTCTTGAGATTTTCTATATTTCTGGAACGCTAACTCTTTAATCTTTATTTTCTCAGCCACTTGCTTTGAGAACCATATCGGTTTCCTTTTTCTCTTGCTTTTATTTACTCTCCTTACATAAAGGTCTGTGGCCCTGTTTATTACTTCTTTCAGCCTGGACCACTGTCCTTCCACTTCTTGTATGTCCTCCCAGCCCATCAGCTCCTTCCTCAGGTATTCCCCCATTTTGTTAAAGTCAGCTTGCTTGAAATCCAGGACTTTGAGTTTAGAGTGGCCGCCATCCACATGAGCCGTTATATCAAACCAAACCGTTTGATGGTCACTGCTTCCCAGGTGTGCAGCCACTCGGACATTTGACACACTATCCCCATTCGTGAGCACCAGATCCAACGTGGCTCCCTCCCTTGTGGGTTCCGTCACAATTTGTCTGAGCAGAGCACTTTGGAAAGCATCCACAATCTCTCTACTTCTTTCCGATTTCGCAGATGGAACCTTCCAATCTACATCCGGCAGATTAAACTTCACAGCCAGTGACAGGTCACTCCACGGCCTCCAGCAGGCCCGAGCCTCATCCTGAAAGCCTGTATGGCTACCAACTTCCCATGGGGCAGACAAGCATCACATCTCTGGCTCCCCACCTTCTTGCCATGTCATCTTATAGGTCATATGAACCAATGATGTCCTCCAGCTATCCACAAACAGGCCCCCATCTGCCCCTGTACCTGCATAGCGCTGCCCAGATGAACTACTATGCAAGCTATGTAGGATATGTCTGATTCAATTGTGCACTATGTTCACAAATAGGTCACCCTCCAGCAGCAGCCCACAGCAACAGGAGGAGGAGGAGGGAGAGAGGAAGGAAGAGGAGGAGGAGGCTATTGTGCCCTTGACTGCCCAGAAACTCCCACACCAGCCAGCCACTAACCAGCTTGCAGTTGACCAGCCAGCCACCCACAGAGGAGGACCCTGGGCTTGTCCCCCACACATCACCCCAGGGGCGTAGGCTGCAGGAGGCAGAGGCAGAGGCGGCACCAGTCAAGGGTTGCAGGGGGATGAAGGGTCAGAGGAAGCACCTCATTAAGTAGCACCCCTGCTGCTCCTAGAAGCTGCCCCCCTGTTGACATTACAGCCAAGCCAGCAGGTGAGCATCCCTAGCAGATAGGCTATGCCAGATCTTGCTGAAGGTCACTGCCCAGTGACATGAGATCTTGCTGCAGGTCACTGCCCAGTGACATGACATACAACAGGGGTTTGCCACACTCCAGGACACCCTCAATAGCCTCATTGCCATCATCATGAGGCAGCAGCAGCAACAGCAGCAATAGTAGGGGCTGCTGCAGGACTGAAACAGCATTCATCAGCTCTGTGTACAAAGTTTTTTTATTTAACAAATTTATAGTCCACTCATCAAAACTTTATGAGCGGATTACAACAAACATGCATAAAATCAATAACAAACATGTCTTAAAATGCACACATACAAAACTCAAGAACAGATAATCCAACTACAACCTCCCATAATCTAATCTCCCCTCAAGAAAAGGCTTTACAAAACAAATACATCTTTAATTGTTTGTTAAACAAAGACAAAGAAGAAATTTGACGCAATTCAGAAGGAAGTGTGTTCCACAACCTAGGTCCTATCACAAAAAAGGCACAAGAACAAACCTCCTCCAAACGAATCTGATGAAACAAGGAAACGTCCAACAAAAACTGACTCTGAGGCCTAAGGCTCAGCGTGGGGCAATAGGCCCTCAAACTTCAAACAAGAACCAATAGGCCCTCAAACTTTGAATAAGAACCAATGGGGCATCATCATGTAGCGCCTTCAACATCAGCATTGAGATCTTAAACTGAATACGCTACAGGGTAGGCAACCAATGCAGTGACATCAAATGCGGTGTAACATGATCCATTTTGCCTACGGGCAACAGAATTTTGGGCCACCTACAAGGCTCTTAGGGTTGGCTGAGGAAGGCCACACAAAAGAGCACTGCAATAATCAAGATAAGACAACACATAACTCTGCAGAACAGTACGAACGCTTTCTGCAGAGAAAATACTTTTAAGCCTTGCTACCAACTGAATTAAAACAAACTACAAGCTTAATCACAGCTGCAACCTGCTGCTTAAAAGACAAAGTAACTCCTAAAATAACCCCCAAGCTCTAAACTGAAGTAAGAACAGGAATAAAGACATCATCCAAATGAAAACCAGTTAAAGGACACCGCTTACCTGAATGAACCATTAGCAATCATCCATGTCTGAACAGTCTTAAAATAAGACTCCACCAATTGAACCCCTAATTGGCTTTTTAAGAAGCAATTATTGGCACTAAGTAGATTTAATTGACATATACAATTGTAAATTTAGGCGCGGGATCAACATCTAAATTTTACACACAGCCCAAAAAGGTGACACGGAAATGGGAGTGTCATGGGCATTTGGGGGTAGATCGGGGGGGGGGGGGGGAGGGCCAATTATCCATGTAATTGGGGCTATGCACAGTTATTTGCATTGCACTTTCATTGGTGCAAATAGCAGCACCTAAATTTACACATGATTCCTGCGCATAAGCACTATTCTAGATATCTCACCTAACTTTAAGCACGGCTTATAGAATAGCGCTTTTTTGGCACCGATTATTTTAGGCACCATATAAATGTTTGTGCCCATGTCGTAGAATGAGTGGCTAAATATTGCTACTAAACGTATAAGAGGCAACTCTGTCTTTCCCCTCCCCAGTGTTGGTCTCTTCTTATATAGATATAGATAAAATAAGGCTGAAAATACATGCATATGCAAACTATTTGTTTGCCACCTGCCAGAAAATGCATAACTCCCTTTGAACATCAGGCCTTTTTTTATTTATACTTTCTTTTTATAACTGTATTGTAACCCCCAAGGGGTTAAAGATAAAGGTACAAAAGTTATATTATTACTAAATGCTGTTATTATTTACTATTGTATAAACTGTGATGCTCTAATTTAAAGTAAAAAGGGTGGTTTGTTTGAGCTGATGCCACTGCTGGGCTCGTGCCATGTGTATGACATGGTTAGTGTTCTAAATGCTACTGTTAGGCAATTGGGTGGGTATTCAGTTACTGAGAGGACGTAGTTGACCTCTCAGGAAAGTTAACTAAATCACTTAAATTTGAGGAAAAACTGAGTTAGGTGACTTGGTTGAGGGTGTGTATATGTGGAGTGGTGGTAGTTAATTACAAAGAGCCCGCGGTTGATTTTGGCTCTGAGATATGTGATTGAGAGACTGAGCTTCAGGTGGTTTACTGAGTATAAATTATTCCTGTATTATTATAACTCAGTATTTGAAGGCTCAGACTAAGAAAAATATTTATTTGAGACTGGTGTGACTTAAAGTTCATAACACCCATTCAGAAAATAACCAGAGCACAGAGATGTTTTAAATGGACAGCTGACTCATTTTATTAATATTGAAGTCTGCTGATCTTCTCTGAGGAAAATTTCTTACTTTAAAAGTAATTAAATTGAAGCACATGTATGAATAGTGATGTGCCATTAAAATTCCAGAGAGAATTAAGGGATCTGTGAACCACATTTTTAGGGCCTGGTAACTATTAAGTTTGGTACCTGGCATACAATAAAAATATATATAATAAGTACTGAATTAAGAGTTGGTTCCACATATATATTTAATTATTATAAAACCAACTTTGAGTTTTTCAAAATTCATTTTGAGAGAATTAATTGAGGGTGGGGTAAAGTATAGGGATTCATAATTATTTTTTTTTATTTACTTGGGTAGCTAGTAAATAAGAAATAATATTTGTCTACAATTTAAGGCCATATATAGGGAATAGGTTTTTTTCCTTTAAGTTCTTTGAGGTAGAGTAGTAGGTGTGTGGAGTGGATCTGCAATCAAGTTCAAGCTATCCAGATCTGAAATCCAGTTCCTGCTGGCAGCGAAGATGGTACCCAACATAAAGAAAGAAGAGGATAGAAGGAGTTGAAGAGAGTTAAAGAAAGTATCCTTTGATTCTTCTCTACTAACACTCGAGAAAGAGACTTATCAAAGATCAGGGGTGAGAAGTAGAATAAACCACAGACATTATACTTACCTGCACACGTCCAGGAGAACCTGAAAAAGAAAAATATCCACAAAGAATCATTTCTTGAAAAATAGAGTTATTTTAATCATAATTTGATGAATACATTTTTGGTTTAAATATAAGTTGATTATACTCAATATAATACTTATCTGACAGTTCTGTGAAGAGTTCTAATTGCTTGGGATGTGATAACCTGAAAAAGAAATAGAGAAAATGGTTTAACACGATAAGAATGTTATGTTAGGAAAAAATATATATATACTGGTGTAAAATAAATTTTATTTGATTTTGTTTATGAACTCATTTACTTGACTGAGTTTCTTAAAATTTAGATTAATTTTCCCCTTCTAATTTAGAATTGTGAAGGCGTGGTTAGTGTATAATATTTTAACCTTTTTTCCCCTCGTTCTGATAAGGTATACCTGAGGTAATTTCTGAGGTATTGTAAGGTATACTTCTATCCTTGAGGGTGGGGTTACAGTATGATAATTTTAGCATAATTACATCCTTAGAAAACAATAGTTCATTGAAAATCCAAAGGGATTCAGCAAAACCGACAAAAAATAAATTGTAACTCATAAAATAAACATAATATTAAATTATGTTAATTAGATATCTCAATGCAGGAAAATGCATCTTAAATACAAAACGAGCAGAGAGATTTATATACTACTAGCCGTTGAGCCCGTTAAAACGGGCTATTGGGTCGCCGCTGCCCCTTCTCCCTGAGGTCGCCGCTGGCCCCTCCCCCCGAGTTCGCTGCTGACGGTACCCCCCCTGAGTCGCCGCCGCCACCGGTAGCCCGTCTCTTCGCTATTCAACTTACATCTCCAGAGCAGGCAGATCAGCTGAGCTCCCGTCAGCCTTCCTTCTCTGCCTGTGTCCCGCCCTCGTGTGATGTAACTTCAGCGAGGGTGGGACACAGGCAGGGAAGGAAGGCCAACAGCAGCTCAGCTGATCTGCCTACTCTGGAGATGTAAGTTGAATAGCGAAGAGACGGGCCGGGTGGAGGGGTGGCAGCGGCGGCGACTCGGGGGGGGGGGGGGGTGTACCAGTGGCAGCAACATTAAAATGACATTATAAAATCACTCCATTAGTGGCTGAATATTACTGCTATGTTGTTGGCACTGACTGCATTCTATGTATATTTAGCATGCTGATTTGTATAACAGCACCAAATATTGTGTTTTTTTAAAACACTACATCGGACATTTTTACAAAAATGCAATCACCGCCAGCATTGAATAGCACCACCCTCATTGGCTGGAATATCTATTCCTGGGGGAATTATGCACAAAAACATTTGAAAATTCTGCACACTTTATTTGTAAATTATTTGTGCAGAATTCCCCCACCCTCCTCCAACTACCACCACCACCTCGGGAGTTTCCAATGCACCTTTCTGCTCCACTGCATTCCTGTGGCACACACACACACACCTCATCAACCTTTTTCCAGCCCCTTCCCCACACTCCATCCACTTTTTCCAGCCTCCCCCCGACACATGCCCCCAACTTACACATGCCCCCAACTTCATCTACATTTTTTACAGACCCCCTCATGTCCCATTCCATATACATTTTTTCAAAGCCCCCCCCCCCCAATATATACACACACACACATTGCCTGCTTTCCTCCTTCCCTACACACTCACTGCTCCAGCGCAGTAAGAAGAGAAGCGGCACATCAAGCTGTTTCTTACTCCTCTGCAGTCCCGGCCCTCACTGTTCCTGTGAGCCATGCAGGCCTCCATACAGCCACACAGCTTAAAGGAACTGCCAGGGACCAAGGCAGCAGAGGAGGAAGCAGCCCATCCTGCAGCTGTGCAGCTCCTCCTCTTACCACATTGGAGCTCCCGCCCCTCTGACTCAACAGGTATAACTCCACCTACCCAAAAGTGGCTCAGTGAGGGAGTGATCCTATAGGAACCCAGCTATATATCACCCACTCCCTCACATACTGCTTAAAGAAAGAATAGTGAACTTTCTAGAATTTAATGGGTTGCAAGATCTGAAGCAATATGATTTTTCCAATGGAAGATTGTGCCAAACAAAACTCTTGATTTCTTCAACTGGGTGACCAGAGAACTAGATGAGGACCTGTGCTTGATGTGATGTACTTGGATTTCAGCAAAGGCTCATAAGTAAACTGAATGCCTGGAGAATGGGTTCTAAGGTGGTGAACTAGATCAGAAATTGGCAACAGAGGGTGGTGGTAAATGTAATTTACTCAGAAGAAAGAAAGGAGAGTAGCCACAGAGGTCAGTCCTCGAATGAATTCTGTTAAATGTGTGAGTAATATTGCCAAATAGATGCAAAAGTTTGCCTTTTTTGAAGATGACACAAAGATTTGTAACAAAGTGAAAGCAGACAACATGAAAAGTGATCTACAAAATTCAAGACGTAGGCTTAGCAATTGAGTTTTAATGTGTAGAAATATAGAGTGATGAATTTTGGGTGCAGAAATCTAAAATGATAGGCAGGGCCGCCGAGAGACTAGGCCAGGCCCGGGGCAAGGCCACCCCACCTCGCCCCCCCCCCCCCCCCCCCGCCGCTGCCACCCCCCATCGCTCCCCACGCCGTCTCTCCCCCCGCCGCTGCAGTCCGCAGTCTCACCTGCTTGCCTTCACGGCTCTGGGCCCCCTTCATTCAAGGCGGCAGTCGCAGATTGCCTCTCTTCTGGCCTTCCCTCCCTGTGTCCTGCCCTCGTCTGATGTAACTTCCGGTTTCCACGAGGGCGGGACACAGGGAGGGAAGGCCCGAAGGGAGGCGATTTGTGACTGCCACTTCGAATGCAGGGGGCCCGGAGCCAAGGAGGCAAGTAGGTGAGACCGGGAACTGCAGCATCGGAGGCCCGGGCCCGGGGAATTTTGTTCCCCCTGCCCTCCCCTCTCGGCAGCCCTGATGATAGGAGGTGAGAAGCTGATGTGAACTGATCAGGAGAGAAATCTTGGAGTGATAGTGTGCAAGGATCTTAAGGTGCCAAACTATGTGACAAGGCAGAAGGATGCTAGGCTGCATTGCAAGAGGCATAAGCAGCAAAAGGGAGGAGGTGATAATGCTCCTGAAGGACACGTCTTCAGTGAGGCTTCAGTTGTAGGACAGTTTTGGAAGCTGTATCTCACTAACCCTCCCTGTTTACTAAAGCTTAGCTCAAGTTATCTGCAGCAGGGCCCATTTTATTCCTTTGGGCCCTGCTGCAGATAACTGGAGTTCAGCTTTAGTAAACAACTCCCTAAGGATATAAAAGGCTTGAAGCAGTTCAGAGGAAAGTGGCCAAAACAGTATGGGCTTTTTTCCAGAAGATGTATTGTTGGGGGCAGCTTTACAGAGACTGGAGATTCAGAGTTAGGCTTTTGCTATAAACGACACTCTACTGTGTTTTTGCTAAAGAAGCTACAACTTGTAATAGTTAGCTGAACTGCTGAAGCTTGCAAAAGGACAGTTTGCCTACAGGATGCAGGTACAACCAGATAACAGTTGTAGCTTGTGCTGAGTTTCGCTTCTGCCATACGCTTATCAGTGTACTCCTTTGGTCTGTGTATTGAAAATGAACTGTGTGTTAAGTTTCGATTTCCTAACTTCTGTGTAATCTTTTGTGAACTCAATGCGCATGACTGCTGATAATGCCTATAAATGTTAGTGGCAAATGATACAGGGCACGCAGTGTTACTGAGCCACTCAGCTGCGTCACTGCTAGCAATAAAGTTTTCTTGATTCGGATCCGTTGCCTCGAGCCTCTTGATTTACTTCCTAACATCTGGTTACATTTCTGGCGAGCCAGCCAGGAGGCTTGGGGAACGAGGATATTCCTCCCCCTTTGGCGCACGGTCGCGTCGGGACGGGCGGCCCCTCTCCGGCCGATCGATGAGTGTGCACCACTGAGTTCAGTGTCTGACTGCCCAGAAGAGGGGCTGCACAGGACCGGGTGACCTGCACCAGGGCTGCGGGATCCGAACAAGACAAACTTTCATCTCCGGAGTATCCTGAATCCTGAAGCCAGGCGAGTATACTTGGGAATTTGGCCAGTCCATTAAAGGACCGAAGGGGGGCCTGATCAACCCCCACCGGGCGCCGGGTAGGAACTAGGTTTCAAAACCCGCCTGAGACCGGGAAGAACGGGAGGTCAGATTTCTTGTTGTGTGCAAGTGTGACTGGCACCGTGGTTCTGGGCCGGGCGACCACGTCCCAGCTGGTGCAGGCTGAAAAACCCTCACGTGTCCAGTGGAACGGGGCCCCTTACCCCTCCACCAACCCTTTCCCCTTTTTCTGTCTACTATCCTTTTGTACTCAGGCCAGGATGGGCGGGGGTGGATCCACACCCTTAGACCTAATGACCGAACATTTTAGCGAAGTGTTTGACCAGAAACTATGTACAAAGGGAGGTATGATCCAGAGATGCCAAGTCATGTGGCCAGGACTCGGCCAGATAGTTGACTGGCCGGAAGAAGGATCTTTCGAATTCAGCTGAGCGGCCCGGGTTCAGAACATAGTTATCCTTGAGGGCAATCCAGGCCACCCTAATGACATACCATATATAGAGGCCTGGATCAAAGTTATCAGGGATCCCCCAAAGTGGGCAAGAAGGGGAGTTGAAGCAGCTGCTCTTGTCATGATGGCACAAATGAAGGACAGGAATAATAGACAGAGGAAAAAGAAAAATAGAGTGACCACCATGGCCACACCAACCATGGCCGTGATAGAAATTACCAACAGAGGAACCAGTATAAAACCCAGCAAAACCCCTGCCCCTACTGCAACCCCTGCAAAGACTATATTCCCAAACCTCGAAGAGGAGGAGGTCCTACCCCCCACCTTACAGTCCTTTATATCCTAACCTGCCAAACTTGCCGGGTCCCGGAGACCAGTCACCCGTTGGCTCAGACCAAGATGAATCTGGCTCTGATCACGATAAAGAGAGAGAGAGAAACAGGCCCCCCGGACTTGACCGCACCTCTTAGGGCGACCGCGTCCTCTACTACCGGAGGTCTAGGACCCGACACCCATAGCAAAACTCCCCGGAAGCTCACGGCACTTCAGAAGACCCCAAAGAAACGAGGAACTAGTCCTGACAGCCAGCATGGCAAGCCAGCGAATACATTTCCCATCCGACAGACTACCACCTATGTTCCCTAGGTAGCCATGGGTGGAGGCCCGGCTCAACCCCTACCACTGACAATGTACACTTACGTACCCTTCACTAGTTCTGACTCCTTAACTGGAAACTCCACAACCCCTCTTATGAACAGAAGCCTGAACAGATGATCGAGATGGTGGCGGGCCTAATTACCAGTCACAACCCCAATTGGGCAGACATGCGACAACTGGGGTCCTATCTCCTCAGTACAGAGGAACGCCGCCAAGTGCAACAAAATATGGAAGACGCCATCAGGGCGACCACCCCCCAGGGAGATGATCCAGCTACCCGTACCAACCAACTTGTCCCAACTACTGACCCCCGATGGGATCATCAGACCCAGGAAGGGCGGAATCGCATTGCCGCATACCAACAAGCCTATCTGGAGGCCCTGAAAAAGGGAAAAAGAAAGATCACCAACATGAACAGAATCCACGATATAACCCCAAAACAGGAAGAAAGTCCCGGGGACTTCTTGGAAAGATTGATGGACGCGTACCGGAAACACAGCCCTTTCAACCCAGAGGACCCTAACAACCAGCAAATGTTAGTCATGAGTTTCGTTAGTCAGTCCGCCCTGGACATACGCAAAAAGTTACAGAAAACCGAAGGATTCGAAGGAATGAGCATTAGTCAATTAAAGGCCATGGCGGATAGAGTGTTTGGGAAAAGAGATCAGGAAGAAAAGAGAGAAGCAAGTAGACAAATGCGAGAGAAAGTAAGTCTTTTAGCGGCTGCCTTGGAGGACACCTGGGCAGGGAGTCGGGAAAGAGGACCCCCCAAGGAGTGGGGGAACCAGAGGACAACAGGGGAGTAGACCCCCTTTAGGAAGAAACCAGTGCGCTTATTGCAAACAAGAAGGCCATTGAAAAGCAGAATGTGAGGAAAGACGACAAAAATATGGAAGTTACCGCCGGACAAATCTGTCCCCCTGATCACCCTCGGATCCCCAGAAGAGGAGAAAGCCGAGGCAGAGGTTGAGGACAATCGGAACGGGAGGAATGGCAAATGGCATGCAGAACACGGGAGAATACACAGCATGAACATACCGGGAGGGCGGAGTCCCCACCGACCCTCTGGTGGAAATCCGAGTGGGGACACAGCAGATGAAGGCCCTGTTGGACTCAGGGGCCCAACGATCCGTCATCACCACAGCAATAGCCCCTCATAACAAAGAAACTATACCCATAGTGGGGGCCTCCAGGAAATCCCTCACGGCACCACTGTTGAAGGAACGTCAGATTCAGATAGGGGGCAAGACGGGATCCCATCAGTTTATACATGTACCCAAATGCCCAGTTCCCCTGATCGGGAGAGACCTACTGTGTAAACTACAAGCCACCGTAAAGTTCAAACCCACCGGAGAGGTGGAAGACATTTTTGAAGATCAACCAGTGACGCTCATATGTCCCGTCCAAGAAGAGTGGAGACTGCACGCCCCTTTGATCGTCGGGGCCACTGATAGCCGGTACTTTCAAAATACTGCCTTCGCCCAACAGAGGAGGGACCTCATTGCAGAAGTACCAAGGGTCTGAGCGGAATCCAATCCCAGGGGATTAGCCGTAAATGCCACCCCCATCTGGATCGAACTGAAGCCAAATGCCCAGGTTATAAACCATCCCCAATACAATATACCCTATGCAGCCCAACAAAGCATGCAGACACACTTGCAAAGGCCCCTCCGCCTCGGAGTCCTGAAGCCGACCAGATCCTCCTGGAACACTCCATTATTTCCAGTCAAGAAACCAGGGACCAAGGAATACCAGCCAGTCCAAGACCTAAGAAAGGTCAATAACCAAGTGATGGACATAGTTGCCCTAGTACCCAATCCTTACTCCATCCTGGCTCAGGTGGCGGCCCAAACTAAATGGTACAGCGTCATAGACTTGAAAGATGCCTTTTTCTCCATACCACTTGCCAGAGACTGCCAGGCGTTCTTTGCCTTCACGTGGGAGGATATGCAGACCGGGGCCAAACAGCAACTGACATGGACTCGTCTCCCACAAGGATTCAAGAACTCACCAACCCTGTTCGGGGAACAACTTGCCAGAGATCTGAAGATGTACCAGACTGAATACTGTAAGGAGGTTGGAGGGTCTAAGCAGCTCAGGAGGAGGTATGGGGCCAGACTACATTCCCCACAAGGCCCTGAGAGAAGGGATCGGGGTGGTAGGTCCCAAAACCCGGTGTGGCCCCCACATGGAAGGGAGGGGGAAAAGGACTGGAGAGAGCAGCTGTGATGGCAGGCGAGGGCCAGAAGGGGGAGCAGGGATGACAAAGCTCAATACCCGTGGGTTAGAAATCAGTACAAGATTCCTTCCACCTGGGAGGGGGAGGAGGTCTCCAACCAACAGCCTAGCAGAGAGGCAGAGTTAATGGAGTGTTTGGAGGAAGGGGAGGCTGGAGAGACCAACACACCAGGTTTGGAGGAACCAGTGGACATGGACTGTAATTGTACTTTGGGGCAGAGTTGCAGGGACTGAAGGCAGTGGATGGTCACAGGAGTCAATTAGCTGTGTTGTGGGCGGTGTGCTGCCATTCTGCAACCACCCAAGCAGAAAGACTTTTAAAACTGAAACCCAGGCTGTTGAACTGGGGGGGAAGAACTTGGATTTAAAGGGAAGTTTTTTTCTTGTTGCTTTATTTTGGAAACCGAATGGGATTTTAACCCCTGGAACTGAGATTTGGTGGAGGAGGGGAAATAAACTGTTGGGAACTAAAAGCTGTGTTTTCTGGAAGGACTTTTATTTGTGGACTGCTAAAGGGAGCCTACAACCCCTGAGGGTTTGCTACCGGGATTACAGTTATTACAATATGGACTAGTTGTTCAGTATGTGGATGATTTGTTGATAGCCAGGGAAACATATGAGGATTGCGCGTGGTGACCTTGTACCTTTTAAAAACCCTGGAGGCCCAAGGATACCGGGCAAGCCGAAAAAAGGCACAAGTTTGCAAAGTCGAAGTCAACTATTTAGGATTCCGCCTCAGGGAAGGGACCCGGAAGCTTGGCACACCCCGCACCCAAGCTATCTGTGACCAGCTCACCCCGGCGAATAAAAAGGAACTGCAAGCGCTGCTGGGAGCAGTGGGATACTACTGAATATGGATCATTAACTTTGCCATTCTGACCTAAGACCTGTACGCCAAGCTGAAAGGACCCGAACCCGAAGCCCAGACCTTCACATGGGAAAAGCGCGAACTGAGGGCCCTGGCAGATCTGAAGAAAGCCCTCATGTCCCCACCAGCGCTAGGACTACCAGATGTCACCAAACCTTTCCACCTGTTTGTGGATGAGAAGAGGGGCTTGGTGATCGGAGTATTGACCCAGGCATTCGGGACATGGCAGCGACCAGTGGCATACCTCTCCAAAGGCATGGACAACGTGGCAAAAGGCTGGCCTGGATGTCTCCGGAGCATAGCCGCTGCATGCCTACTAATCCAGGAAGCCAACAAACTCACTTTCGGTCAGACACGCCTTGTGACCACGCCCCACACCGTCCGTGGCTTGCTCGAAAGCCATGGACCCAAATAGATGACCAACTCCAGATTAGTCAAATACCAGGCCCTCCTGTGTGAAAACCCTGAGGAGCAGATCCAGGACACTACTAACCTAAAACCAGCAACTCTGCTGCCTGCCCCCGAACCAGGAAGCCATGACTGTGAAGAGGTAATGGGCACAGTCTATTCCAGTAGACCTGACTTAAAGGACCAACTGTGGCATAAGGGAACGACGTTGTTCACCGATGAGAGCAGCCAGGTGATACAGGGAATCAGGAGAGCAGGCTACGCTGTAGTATCAGAAAATGACGTAATAGAGGCGAAGCCCCTTCCCCCTGGAACGTTGGCCCAGAAAGCCGAACTGATCGCACTCACCAGAGCCCTTCAATGGGCAGAAGGGAAGGTAGTAAATATCTACACCGATTCCAAATACGCCTTTCTCACTCTTCAAGTCCATGGAGAAAGTGGCTGTGAGGCACTGCAGAGCCCATACAGGGAGATCAGATCCCATCACCAGGGGCAACCGGCAGACGGACGAGGCCGCTAAGAGAGCTAGTCAAGAGCCATGCCCCCCTGAACCCGAGAACCTGCTCCTCGTCCATCTTCCAGAAGAAACACCCACATACTCACCACACGAAGATGAGTGGGTGCGGCAGGAAGGGCTGGAGCGGCGCAGCGGATGGTGGGTACTGCAAGATGGATGCATCTGGATACCAGAGACACTAGCCTGGACTGTGGTCAAGGGGGCCCATGACCAGACCCACCTGGGTAGGGCCGCTCTAGCCCGACTGCTTGGAAAGATATACTATGTCAACACGATGTCCCTATGGACGAAAAATGCCTCCAGCAGGTGTGCAACCAGCGCCCGAAATAACCCACGCACCGGGCCCGGTCCAGCCCCCGGTAACATACGCCGAGGAACCAGTCCCTTCCAAGTTTGCCAGATTGACTTCACGCACATGCCCCCAGCCAAGGGATGCAGAGCCAAACTAGTAGCAGTATGTACATACACAGGATGGATTGAGGCCGTACCTACTAGGACTGAAATGGTGAAGGAGGTCACGTCCCTACTTATCCACGTCATCCTGCCAAGATATGGCCTCCCCAAACAGATCAACTCCGATAACGGCCCGGCCTTCGCTATTGAAATGACTCAACAACTCAGCACCAGGCTAGACCTCAACTGGAAGCTACACTGTGCATGGAGACCCTAAAGTAGTGGGGCCATGAGAGAGCCAATAGGGCCCTAAAGACCCAGCTAGCAAAACTGTGCCAGGAAACCAAAATTAAGTGGCCAGATCTCCTCCCACTAGCTCTGCTGCACCTCCACTGCACGCCCCGAGCCACAGGCCTCACCCCCTATGAAATGATGTATGGCCGACCACCACCCCTACCCTTGTTTCCTGATTCATTACAGATACAGGGAGAGAACTCCTTAGTGAAGCAAATGAAAGGTCTACGCACGACAGTGCAGGAAATTCAGAATTACACGGAAAGCATAGGCCTTCTAATCCTGACCACCCCTATACATCAGTTTCAGGTAGGGGACGAGATATGGGTTAAATAATGGAATGAAGCTGATTGTTTGAAACCCAAATGAAGGGGGCCATCCCTTGTCCTACTAACCACCCCAACTGCTGTTAAAATTGCAGGAAATCCAACTTGGATACATTGGACCAGGGTGAAACCAGCTGCGCAACCCAACCCCCATCCAGAACTTTGGACCGCTGACACACATCCAGATGCCCCCTACGACTGATTTTAAGAAAGAAGTGACCACCTTGTTCCACTCTGTCTTTCCCACTGCTGTGAAACTGTGCAGTCAAACAGTGTGGGCACACCTTAGGCACAATTCTGAGTAACATTTTTCCTTTCCTTCCTTGCAGGACCAATCTGAAGGCCATCCACCCTTGCTGTGGCAAAGTCCGGCTACAAAGGGGGGGGGGGCATCAATAGGAACCCTCCGTCTCAAACCCGGCAAAGAAACCAACGGTCGCAGTAAGGGGCTAGGGCCGTCTGATTGTTTCCAGTGTCTAACCTTTTCCTCTTCTTTGCAGTTACGAACCGCACTGGTTGAGCATTGGAAAGGTCAAAGATCTCATCAGCTCCATGGTCAAACCTACGAATCAAGAATGTGATCCTTTCCACTATGAAGACGATAAAGTATCAAAGGGGGGGATTGTTGGGGGCAGCTTTACAGAGACTGGAGATTCAGAGTTAGGCTTTTGCTATAAACGACACTCTATTGTGTTTTTGCTAAAGAAGCTACAACTTGTAATAGTTAGCTGAACTGCTGAAGCTTGCAAAAAGGACAGTTTGCCTACAGGATGCAGGTACAACCAGATACAGTTGTAGCTTGTGCTGAGTTTCGCTTCTGCCATACGCTTATCAGTGTACTCCTTTGGTCTGTGTAATGAAAATGAACTGTGTGTTAAGTTTCGATTTCCTGACTTCTGTGTAATCTTTTGTGAACTCAATGCGCATGACTGCTGATAATGCCTATAAATGTTAGTGGCAAATTATACAGGGCACGCAGTGTTACTGAGCCACTCAGCTGCGTCACTGCTAGCAATAAAGATTTCTTGATTTGGATCCGTTGCCTCGAGCCTCTTGATTTACTTGCTAACATCCGGTTACAGTATGAGAAGAAAAGACCTGATTATATGTATACTTTTAAAGAAAGAAGGGACAGGGGAAATATGATTCAGACAATTAAGTACTTAAAAGTTATTAATGAACAAACACATCTAAAATAAAAATCTTTTTCAAACATGGGGAAGCTATAGAACTAGAGAACATGAAATGGAGCTGCAAGCTTAAAAACAACATCAGAAAATATTTTTTCACAGAAAGGGTGGTGGATGCCTAGAATGTGCTCCCTATTTAGGTAGTGGGGGAAAAAAGTGACAGAATGCAAAAAGGAGTGGGATAAACACAGAGGATCCCAACATAGTAAGAAGGTAGAACCAAAGCAAACCATAAACAATTTTCACACTTCAAAATAAGGCACAGAAAGTATAACCTGCATAGAGTGGCAGGTACAACACTAAACTGGGGCAAAGAGAGACCTGGTCTTTTCATGCTGTCATTTACTATATTACTATGTAAGAGGGCATCAGAAAAGCACAGAGATTCCTTATGGGTCAATATTCAGCCCACAGTGGTTAGCCTTTTTTTTTTTTTTAAACACAGCCCACCACGGGTTTTTTATACCTGGATATTCAGAGGTACTCATCCGGTAAGTTCTACTAAATATCTGGGTTTGGTCCTGTCAGCAGAAGTTATCCAGGCAGGAACCCTACCTGGATAAATTCCTTTGAATATTAATGCTTTAGTTGCTGAAAGTGTGATAAATAAGAAGCAAAGTTTAATACGAAATGTTTTGATTTGATTGATTTCAGTTTATGTCCACCTTTAGCAAAGTTAAGTGTACCAAATCAGATCACAATCAAACTAATAAAACAGATTAAAACAATGCCAGAGTTACATTAAAATAAATAAATGAACCCTTCCCAACACAATTCCATTTTTTTAAAATGCTTTTCAACTCCTAGGGGCAGCACAGAAATCTGCAGGACCATGTGGCCTGATAGATTGCAATAGTAGTGTAAAGGGTTAAAACAAAACTTACCTGGTCAGGGAGGCTGCTGGGCAGTCCTGGTTCAGTCCGGGATGTTTTTGGTCCAATCCAGGGCCCAGAATTGCTCTGGTGCTGCTGGGACCCATTTCGGGTCTGTGGTGGGTCTGGGACCAGAGGGGAGCCAAAATGTGGTAGGCACAAACAGGCATACTGCTGCAAATGCCAACCAGGGAGAAGCAGGTTAGATGGAAAATGGCCAGCTTTGGGCCTGGTCTGCTGGAGCTCTTGCATATACCATGATTAACATATGTGCAGTTTTATGCATCGGAGCACCAGAAGGCCTGTGTTGAAGCCGGGACCTCAATTTCTACTGCTGCCCAGCTGGCTGCCGCATCTGGTCATGGGCAGCTGCCAGTAGTGAGTGGGGTCAGCCTAAAGTATTTCACCGGTGGTAGGGTTACCATATGGCTCCAGAAAAAGGAGGACAGATTGAGCCAGTCTGGGTTTTCCTTCCATTGCTTTCAATGGAAGCAAAACCTGTGTAACAGGAAAATTAGCAGTCAATCATGAGACTGGAGGCAAATAGATCTAAAGCAAGCAAACTTTTATTGGCAGCCAAGACACAGCACTGAGTTTAGTCTCAGGATACTGCGTGACATGTATCATTTGCCTCAGATACTTATACACTTTTATCAGCAGTCATGCGCATTGAGTTCATGCAAGCTATTACACAGAACTCAGGAAATCGAAACTTATCTCTACACATAGTTCACAGACAAAGAATCTTAGGCAGAAATGAAACTCAGCAAGTTAGGGCCCTTATCTTATCTAGTTTCCATAGCATCCTGTTCACAAGGAGCTGTAGCTCAGTTCAGTTACAAGTTAAAATTTCCTTTAGCCAAGCACAATATAGTGTAGTTTATAGCAAAAAGTCCTGAATCTCCAGGTTCAATAAAAGCTACAGTAAAAGCTACCCCTTACAATCCCCCCTTTGATACTTTATCATCTTCTTAATGGAAAGTATCACATTCTTGATCCGTAGATTTGAGCACGGAGCTGATGCGACCTTTGACCTTTCCAGAGCTCAAGCGGTGCGGCTCATAGTTGTAGCTGCGAGGAAGAAGAAAAGGTTAGTCATTGGACTCAATCAGTTGGCCCTAATCCTCTGCTCCGGCTGCTGGTTTCTTCGCCGGGTTCGAGACGGAGGGTTCCTATTGATGTCCCCCCCCCCCTCTTTGTAGCCGGACTTAGCCGCAACAAGGGCAGGTGGCCTTCAGATTGGTCCTGCAAGGAAAGAAAGAACTTCAGTCAGTATCAGACAAAAGTGCGGGGAGTACATTTGTAGAGACATAATCTGTGCAACAGCCCCCTGGTCAGCAATGCGCTCCATTGTTCGGCGGGCACAGGACAGCAGACAAGGTATCAAACAGGGTAAGAAAACAACACCTCCTAATAGACAGACTCCAAAAAAATAACATCTTTTTCCACCAGGCACCTCCAAGCAAAGAGTCCCACCAGTTACCATCTAGCATAGATTTCCACCCTTGGACTGGTACGTGGGCAATTTTGTTTAACAGTGCCTCCCTATTATCGTCAATCTCCAAACAGCAGTTAGATGTATTCCACTTACCACAAATCAGGACAAGGAGACAGTTACAAAGAAGGACACACAGCCTCATAAACATCATGATATAACAAGTGTTAATGAAAGATGTAACCAGGTTTTTCTAAAACCAACAAAAGGATACTCAGAATTGCAACTCCAGTTGTTAGCAAGCCCCAATGCAGAACCTCCACGGGTTTGGATCAGAATCAGGCATGTGGAAGTGGTACCACTCAGCGTCCTGGTACGTGAGTGGAGCAGGGTGGTCAACGCCTCTTCAGGGTCAGTCGCAAGGGTGTCTCCGGGTGTGTTTGCTGGCAGTCCACAGCTCTGGGTGGGACGGGTTGGCCGCTGGCTTCACTCTGGTCCAATGTATCCAGGCCGGATTCCCCGGAGCCACTTTTCTGAGGTGGCACTGGAACTTGGAGTGCACTCAACCTCATCTTTGGCTAGAACTCAAACTCGGAGTGAACTCAGCAGCGGGGATGGAACTGGAACTCCGAATAGATGCAACAGCTTGGCTGGAACTGATGCTCTTCTGGTTGGACTGGAACGACCTTCTGAGCCGACTCCTTTCGGCATTGGTTTCAGGAGTAGTCCGCAGGGCAGGTTCCAAGAGAAAACTGCGGCGGTACTCACAGAGCGTGATAGCAGGATCAATTGCAGAAACTGGGTTTCTCTGGACCCCAAGCCGCTGAACTCGCCATCTCTCAGCTACAGCTTCGGGGGTATTTTCCAAGACTGGATCAGAACAAAGTCTATCACGGTACTCTTGGAGCGTCATCTCATCATTAAAGGCAGAAACTTGAAGAAACCCTTATAGGCTGGATGCTCAGCCTGGTATCAGGAACGGTCCGGGATTGGGAGCCGGACTGGAATCAAAGTCTCAAATGGAACAGGAACTCTGAACAGGAGCTGAACCGGGACCGAGACCCAGACTGGAATCAGAGTCTTGACTGGAACAGGTCACTTGTACTGGAAACGGAGGCTGAACCTGGAGCGCCACTTGCATAGACCTCGGAGGCTCCGTCAGCAGCATCCCTCGGACTGGACTCAACGCCGGCGGACTGGAATCCCAAGGCGTCTTCTTTCGGCCTCAGCTTCAGGAGTATTCTTCAGGGCTGGATCAGAGAAAAGTTTCAAAAGGGGGGTTCTGGTATTTGACTAATCTGGAGTTGGTCATCCATTTGGGTCCATGCCTTTGGAGAGGTACGCCACTGGTCGCTGCCATGTCCCAAATGCCTGGGTCAATACTCCAAGCACCAAGCCCCTCTTCTCATCCACAAACAAGTGGAAAGGTTTGGTGACATCTGGTAGTCCTCCTGTCGGGCCCAGTCGTCTTCGTCTGGTGAGTATGTGGGGGTTTCTTCGGGGAGATGGACAAGGAGTAGGTTTGTAGGTTCAGGAGGGTAGGGTTCTTGACAGGCTTTCTTGGCTGCCTCGTCCGCCCGCCGGTTGCCCCGGGCTATGGAATCTGACCTCCCTGTGTGGGCTCTACAGTGCATCACGGCGACTTTCCATGGCTTCCACACAGCTTCGAGTAACTGACAGATTTCTTTGGCATTTGCAAGCCCTCTTCCTTCCGCTGTCAAGAACCCTCAGGCGAACACTACACAATCAACAGGTCACCCACGTACTGGACAACTGGTCCATATTCGATCTGGCACATCTTCAGATCTCTGGCGGGTTGCTATGTCGAGCTGCATAGGGTATACTGTGTTTGGGGCTGGATGACGACCTGGGTATTTGGGTTCAGTTCGATCCAGTTAGGGGTGGCATTTACGGCTAATCCCCCGGGATTGGATTCCGCCCAGACTCCTGGTACTTCTGCCATAAGGTCCCTCCTCTGTTGGGCGAAGGCAGTATTCTGAAAGTACCGGCTATCAGTGGCCCCAACGATCAAAGGGGTGTGGAGTCTCCACTCTTCTTGGATGGGACATATGAGCCTCAATGGTTGATCTTCGAAAATGGCTTCCACCTCGCCGGTGGGTTTGAACTTTAGTATCTTGGGTTTGCAACATGAGACAATACATGAGATACCATAGAAATATGTCTTGAAACAATATCATACAGGAAACAATCAGTGGCTTCAGAGGTGTTAAGACTGATGATGCTTATACCTAGTAATAAAAAAGAAATCATTACAATTGAAAATGTATAGCAATATTCCTATATTGACCACCAATTTAAATGCTGGAGTAGAGTTCAGCAGTTTATCTAACAAAATGAGTTCAACCAAAATCTAAGTTCTTCCAGCAATGGTGCAAACTTAACAGAGTTGTTTATAGGCATGAGGATATAAAGGTTACAATTCTAAAAGGTTCATTGCAGTAATGGGCAACAATCCTGAGAACAGAGGAGAATGCGGTGGTCAGGTCTGCTTCAGGAATGGTAAGACAGCAGGCCTTAACACAATGGCAGCGAAGACTAGTGCTGTCAGTGATCACAGTTCAAATGATGTCACGTCCTGCCTGTCAACTAAGGTGAGAGGACAATTTGATGAACCTGAAAAAACAAGAAAGAGGACTCCAAACAATAAATCAATTAATCAAAGCAGGACCTCTGTTTAGGCCTCAAGACATAAAAGATAATAATTTTCTCAATATCTGGTCAAACCCTTAACAAAATATCATTAACTCAATTCTATACTCAGATTTTATGCTTTATTCAGTTCTATTTGATAGGTAATTCAGAGTAAAATTAATTGCTTTATTCTGGCCTATCCCAACAGAGTATAGTCCTGTTCAAACATTTCCACATACATTCACTTCCACAGACCTTCTAACTAACTTACAGAGTACCTTCGTAGCACATAAACATGCATGCCATGTGATTATTCACAACATGTACTGTTAAACAGTTCACACAACTTGCACATTGGCAGTAAATAACTTTTACAAGCTTAGAACATCTCAGTAACCTTTCAATGACTGGGAAATTGCTCCCCTCTTCTTCATAATGTGATTCCCTACAATTCAAAACACACACACTTAAATCTTTATCATGGTACATCTCACGTCTCTGGATAACCAGGTTTAAGCGTCTGCCCAAAATCATGAGAGAGACACATTTCATTTATGGAGAAAAATTAGAGCAAAGATGATTTCAGCAAAGTAGGCAGGTGCCTAGAATGTTCTATAGCAGCACAAAGCATTCCCATTCAAGGTACATTAAAAATGTTACAACTTCTTAATCTGAACATTCGGCTAGATTCCTTTACCCTGAAAAGGGGGGCAATATCTGGTAGTCTCAATTACCCACGGTACAGTAACACAGATATATGTTTATCACGAGCATGATGAATTAAACACATTAATAGACAAACGATTCCTTGCATAAATTACATTATCAAACACCAGACTGCAAAAGAAAATATTAATGCAATACCACAGGGTATAAAAATTAAAAAGTTCCAATTGTTGGATAACTCAATTTGAGAAAGAGGTCCTGGAA
The DNA here is from genome assembly GCF_901765095.1 of Microcaecilia unicolor. Taxonomy (NCBI): domain Eukaryota; kingdom Metazoa; phylum Chordata; class Amphibia; order Gymnophiona; family Siphonopidae; genus Microcaecilia; species Microcaecilia unicolor. Next base: position 357,172,081 of record NC_044032.1, on the reverse strand, counting down.
AACACAATTTAAAGTTTTACTATGCGAACTGTAATGCACACAAGGGTCAGCAGAGGGAGCAAGGCATCAATATAAGAAAGAAGAGTGTCATCATCAGGCAAGCAAACAACTGCATAAAACCTAAAAAAACTTATTTCCCTGAAGTGCTGGGGTATAGAACATACATAGATAGACATGTTAGGTATTTCACTCCTATTGAGGTAGATACAGAGATTAGGCAAGAAATAGTCTGCAAGTTTTATGAATAACTTGGGAAAGCGCATCCCGTGATTTGCACAGCTGGCGAGACCCATAAGACTTGCATAAGGTTCTTAAAGCTTTATTGTACTTAATCAAAGGCAAGGGAACACGGCTACAGGCAGCTGATATGTCCCTGAAGAAAAGCACAAACTGGACCTTTTTCCACACCCACACATAGAGGAATGCAGTGTCTGTTTAAAATGAATGATATCTGTGCAGAAGCGGGGAGGAAACAAATTCTCTCTCTTGCCTAGTTACACATGGCTTTATTATAGCAGCACAAATGCAAACGGCAATTAACTCATGCTGCACAGATAAAATAAAGCATTACAAGGCAGGAAAAACAGCGTATTAAAGGGAAATGCCCACATAGAAGATGCCAGTCCTGCACTCACACACACACACATTGATGACGAGAAAGAGGAAAGAGAAAAAGGAACTTTGCTTGAAATAACAGCACAGCCAAGTACGACTATCTTTTATGCAAGTGAATCAAGTAACACAGACTGCAACTAAAAAAACCTCCTCTGTTTTCCTACTAAATGAGAAAGTCTGCTGTCTGCAAAATTGCTCCAACACACTTTTTCCCCCCTGCATTCCAAAGCAAACAGTAACAAAATGCCATGACAAGCTGTTAACCCTTTCACAAACAGCCAAGTACAAAGGAAGAACAGAACTGTTCTTAAGCAAACTACAGATACTGAGTTGTCATCCTACTCCAACATTAACAATTACTTACAAGGCCTTTCTGCACTAAGGAATCACTGTTGCACACTATTTTAAAAGACACAATCTATTTCCTACCCTCAATGAAAATATTCGAGAACTCAAAATCAACAGAAAAATATATATGTACAGATGTCTATCAAAATTCCAGGCATGCACCCTTGTGCAGCCGACACGTCCACACACAGCTCACCTGTACTCATACTAGGGACCGCAGTCACCACCTAGCACTTTACCGAGAAATTCTTCAACCCTGCAGCTTTTCCCACGGGATTCAATAATTTTACAGTTCCGGAGGATCCCTGATAACCTTGATCCAGGCCTCTGTATACGGTATGTCATTAGGGTGGCACAGTCAACTATCTGGCCGAGTCCTGGCCACATGGCCTGGCATCTCTGGATCATATCTCCCTTTGTACACAGTTTCTGGTTGAACACTTTCACTAAAGTGTTCTGTCATTAGGTCTAAGGGTGTGGACCCCCCCCCCCCCCCCCCCCATCCTGGCCTGAGTACAAAAGGATAGTAGACAGAAAAGGGGAAAGGGTTGGTGGAGGGGTATGGGGTCCTTTTCCACCGGACACGTAAGGTATTTCAGTCACTCTTTCACACACAACAGGAAACCCGTCCTCCCGGTTTCCCTCCCTGTCTCAGGTGAGTTTCGGGAGCCTCTAGTCCGTCACGGACCTAGCCCGTACTCGGCACCCGGAAGGGGGTGATCAAGCCCCTCTTTGACTCTTTAACGGGCTGGTCTGCTACCCCGAGTATACTCGCCTGGCTTCTGGCTGAGGACACTGCTGCTGGCTGGCTGGTCTCGAGATTCAGGATTCAGGATGCTCTGGAGACAGAAGTTTGCTTTGCCTGGATCACACAGCCTTGGGCCCGTCGGTCGGTCTAGTACGGCTCCTCTTCAAGGCCACCGGACACTGAACTCAGTGGTGCGCACTCACCGGCCAGCTGGGGAGGAGTCGCCTGTCTCGGCGCAACTAAGCTCCGGAGGGGGAGGAAAATCCTCGTTTGACCCCGAGTCTCCTGGCTGGCTCGCCAAAATGTAACAGGAAAATTAGCAGTCAATCATGAGACTGGAGGCAAATAGATCTAAAGCAAGCAAACTTTTATTAGCAGCCAAGACACAGCACTGAGTTAAGTCTCAGGATACTGCGTGACGTGTATCATTTGCCTCAGATACTTAAACACTTTTATCAGCAGTCATGCGCATTGAGTTCATGCAAGCTATTACACAGAACTCAGGAAATTGAAACTTATCTCTACACATAGTTCACAGACAAAGGATCTTAGGCAGAAATGAAACTCAGCAAGTTAGGGCCCTTATCTTATCTAGTTTCCACAGCATCCTGTTCGCAAGGAGCTGTAGCTCAGTTCAGTTACAAGTTAAAATTTCCTTTAGCCAAGCACAATATAGTATAGTTTATAGCAAAAAGTCCTGAATCTCCAGGTTCAATAAAAGCTACAGTAAAAGCTACCCCTTACACCTGGACTGGATCAATGAGTCCTCCTTTTTCTGGAGCCATATGGTAACCCTAGTAGCACTTTAGAAATGTTAAGTAGTAGTAGTAGTAACCCAAACCGGTGGGGATGAAACAGGTGGGAAATCAGGAGACGAAAGGCAAATTTTGGTTCCAAATAAGGCAACTTTATTGCTAGCAAGTGAACAGCACCGAGTAGCCTCGGGACACTGTGTGTCATAAATCATCTGACGCTTACATTTATACTTCCCTACTGGGCCTGCGCATTTGGCCCCTTACACGTCACAACTGTCATGCGCAGTAAACATTTGTAGTTCTTACAGTACAAAATTGTAGTCCCAGTACGTACACACGTCATAACACTGAAATGATACTGGCAAGAAAAACGAAACTTAGCAGCTTATTCTTCACACACACACAATGCTCCTTTCTAGCACAGGAGATAAGGTGCGGCTCAGGAATGCAGGGGGGTGTCAGCACCCTCCAAGGTCGCCTATTCAGATGGCGTTGCTACGTGCAAGCTGGTCTTGTATAGGCCTTGCAAACTACTGTTACAAGCTATATATATCTAATAGCCCTGCATTCTGTCTGTACATTAGTAAACAGCAAACTTGTCTTGTTAGTAAACAGTAAAACTGGATAAGGCACAAATGTCCAGTGCAGTAATAAGGTGTGGCCAAACAGCCAAAAGCAGAGGTAGAGTGCATAAGTAAAAGTCCATCAGTAGGCACAAAACATGAGGTTGTCCTGTTGCTCAGTAGTATTCAGGTAGTACCAGCGTTCCACTCCTTCATTCCCCCCTTTTGATACTTGAACATCCATTCTGGTGGAGAGTATCACCTCCATAAACCCTGAAAAGGAAAGAAAGGACAAGGATAGTTAGCGAGGGAGGCAGCAAGCGAGCCCTAAGCCCTTGCGCAGCCGGTGGTTGCTTCGCCGGGGTTGAGACGGAGGGCCCCTAGTGGAATCCCCCCCCCTTTGTAGCCGGTCTTTTGCTGGCACAAGGGTGATGGCCCATTGAGTGACTCAGGGGGTTCAAAGTGCACATCAGCCACAAGGTGCTTCATCGTCAGCTTCATCAGACTGGGGAATGGGGGAGTACATCTGGAGAGCCATAAGTTGGGCAGCAGCACGGCGGTCAGCGATGCTTTCCATGGTGGAGCGGAGACACCTGAAAACTAAGGGGAGAGACAAAGGTATTATTAGGCAAGACAGCAAGAACAGGCCACCCATGACGAGGAGGCCTTGCAGGCTCCCGGAGGTTGGGAGCCAGCTGGTGAGGGAGGAAGTCCAATCCCACGCACTGTTCCAGGTCTGGACGGGGACGTGGGCTAGTTTGACCATCCGGTCAGTTATCTCCCTGATGACATGGCTCTGGTCATCAATCTGTAAGCAGCAATTACTGAGGTTAAACTTGCCACACACCCCGCCCTCCTGGGCTAAGAGGTAGTCAAGAGCCAAGCGATTTTGGTAGACGGCGGTAATGAGCTTAGTGTTCTGTCGAGCTAGGATATTGAGGGCCAGGGCAGAATCGTTAGTGAGGATTTCGAGTACGGCCTGTAGGCGAATAATGCGATTTAGCATGTAGATAGGGGTGCGGTACCCGTATGTACCATCTTCAGCCCATGTGGCCGGTCCATAGTAGTGAATGATACGTTCAGGCGGCCACTCGTTGTCCTTCCAGTCTCCAATCTGGACTTTGGGCTTGATGATTGGGAAAGACCGTTTTCGTCGGGTAGGGTTATCAGGCCCCTTTTCCACGTATAGGGGGATTCCCAAAGTTTCGCCGACTTGTATGGGCAGAAGGAAAAAACTAGGTCGGACCGTGCCCAAGAGGCAGGTACCGTACCAGCGGGTCGGGAGTTGTTCATAGGCCCTGCGTCCGCAGATATAGTAGTAGCCCGCCGGGGCTACCCACTTGAGGGAGGCGTTCCCTCCGTATGTCCATGTCGTGTTCAAGGTGGGTTCTGTCCAGATAGGCTCCGGGGCGGGCAAGTTGTCCGTTTGCCACCAGGTCGTCCGGCTGCCATTATACTGAAGAACCCCCGTACAAGCAGAGTCTCCCACTGGTACAGAGTAACGCTTCGATGGCGCTCGACTAGCGCAGAGGGTACCTATGATATTGGTTCTCAGGGCCCATTCGTATGGCTTCGGGCGCTGGGGAAAGGTAATGTTTGTGGTGTTGAGTGCATCCCATGTGTGTTGTCGGATCTCTCTCGCTTCCCAGGGCCATTGTTCACCCATGTCGGTGCCTCCGCAGACGAAACAGTTTGCAATTCCGAGGGAGAGGGCGATGTTTTCAGCCAAATTGAGGAACATATTTCGGGCTTCTGGGGAAATGGGGAATTTAGTCTCGGTCTGCTCAGCACGAGCAATTTCATCAAATACGTCTTGGTAGCCGACAACAGTAGTCTGGTAGTGCGTAGGAGGCTTCGTTTCGAGACTCTGATATATGGTAATATATGTCAACGGATCCATTCCTCCGCCGTCAATGCCGAGGCCCCACGTTCCTCTCCAGGGCATGTCGTGTCCTCGGATGGGCCAGTCTAGGGACACATAGTTACCAGAACCTCGACGAAATTCGCCCAGGCCGGCGCATCCGGCATATCCTCCTCCCGTATAAGCACATACTTGGTCCCAGCCCGAGGCTCGAGTGTCGCCGGCGCATGGGAGCCACACCCACGGGGAGCAGCATCTCATGTCTGGACTGAAGGGGCAGACATACTTGTGGTCCTTAACGTACGCCTCTCGCCAACTCTGGCTACCACACTTGCGAGACCAAGGGTGCTTGTCCATGGCGGCACAGACGTCGAAGGTGAGGGTTGCTACAGTTTGGATGCCTCCGACAAGGATACGAGTAGAATTAATGTAATACAGAATGCCATCTCCCTCGACTCCCGGAGGTCCGGCCACATACGCAGGTAGTCCTACGCTGAGGGTGATATTGTAGTATCTTGGTTTGGTAGGGCTGTGGCAGATAGTGAGATTTCCTTGGAGGCATCTGTGGAACTGTTGGAGGCCATTCGGAGTGATGAGGGCGCAGGTCGGGAGAAACTGGCAATCGCCTTCCGGGGGCTGCGTCTGGTGAATGAGGGTAGTGACTAGGTGATATCCTCCCTCTATACGGTGGCGCACGAGGCGCAAACATTCAGTACAGTTCTGGCTCAAGGGGTAATAGCTCGGGACTGAGCAAAGGAGGAGTAGTAGGCTCAGCATCATATATGCGGGGGAAGGTATCCGAGCCTTTGCAGCAAGAAGATGATAAGGCCCACGATTATGGCTGCGATAAAGAGAGAGCCAAAAACGCAGTGGGTCCAGAAACTGAGTTCCTGTTGCTGGGCAGACATGAATCTGGTGGTTTACGTCTTTCTTAGAGTCAGCCGTAATGGAGCGTCAGGATGTTGGTGCGCAGTCCAACGCTTCAGGGTGCTGCTAGTGGGAGCAGCAGGCTTCAATCGGGTCCAATGTATCCACACTGGGCTTCCTGCAATTTTAACAGCGGTGGAGGTCGTTAGGAGAACAAGGGAGGGCCCCTTCCATTTTGGCTTTAGGCAGTCAGATTCATCCCACTCTTTTACCCAGACCTCGTCTCCCACCCTGAACCTGTGCGTAGGATTGGTGAGGACCAAGGGAGCTACTCTTTCAGTGTACTGCTGGATGTCTTGCACTACCTGGTGTAAGGCTCTCATCTGTTTCACTAAGGAACTCTCACCCTGTATCTGCAAGGAGTCGGGAAAGGAGGGTAGTGGTGGTGGCCTAGCATACATCATCTCGTAGGGAGTAAGGCCGGTAGCCTTGGGGGTACACCTAAGATGCAGCAAGGCCAGTGGAAGCAGGTCGGGCCATTTGGCTTTTGCTTCTTGGCACAGCTTGGCTAGCTGGTTCTTCAGGGATCGGTTAGCCCTCTCCACTACTCCACTGCTTTGGGGTCTCCAGGCACAATGCAACTTCCAATCGAGGCCCAGTCTGGTACTGAGCTGTTGTGTTACTTCGCTAGCGAAGGCGGGACCGTTGTCAGAGTTTATTTGCTTGGGGAGGCCGTATCTGGGTAGGATTTGATGAAGCAGTAGGGAGGTAACTTCTTTAGCCATTTCCGTTCTAGTAGGCTGGGCTTCAATCCATCCGGTGTAGGTACACACGGCGACGAGGATAGCTTTGTAGCCGCGCGCCGGGGGCATGTGTGTGAAGTCAATCTGGCACACGTGGAAAGGGCTGGTGCCTCGGAGAACATGTCCTGGCATAGGGCCGGGCCCCGTTCGAGGGTTGTTCCGGGCACAAGTCGCGCATCGGCTGGAAGCGTTTTTGGTCCACAGGGATAGTTTGTTGATGTAGTAGGTCTTCTCAAGTAAGCGCCCCAGAGCGTCCCTTCCCAGGTGTGTGCGGTCGTGAGCCTCCTTGGCCACCGTCCAGGCCAAGGCTTCGGGGATCCATATGCGCCCATCCTGTAGTATCCACCAGCCATTACGTGACTGTAGACCCTCCTGTTGGGCCCATTCCGTTTCTTGGGGGGTGTAAATAGGGGTCTCCGTAGGGAGCTGGACGACGAGTACGGGGTCAGAAGGGTGAGAGGAGTAGGGGAGCTGACTTGCCCTTTTTGCAGCGTCGTCTGCCCGCTGATTTCCCCGGGCGATAGGGTCCGTTCTTCCAGTATGGGCCCTACAGTGCATCACGGCCACCTTCTTCGGCTTCCATACCGACTCGAGTAATTGGCAGATTTCAGCGGCATTTGCAAGTCCTTTCCCTTCAGCCGTCAGAAATCCCCTCTCCTTGTACAAGGCTCCGTGCACCTGGAGGGTGAGGAAAGCGTATTTGGAGTCGGTGTAAATGTTGACAACTTTTCCTTCAGCCCACAGGAGGGCTCTGGTGAGGGCGATTAGCTCCGCTTTCTGGGCTGATGTTCCGGGTGTCAGAGCCATAGCTTCGATCACATGGTCCTCAGATACCACCGCATAGCCAGCTCTTCGAATTCCCTCTATCACCTGGCTGCTTCCATCGGTAAAAAGGGTGATGCCCCCTTGCCAGGGTTGATCCTTCAGGTCAGGTCTGCTCGAGTGCACAGTGGCCATTACCTCTTCACAGTCGTGGAGTGGTGGTTCAGGGGCCGGAAGGAGGGTGGCAGGATTGAGGTTGGTCGTGTCCAGGATTCGCACCTCCGGATTTTCGCACAGGAGGGCTTGGTATTTGACCAATCGGGAGTTGGTCATCCATCTGGGTCCGTGGCTCTCGGGTAGGCCGCGGATGGTGTGGGGTGTGGTCACAAAAAGTGTTTGGCCGAATGTGAGTTTATTGGCCTCGTGTATCAGGAGACAGGCCGCTGCTTCGGAGACAGCCCGGCCATCCTCGTGCCACGTTGTCCATGCTCTTGGAGAGGTATGCTACAGGGCGTTGCCAGGTACCGACCAGTTGGGTAAGGACTCCAAGTGCCAATCCCTTCTTTTCGTCGATGAACAAGTAGAACGGCTTAGTCACATCTGGCAGTCCGAGCGCTGGTGGGGCCACAAGGGCCTCCTTGAGGTCCTGAAGGGCTGTCAGTTCGCTTTTCTCCCACCGGAGATCTTGGCCCTCGAGTTCAGGTCCTTTCAGTTTGGCGTACAAGTCTTGGGTCAGGACAGCAAAATTGATGATCCAAATGCGGCAATATCCAGCGGCTCCGAGGAGTGCCCGTAGTTCCTTCTTATTTGCAGGAGTGGGTTGGTTGCGGATGGCTTGGGTTCGGGGGATACCGAGCCTTCGGGTTCCTTCTCGGAGGCGAAACCCCAGATACTCGACTTCGATCTCGCATATCTGTGCCTTCTTGCGACTGGCCCGGTACCCCTGGGCTTCCAGGGTCTTCAAGAGGTAAAGTGTAGCTTCAGCACATTCGGTGTACGTTTCACGGGCCACCAACAGGTCATCCACGTATTGGACGACCGGCCCATACTCGTCCTGATACGTCTTCAGATCCTGGGCGAGTTGGTCGCCGAAGAGGGTAGGCGAGTTCTTGAACCCCTGGGGAAGACGGGTCCATGTGTATTGCTGCTTGGTTCCCGTCTGCAAGTCTTCCCACGTGAAGGCAAACAACTTTTGGCTGTCGACAGCAAGAGGGATGGAAAAGAAGGCGTCCTTCAAATCAATGACACTATACCACTTGGTCTGAGATGGCACTTGGGCTAGGATGGAGTATGGATTTGGTACGAGGGCAACTATGTCGGCTACCTGGTTGTTGACTTTCCTCAGGTCCTGGACGGGTCTGTACTCGGATGTTCCTGGTTTCTTAACGGGCAACAATGGGGTATTCCATGCGGATCTGATTGGTTTAAGGACTCCCTGTTGAAGGAGTTTCTGTAGATGTGTATGCATACTATGCCGGGCTGCATAGGGGATGTGGTATTGTCCTTGGTTGACAACTTGAGCATTTGGTTTGAGCTCAATCCAGATGGGGATAGCGTTAACGGCCAGTCCGCCGGGGTTCAATTCCGCCCATACATCAGGCACTTCATCCATTATGGCCCGCCTCTGCTGGGCGAAAGGGGTGTTCTGGTCGTAACGGCAGTCGCCGGGTCCCACAGTTGGGGGAACATGTAGTCTCCATTCTTCTCTTACTGGACAGATAAGTGTTACTGGCCGATCTTCAAAGCGAGCTTCCACTTCACCCGTAGTCTTGAACTTCAAGGTGGCCTGGAGCTTACAGAGTAGGTCTCGACCAATCAAGGGGACCGGGCATCCAGGGATGTGTATGAACTGATGGGACACCATCGTCCCTCCGATCTGGACTTGGCGCTCTTTGAGGAGGGGGGCCGCAAGGGATTTCCCGGAGGCTCCCACAATTGGTATAGTTTCTTTCGTGGCTGGGGCTATGGCTGTGGTGATAACAGATCGCTGGGCCCCTGTGTCTAGTAAGGCCTTCATAGATTCTGTCCCCACCCGAATTTCCACCAGAGGGTCAGTGGGGACTCTGCCCTCCCGGTCTCTTCATGCTGTGCCGTCTCGGGTAGCGTCCACAGCCATCTGCCATTCCCTCCGGTCATCCCGTCCTCTCTCTCTTCGGCCCCTCCCACGGCCTCGCCTAGGGGCCCCCGTACGGTCGCCGGTCTCCTCCTCTCTCTGCCGGTCCCATGATTCCTCTTCTCTCGGGTTGTCCCGTATCTCCTCTGGGCAATCAGCCCACCAGTGTCCTTCTTGTCGGCAATTTGCACACTGGTTACGCCCTATGGGGGACCGCGTTCCTCTTGTTCTCCTGCCCCTCCCCTTTGGTCTAGACCTCATTCGTTCTTCCAGCACCGTGGCCAAGACATCTGCCTTCTCCCGCATCCGTCTGGTCGATTCCTTCCGGGCCTCCACCTTCTCCTCCTGGTCGCGATATCCGAATACGCGATCAGCTATAGCTTTCAGTTGGCTTAGGCTCATCCCTTCGAACCCCTCCGTTCTCTGTAGCTTTCTTCGTATATCCGGTGCTGACTGGCTAACAAAACTCATAACCACGGTTGGGAGGTTCTTAGGGTCTTCGGGATTTATCGGGCTGTGCCTTCTGAATGCTTCCATAAGTCGTTCAAGGAAGTCCCCTGGACTCTCGTCCTTTTGTTGGACTACACTGTGGATTTTTCCCATGTTGGTAACCTTCTGCTTCCCTTTCTTTAAGGCGGCCAGGTACGCCTGTTGGTATCGGCGGATAAAGGTTTGGCCTTCGGCGGTTCGGTAATCCCACGTGGGGGCAGCGATGGGCGCCTCCGTTTCTAGTAGGTTCTGTAAATTGGCATGGGCCGGATTCGCATCCCGGATGGCTTGCTCCATATTTTGTTGTAAAAGGCGGCGTTCTTCAGAGGTCAGGATGTGGGCGCTCAACTGCCTAAGGTCTGCCCAAGTTGGATTATAACTGTATATAATGCCTTCCACCAGCTCTATCAGCTGCTCGGGTTTCTGGTCGTAGGACGGCCCATGGAATTTCCAGTTATACAAGTCGGCGCTTGAGAAGGGAACGTGGCTATAGACTGTCGATTCGATGGGCTGGCCCCCCCCTTCTGCCGGGTTAGGGGTATAGGTGGTGGACTGTCGGACTGGGAATAAGTGAGAGGTTTCCCCTTTTCGGCTGGACGGAAGGGCCTGTTGCGGACTCGATTGGGGAAACCGAGTAATATTCTTCACAACCCGTTTACTCTTCCGTGTGGTTGCGAGGCCAGGTGACTCAGGTGAGGCTGGGCGGGACGTCTCCCCGGCATCCGACTCTGACCCGGAAGTCCCGGCGTCAGCGGGGCCTTCTGCTAGGCCCGTAAGGTCAGGGTACATAGGAGCATAGGGCGGCGGCGCAATGTCGTCTTCGTATGCTTCCGCCGTAGCAAGTATCGGGGCTTTTGGAGGCTTCTTCTCGGCCGAACCCTGAACTTTCCCTGCGGTTTTCTTTGGGGGTTTTTTCCTAGAAAGTGTGTTGGTAGTACTGGGCGTAGTTCCTGCCTTGACTCTGGTAGCAGGGGGCGTGGTCTCAGTGGCTTCAGTGCTAGGGCGGTAGGCCGTATGGGGGCGGTCCCTGCGGCCTTCGGGACGGCAGCGGTTGCCGAGCTTTGAAGAGCGAAGGCATGGGTCGGCAGGGTTCTAAGCTTGGTTTTCCGGCCTTTTCTCTGCTTTACCAACATAAGGGCGGCCTTTTCTACCTTCCGTTGGGCCCAAGCCGGCGGATCCCGGACTACATCCAACCACGCTTCTATGTATGGAATGTCCTCGGGACAGCCTGGGTTTCCCTCAATTATAACAATATTCATGACCGCCGCCACTTTTTCATACTCGAATGACCCTTCCGGGGGCCATCCAGCAATCCCTAGCCCTGGCCACATAAATTGACATCTCTGTATCATCCCGGCCCTGCTACATTTATCTAGGTCGAACACTTCGCTAAAGTGTTCCGTCATTAAATCTAACGGTGAAGACCCACCCCCGCCCATCCTAACCTGAGTGCCAAAGGACAGGTGACGGACAAAGGGGGAAAGGGGAGGTGGAGGAGTAAGGGGTCTCGTTCCACCAGACACAGAAGGGTCAACACTCGGCCTGACCAGGACGCGGTCGCCCGGCCTGGAACTGCAAGCCCACTCACACACTTTCATACGCCACAAGAAACCCCCCCGTTCGTTCGCCGCTCGGTTTCGTCGCCGGAGCCTAGTGAGTTTCGGGACCTAGTCGGATACCAATAGTCCGTATTAGTCACTGGCTAAAAGAGGGTGATCACGCCTCTTCTTCGGTCCTTACTGGGCCGGTCACTACGTAGAGTATACTCGCCTGTCCGCCGGGGTCGCAGGCCGCGCCGTCGTGCGCTTCTCCCTGAAATGGAAAAAGGTGCCTTGTCGGAACCACACAGCCCCCTCTACAGTCAGGCGGAGTGGATCGGCCCTCCTCCGGGAGATGGACGCTGAAATCAGCGGTGGCCACTCACCACCTCCTCGGGTGGGAATCGATGACCCGATCCGACTGCAGTGGGGGAGGGGAAGAATATAATCCGATTCCCCTTTCTACTTCTGTCCCATCTGGGGTGCCAATGAAACAGGTGGGAAATCAGGAGACGAAAGGCAAATTTTGGTTCCAAATAAGGCAACTTTATTGCTAGCAAGTGAACAGCACCGAGTAGCCTCGGGACACTGTGTGTCATAAATCATCTGACGCTTACATTTATACTTCCCTACTGGGCCTGCGCATTTGGCCCCTTACACGTCACAACTGTCATGCGCAGTAAACATTTGTAGTTCTTACAGTACAAAATTGTAGTCCCAGTACGTACACACGTCATAACACTGAAATGATACTGGCAAGAAAAACGAAACTTAGCAGCTTATTCTTCACACACACACAATGCTCCTTTCTAGCACAGGAGATAAGGTGCGGCTCAGGAATGCAGGGGGGTGTCAGCACCCTCCAAGGTCGCCTATTCAGATGGCGTTGCTACGTGCAAGCTGGTCTTGTATAGGCCTTGCAAACTACTGTTACAAGCTATATATATCTAATAGCCCTGCATTCTGTCTGTACATTAGTAAACAGCAAACTTGTCTTGTTAGTAAACAGTAAAACTGGATAAGGCACAAATGTCCAGTGCAGTAATAAGGTGTGGCCAAACAGCCAAAAGCAGAGGTAGAGTGCATAAGTAAAAGTCCATCAGTAGGCACAAAACATGAGGTTGTCCTGTTGCTCAGTAGTATTCAGGTAGTACCAGCGTTCCACTCCTTCAGGGACAGCCTGAGGATTGGCAGAAGAGCCAGATAAGAGGTGGCCTGACCTCAAACTTTATTTTTTTATTGGGCACTTGTGGGTTTTTAGGCTCAGGCTCCAGACAGTCATTTAAAAAAAAAAAAAAAGCTTTTTTGTGGTTGGGGTTCTGAAAGACTTTAAAATCCAGGCTCAGGTATTGTAGACCCTTTACAAAAATATTTCAAGTATTTTTTCCACTGTTTATGGTGCGGAGGTTCTCGGGCCTTTAAAAATGTGAATTTTTGGAATCTGTTAGTTGAGGCCACAAGAGAAAAATTATTTAAATTTTCCTTGAGAACTCTGGAAGGTTTCAATGTGTTTTGAGAATACTTTTTGGAAAGCGTGTGTAACATTTAAAAGGAACATGATTTTCAAATTTTGAAAAGATAGTCTGAATTATATTGAACTTTAATGGATTTCTAGGTTATTTTCATAAAAATTCTGTGTAATTCTCACTGTGTTTTATTAGAAAATCTATTTTCCCCATTAAAGTTAATGGAAAAAATAGCTTTCAAAATGGAGATTTCCTCAAAGTTCCATGAGGAGAAAAAAAACAAACATTCTTTGTGCTGCTGACGGCTGATTGGTTAAGGAGGGTCAGGAGGCCCCAGTCGAGTCCCTGTTGCTGAGCAACAGCTAGTGAGGTGGTTGCCAGTGGAGCTCAGGACTTGGAAGAGAGTGGATGTGTGTTTGCAGGTCATAAGAACATAAGTGTTGCCATACTGGGACAGAGTCCATCAAGCCCAGTATCCTGTTTCCAACAGTGACCAATCCAGGTTACAAGTACCTGGCAAGATCAAAAAACAGTACAATACATTTTGTGCTGCTTATCCAAGAAATAAGCAGTGGATTTTCCCCAAGTCCATCTTACTAGTGGCTTATGGACTTTTCAGAAGCTATCCAAACCTTTTTTAAAACCCAGCTGAGCTAATTGTTTTTACTACATTCTCTGGCAATGAATTCCAGAGTTTAATTACACATTGAGTGAAGAAATATTTTCTCTGATTTGTTTTAAATTTACTGATTTGTAGCTTCATTTTGTGCCCCCTAGTCCTAGCATTTTTGGAAAGAGTGAACAAGCGATTCACATCTACTCATTCCACTCCACTCATTATTTTATAGATCTACTAGTAAAAAAGGCCCGTTTCTGGAACGAATGAAACGGGCGCTAGCAAGGTTTTCCTGGGAGTGTGTATGTTTGAGAGAGAGAGCCAGAGTGAATGTGCAGGGTGTGTGACAGAGTGAGACTGTCTGTGTGACAGTGTGTGTGTGAGAATGAGAGTGTGCGACAGGGCCCCCCTCCCCTGTTCCTAATGCCCCTCACCCCGTTCCCTCCCCTCCTTTTCCTCCTCCTTCCCACACTTTGGGTTCCTTAAGGCTTTCAAAAGTCTATGTACCCCCGTGGCCCTAACGCCCAGTATCCGGATACCCCACCGCTTTCCTCCTCACCCCTCCCCCAAGATGTAATACTTTCACGTCCTTCATTTTTTTTTAAAAGTGTCCTATCTACCCTGTGTACAAATGCCTGGCATTCAGATTGTGTTCCTCTCGTAAATTTTCATTTCTTTCATTCATTCAGAACTTGCCCCCCCCCCCCCCCCCCCCCCCCCCCCCCCCCGAACACTTTTGGTTCCTTCAGTCTTTTAAAACTGTCCTATGTACCCTGTGTGCTAATGGCCAGCATTGAGATTGTTTTCCTGTCCCAAATTTGCATGTCTTTCAGTCATTCACAACTCCCCCCCCCCCCCCCCTTCTCCAGTTTAACACTTTGGTTTCCTTCAGTCTTTTAAAACTCTCCTATCTACCCTGTGTCCTAATGGCCAGCATTCAGATTGTTTTCCTTTCCCAAATGTTCATGTCTTTCAGTCGTTCAGAACTCCCCGCCTCCCCCCCATTTAACACTTGCGGTTCCTTCAGTCTTTTAAAACTCTCCTATCAACCCTGTGTCCTAATGGCCAGCACTCAGATTGTTTTGCTTTGCCAAATTGTCTGTCACTGATGTCACTGAGGTCAGTGCATGCCTGCCTAGCAGACCACTTCCGGCAGGCAGGGTCCCAAGCACATCCTGTTGGAGGTGAGAATAGGATATCATATCTCCCCCTCAGCCGTCTGTTCTCCAAGCTGTAGAGCCCTAGCCACTTTAGCCTTAACTTCCTTTCGTCGCCCTTCTCTGTACCTTTTCTAATTTCACTATATCTTTTTGAGATGTGGTGACCAGAATTGCACACAGTATTTGAGGTGCAGTCACACCATGGAGCGATACAAAGGCATTATAACACTCTCATTTTTCTTTTCCATTCCTTTTCTAATAATACCTAACATTCTATTTACTTTCTTAGCTACCACTGCACACTGAGCAGAGGGTTTCAATGGGTTTCTTAAATTCTGTTTTTCAAAGCCAATCTTTCTCTTAGTCACACAGACCACCTTCACCTTTCTTAACACTTTTCCAAACTTTTCCTTGCAAATACTCAGCAGAGTGACCAAAATGATTATTATTATTATTATTATTAGCATTTGTATAGTGCTACCAGATGCACGCAGCGCTGAACACCTGAAACAGAGAGACAGTCCCTGCTCAATAGAGCTTACAATCTAAAAATACAGACAGACAAGACAATTAAGGATGATGGAAGTACTGGATGAGAAGGAACAAGGGGGGAGGCAAATGAGTAGGTGCTAGGAGCCACTAAAGATAAAGAGGATGGAACTCCCCCCCCCCCCCCCCCCCCCCCCCGTATGAGGAAAGGTTAAAGAGGTTAAGGCTCTTCAGGTTAGAAAAGAGATGGCTGAGGGGGGATATGATTGAGGTCTACGAAATCTTGAGTGGTGTAGAAAGGGTAAAAGTAAATCGATTTTTCAGTCTTTCAAAAAGTACAAAAACCAAGGGACACTCAATGAAATTACATGGGAATACTTTTAAAACAAATAGAAGGAAATATTTTTTCACTCAAAGAATAGTTAAGCTCTAGAACTCATTGCCAGAGGATGTGGTAACACCAGTTAGAGTATCTGGGTTTTAAACAGGTTTGGACAAATTCCTGGAGGAAAGTCCATAGTCTGTTATTGAGATGGACATGGGGGAAGCCACTGCTTGCCCCAGGATTGGTAGCATGGAATGTTGCTACTATCTGCATTTCTGCCAGGTACTTGTGACCAGGATTGGCCACTGTTGGAAGCAGGATACTGGGCTAGATGGGCCATTGATCTGAACCACTATGGCTATTCTTATGTTCTTATGTTCCCAGTGCCCTTATGCATATTTTTGAGAAGACTCCATGTTCAGTACAGCCTTTTGTGAAATAATCAGGGCAATGTGAACATCTCAACATGGACGTCCCATTTCCCATATGTCTTAAACTCAAACAAACAGATGGGCCTGGCAGGCTGTACATTTTGTAATTAACTAGAAGTCCTTATGAAAATAAAAGCACTCATCTTTGGAAGATTAGCCTGGTGGTTAGAGCACTATTTATTTATTTAGATTTTGCTCACACCTTTTTCAGTAGTAGCTTAAGGTGAGTTACATTCAGGTACAGTGGCTATTTCTCTGTCCCAGGAGAGCTCACAATCTAAGTTTGTACCTGAGGCAATGGAGGGTTAGGTGACTTGCCCAAGATCACAAGGA
This sequence comes from Microcaecilia unicolor, assembly GCF_901765095.1. NCBI lineage: Eukaryota > Metazoa > Chordata > Amphibia > Gymnophiona > Siphonopidae > Microcaecilia > Microcaecilia unicolor. The sequence continues at coordinate 357,155,799 of NC_044032.1, read as the reverse complement.
GCAGCAGTGGGATTTGAACCAGCCACCTCTGGATTGCAAGACCAGTGCTCAAACCACTGCTGCTCCTTGTGATCTTGGGTAAATTGTTTAACCCTCTACTGCCTCAGGTACAAACTTAAAAGCCCTTTCACTAAAGCTTTGCACATGCCAAATACTGTATATCCTAATTTATACCTATGTATCGCCTAGCAATTAGCTCAAACTAACGTCTCTTGGCACGCTAAGCTTTAGTAAAAGGGCCCCTTAAATTATAAGAGGTTAGGGCTCTTCAGCTAGAAAAGAGATGGCTGAGAGGAGATATGATTGAGGTCTACAAAATCCTGAGTGGTGTGGAATGGGTAAAAGTGAATCGATTTTTCACTCTTTCAAAACACCCAATGAAATTACATGAAAATAATTTTAAAACAGATAGGAAAACATTTTTTTCACTCAACGAATATTTAAGCTCTGGAACTCATTGCCGGAGGATGTAGTAACAGCAGTGAGTGTATCTGAGTTTTAAAAAGGTTTGGACAAGTTCCTGGAGGAAATGTTCCTAGTCTGTTATTGAGACAGACATGGGGAAGCCACTGCTTGCCCTGGGATTGGTAGTATGGAATGTTGCTACTATTTGGGTTTCTGCCTGGTACTTGTAACCTGGATTGGCCACTGTTGGAAACAGGATACTGAGCTAGATGGACCATTGGTCTGACACAGTATGACTATTCTTATGTTCTAAGTATTCTGGGCATAGGGAAATACCTAGAGTACCTGAAAGTAACTCACATTGAGCTACTGCTGAAAAAGGTATGAGCTAAATCCAGATTATTAATAATATTGTAGCCAAGTCTGTCTGTCAAGCTATGCATAAGATGCATGAGGCCAGGTTTCTCTGACCATTAACTTTTGTGTCCCCAGTTTGACATTGATAAGATAATTGTGCTGCCCTAAGTTATCTTTAGATTCACTGGGGATCGGTGATGCTGTTAGTTATTGGGATTCCTCTTTAATTGATAGTCTTGATGCTACAGCTCCTGTGGAACTTCGTGTGAAATGAAGAGCTTATTCAGCACCTTGGTTCTCTGATTCTATCAGGCTGGCTAAGCAAAATTTGTGAAAAAAGAAATAAATGTGGCATACAACGTGCACTCAGGAATCCCTTATAGAATAGTAGTGGAACCAAGCCCGTTTCGTCAAAAATGAAACGGGCCCTAGGAAGGCTCTCGTCTAAGCAATTTTTCCTCTCTCCCCTGCCCTTCCCTCCATGTCCAGCGATTCTTCCCTCCCCTCCCATCCCCTCCGTGTCCCACGATTCTGGCCTCCCCTCTATGTCCAGCGATTCTCCTCTGCCCTGCCATCCCCTCCGTGTAGTTGCTAGCAGGCATTAGAACAGGCCTTCCTCTGGCAAGCCCCGCAGTCCTTCCCTCTAATGAGACTTCTGTTTGCCATGCGGGAGGGACAAGGCAGAGGGAAAGCCTCAGGAAAGAATTGGAGCCGGAGCAGAGAGGAAAGAGAGGCAGGAGGAGTGGGTGGAGGAAGGTTGGAGAGGAGATTAGACCCGAGGGGGAGAGGAGACAGGCTGCAGATATGTGTGAGGGAAGGGAAGAGAGCAGACAGGTTGCACATGTGTGGGAGAGAAGGGAAGATGAGAAACAGGTTGCACATATGTTGAAGGGAAGAGGGGAAACAGGCTGTACATGTGGGAGGGAAGGAAAAAGGTGAGACTGGCTGCACATATGTAGCACATATGCAGCACGACTTATTTTCTGCCAGAATCGTTATGCCCACACTAGCCCACTCCTCAAATCACTTCACTGGCTCCTTGTCCGCTTCCGTATTCAGTTCAAACTCCTCTTACTGACCTTTAAATGCATCCACTCTATGACCCCTCATTACCTCTCATCTCTTATTTCTCCCCACATTCCTCCCCGTGAACTCCGCTCTCTGAACAAATCTCTCTTATCGCCCCCCCTTCTCCTCCACCGCTAACTCCAGACTTCGTTCCTTTTATCTCGCAGCACCTTATGCTTGGAACCGTCTTCCCAAACCCATACGTCTAGCTCCATCTCTACCTGTTTTTAAATCTATGCTGAAAACCCACCTTTTCACTACTGCCTTTGGCTCCTAACCACTACTTATTTGCCCTCCTCCTCTTTACTCATTAATTCCCTTGCCTGTTCTATGTCTTGTCTGTCTGTTCTACCTAGATTGTAAGCTCTTTGAGCAGGGACTGTCTCTTTGTGTCAAGTGTTCAGCGCTGCATGCATCTGGTAGCACTATACAAATGCTGTTAGTAGCAGTAGTAGTAGTAGAAGGGAAGAGAAAAGGAGTGACAGGTTGTAAATGAAGGGAAGAGAGAGGGAAAACAAGATAGATCTGAGGAGGCAGAGAAATTGAAGAAAGCTGAATGTGAAAGATTAGAACCAAACAGACATAGGGCAGGAGGTTAGAAAAGAAATTGCAAATGGAAAGGAGGCCCTGGAAACAGAGTTAAGAGCAAAGGCACAGGAAAACAGAGCCAAAGATTAGGAACAAGATGATTGGACTAATAAAATCACCAGACTACAAAGGTAGGGAAAATGATTTTATTTTCAGCTTACCGATTGAATTATGTTGATGTTGAGAATTTACATCTGTTGGCTTTATTTGCACTGTACAGGAAGACATGTTCTATTTCTCTAGTGTTGCATGATATGCAGAGTCTGGTATCTCTGCTTTCAGTTTTTGTCTGGATGCTTTTTGCGGCCCCTTATTTTGTATCAGGTGAAAGTCATGCTCTGTATTTGCAACTAAGGTGAAAGATTCTGCTGCCATCTGGTGCCTGTGTCCATCTTGTTCTAGTTTCCCAGTAGCAGGTATACTGGTGTTCTAATGTATTTCAGTTGCAATAAATGAATTAACTACTTCTGAAGGTTACAGGTATGGGTGGGGATGGAATGGATCTTAGCGAGGACTGGTGGGTACGGGTTAGATTCCAGTGGTGTGCCTTGACAAATTTTGTGCCTTGTAAGTGTGCCACGAGGTGAAAAATGTTGAAAATCACTGCTCTAAAGAGAGCGGGAGTATTCCAACTGCATTGCTGCCAGAGGGGGGTGCTGCTTCAATATTGTGTCTTCCATCACTAGGTATAGGCAGGTTCCCTGAAGTCCTACAGGGTTTACCTGTCTCTTACTATTGAAAATGTGATAGTGAAACAACACCTTCCACAGGCAGGACTATAGGTGGAGAACTCTTATTCAGCTTAGAAGGAACAGTGTTTGTAGATATGGACATTTACACCACTCATAGACTGCAAAAGAACGTGTGTACATTATAAAGTTTTATCATCTACACATGTAAATGTGCACCCCACCCAAACTCAAGTCTATGAAAATAGTCACCTGCAAGGTATGAACCATCGCACCTTGGGGTATACTTACAGAATACCTCATAGCCAGAAACTGCTCATTTATGGAGTGGAGGAGGAGTGGCCTAGTGATTAGAGCACCAATCTTGCTATCCAGAGGTGGCTAGTTCAAATCCCACTGCTGCTCTCTGTGGTCTTGGGCAAGTCACTTAACCCTCAGGTACAAACTTAGATTGTGAGCCCTCCTGGGACAGAGAAATATCCAGTGTACTTGAATGTAACTCACCTTGAGCTACTACTGAAAAAGGTGTGAGCAAAACCTAAATAAATAAATGCATATGAGCCCATAGGCATTCTTCTTGCCACCTAAAACTAGGTGACTCCTTATAGAATTACCTTCTAATACAGTTATTGCATTGTTATACCATTATTATTATTTTCACAATATCTCATAATATATATTTTGAATATTCTCTTTATAGCCAAAAATGTATAGACTCTATGTCATTTCAAATCCTTAACCTTTATGATATGATTATATGAAACATATTATATTTTTCTTTTTTTGTATTGTATGTTAGCTTTCATATTTTCTATACTTAATAAAAATGATTTGGCCTAAAAAAAAGTCTAGAATTGAAATACCAGGTAATATGGGATATGGTTATATCCTTTTTGTTTTTCTTAGTTATTTAATTAATTCTTCTCATACCTCACAATGGGGGCTATATGCCATTACTAATTGTTGTAATATGTTATTACTTGGGAGTTCTTTTTTTCCTTCCTTTTTGTGTGCATTTTCTTTTTCCTTTGGAATGTATAAATGTAAAAATTTTTCAATAAAAAAGTACATACAGAATTACCTTCTAAAAGGATAGAACCAGAGTTGTTAGAGCAAAAGAACACAGTACTTGTAGTCTTTTCAATATTAGGTCAACAAACCCGAGCTATTACCCCTTCAACACTCTTACTATTCTATTTTTTTACAGGGATTTATCAGATTTTAACCTCTGATACCCTCACCAAAGAAGTGCTACAGACCCTTCTCCATGACCTGTACCCTGCTAAATGCTCACCAGTCATTGATGTACTTTCCAATTTGCTCTTGGCTGAAATTGACAGAGAAAATCAAGGTAATTCATAGTGAAAATGGTACAGAAAATCATTTCCTTTTTTGCACTTTCTTTTTATTTTATATATGCAGTTAAATATTGACCACGTGTAACCGTCCCTTGACTCAGATCTTGAGAATAGAGGAAACTCAGTATTAGAGATCTCTTTCCTCTCTCTCCACATTCATTCTCAATCCCTATCTCTGAGTCATCCAGTGGGGGGTGATAATTCAAACTAGGGCAGTAGTCTTCATTAATTTGATCCAAAACAGCTGAAAGAGAGCCTCCGATATCTTCCCATGCAGGGCCATTACACCGTTGACCAGCGTGTGTCAATGACATCCATAACACCAGTCTACCTTCAACTTTTCATCGGGAGTATCCTTAAGGAGAGGAATTCCAAATGCATTTTTTGGTCTATTAAATATCTTGTCCTTCACATATGCAGCTCTTTCCCCATCTACTTTCCCCTTTTCTGTTGTGAGCTTGATTAGAGAGACAAATAATATCAGAAAAACACAGAAAGATGATGGGGGCTGCCCTAGAGGTCTCCACGGGCCACTGCTGTCCCCCCGGGCCTTGCACCAAATAACACTGAACTAGGGCCTAAGCAGAAAGTTTGAGATAAAGCAATAAATCCCAGCTAATTTTCAAAATGATGCTCCAATAGGCATTTACTGATGCTATGTAAAGTGAGTACTAAACAAGTAAAAAAACAATAATACAAGTAGCTGCTAAAATAAAGGTAAAAATAAAAAAGGCAGCACTCAGAAAATACAGAAGGTCACCAGAAAAAAATGTATAAAGCAATAGCAGTTAAAGCTGAAGGAGATAAAGGGGTCCTTTTACTAAGCTGTGGTAAAAAGCAGCCTTAGTGCGCCCTTATGCGGGCTTTTCCTATGCACAAAGGCCATTTTTACTGCAGCTGGAGAATGGCCAACTTTCCTCTTTTCTGAATTAATGGCCATGTGGTAATTTTCCATTAATGTGTGGCCATTAAAAAACTAGCGGAAGCACTTACTGACACCTATTTCTTAGTTAGGCGGTAAGAGCTCACACACTAAGGGGCCCTTTTAAAAAGGCGTGTAAGGACCTACGCACATCCAGCGTGCACAAAATTGGCATTACTGCTCAGCTACTGTGTGCCCCAGGTGGTAATTCTGAATTTGGCACATGACGAAAATGTGCGGTAGAAAATAGTTTCTATTTTCTATTATGTGGTGCTTACCCGGCAGTAAACAGCAGTGGGCATGCTTTGCATGCGTACCGCCTGGGTAGTGTTTGAGATCTTACAGCTAAGTCAATGGGTGGTGGTAAGGTCTCAGGCCGAAAATGGACGCGCGATGATTTTTATTTTGCCACATGTCCATTTCTTTTTCCAGGACACAGTAAAAATTGGCCCGACGCATGCCTATAAGATATGCTCGCACTGCCACAGGCCATTTTTTGTCATGGCTTAGGAAAGGGGCCCCTATGTCTATGCTAATCACTTAGTGCACAGTAATGCAGATGCGCTAACTGATTAGCTCACTGTCTGCCGTCAAACATGCCCCATTCCAGAAAACATTTAAAATATTTTTTTGCACATGCTTTGCATGCATAGAGCCAAACCTTACTACAGGACACCTGACTGTATCCCTTTGTAAGCCATTTTAACCTGCAGTAAGCGTGTACTAGCGCTTAGCATGATTTACTAAAAGGACCCCAAAGAGATAAATCAGAATGACAAAAGCAAATGCAGTGAATAATGGCTAAAGATGCAAAGTGAGGTGACAAGACTTTTTTGTAGGTATATTGGGCAGGAGAGGAAGGCCAGAGGTTGAATTGGAAGATGTACTGAGCCAAATTGACAAATTAAAGAGTAGTAAATCACCTGGACCAGATAGTATACACCTTAGGGTACTGAAAGAACTGAAATATGAAATTGGAGACCTGCTGTTAGTGGTAAGTAATCTGTCGTTATAATCATCCATAGTACCTGAAAATTGAAGGGTGGTAAATGTAACACCTATTCTTAAAAAGGGATACAGGGGTGATCCAGGAAATTACAGATTAGCAAGCCTAACATCAGTGCCGGACAAAATAATGGAAACTACTATAAAGAATACAATCACTGAACACATAGACAAACATGATTTAATGGGACAGAGTCAACATGGATTCAGCCAAGGAAAGTCTTTCCTCACCAATTTGCTTCATTTTTTGAATGCATGAATAAACATGTGGATAAAGGTGAGCCGATTGATGTAATGTACCTAGATTTTCAGAAAGCTTTTGACAAAGTCCCTCATGAGAGACTCCTCAGAAAATTAGTCATGGGATAAGAGGCAATGTTCTGTTGTGGATTAGGAATTAGTTGATGGACAGAAAACAGAAGGTAGTTAAATGGCCAGTTCTCTCAGTGGTGAATAGGGTGAATAGTGGAGTGCCCCAAAGATGTGTACTGGGACCGGTGCTATTTAACATATTTATTAATGATCTGGAAATGGGAATGATGAGTGTGGTGATTAAATTTACAGATGACACAAAACTATTCAGAGTTGTTAGAACACATTCAGATTGTGAAAAATTGCAGGAAGACCTTAGGAAGTTGGAATACTGGGCATCCAAATGGAAAATGAAATTTAATGTGGACAAATGCAAAGTGATGCACATTGGGAAGAATAATCTGAATCATAGTTACTTGATGCTAAGAGCCACCTTAGGAGTCAGCACCCAAGAAAAAGATCTAGGTTTCAACGTAGACAATTCACTGAAATCTTCTGCCCAGCATGTGACGGCGGCCAAAAAAGCAAACAAAATGCTGGGAATTATTAGGGAAGTGATAGTAACATAGTAAGATAGTAGGTGATAGCAGAAAAAGACCTGTACAGTCCATCCAGTCTGCCCAACAAGATAAATTCATATGTGCTAATTTATATGTATACCTGACCTTGATTTGTATCTGCCATTTTCAGGGCACAGACCATAGAAGTCTGCCCAGCACTAGCCCCGCCTCCCAGGCACCCCGCCTCCCAAAATAAGACAAAGAATATTATGATGTCTCTGTATTGCTCCATGGTGCAACCACACCTTGAGTATTGTGTAATTCTGGTTGCTGTATCTTAAAAAGATGTAGCAGAATTAGAAATGGTTCAAAGAAGGGCATCCAAAATGATTAAGGGGATGGAACTCCTCTTACATGAGGAAAAGCTTAAGAGGTTAGAACTCCTCTGCTTGGAAAAGAGACAGCTGAGGAGGGATATGATAGAGGTCTACAAAATACTTACCTCCCTGTTTACTAAGCCGCAATAGCTGGTGCCGCATGGCAATGCCGACACAGCCCATTCAAAGTGAATGGGCTGTGTTGGCATTAGCGCACGGCAGCTGCTAGCACGGCTTAGTAAACAGGGAGGTTAGTGATGTAGAATGGGTAAACGTAAATCGATTTTTTACTCTTTCAAAAAGTACAAAGGCTAAGGGACACTCAAGGAAATTACATGGTACTACTTTTAAAACAGGAAGAAATATTTTTTCACTCAACAAATAATTAAGCTCTGGAACTCATTGCCGGAGGATGTGGAATCAGCGGTTAGTGTATCTGGGTTAGAAAAAGGTTTGGACAAGTTTCTAGAAGAAAAGTCTATAGTCTGCAATTGAGATAGACATGGGGAAAGTCACTGCTTGTCTCTGGGATCGGTAGAATGAATCGTGCTATTATTTGAGAATCTGTCAGGTACTTGTGACCTGAATTGGCCGTTGCTGGAAACAGGATTCTGGTCTAGGTGGACCACTGGTCTGACCCAGTATAGCTGTTCTTATGTTCTTAAGATTTAAAATTTCTGAGGAACACTGGATGGAGAGTAACGAAAAAATGGAAATGATAAACAAATACTTCTGCTCTGTGTTCATGGAAGAAAATCCTGAAAGGCCATAAATGATTTACAAATCACACCATTCACAGAAGAAAGTGTTTATGAACAACTTGCAAAACTAACCATGGACAAAGCCATGGTGCTGAATGAGATACATCCTAGGATACTGGAAAACTCAGAGAGGTTCTGGCGAGTCCTGTGAAGAACGTATGAATATTTAACAGATCCTTGGCGACAGGGTAGGTTCCACAGGATTGAAAGAGGGCTGATGTGGTCCCTCTTCACAAAAGCTGTAATAGAGAGGAGGTAGGAAACTACTGGCCAGGTTGGTGGGAAACCTAATGGAGCTGCTGTTGAAGTAAAGGGTAGTTAACTTTCTAGAATCAAATGGATTGCAAGATCCAAGGCAACATAGCTTTACCATAAGAAGATTGTGCTGAATAGAATTGATTGATTTCTTTGACTGGGTAATCAGAGAACAAGGGCATGCACTGGATATGTTCTACTTAGATTTCATCAAAGCCTTTAATACTGTTCCTCGTAGAAGGCTAAAGACTAGACTGAGTGGCCTGGGAATAGTGAATTAATGCAGAAATTGGTTGACTGATGACAGAGGGTGGTGGTAAATGGAATTCATTTAGAAGAAAGAAAGGGGAGTAGTGGAGTGCCTCAGGGATCAGAGAGATCTGAGAGATATTGTTGAAGAGTTAGAAGGAAAGTTTGCCATTTTGTGGATGACACAAAGATATGCAACAGAATAGATACCCCAGAAGGAGTACACAACATGAGAAATGATCTCCAAAAATTAAGTGTGGCCTGAAGCTTGGCAGTTAAACTTTCATGCAATGAAATACAGAGTGATGAGTTTTGGGTGCAGAAATCCAAAAGCACTGTATACAATAGGAGAGAGATTGATGTGCAGGGACCAGGAGAAGGATGTTAAGGCTGTTATGATTTGTTGATTGGACTATAAAGAAACAAACAGTCTGGAAAGCCATTAGAAAGAGATTGCTTTATTCACCACTGTGCACACTCAGGCTGATATTCAAAGCAATCAAGCTGGCTGCTGACCATTTAAATCACTTGGGGCTAGCCACTAATTTTCAGTGGCACTTAACTAGCTAAATATAACAAATAAGGCACAAACAGGTGTGGAGGAGTAGCCTAATGGTTAGTGCAGTGGACTTTGATCCTGGGGAACTGAGTTCAATTCCCACAGCAGCTCCTTGTGACTCTGGGCAAGTCACTTAACCCTCCATTGCCCCTGGTACAAAATAAGTACCTGAATATATGTAAACCGCTTTGAATGTAGTTGCAAAAAAACCCAGAAAGGTGGTATATCAAGTCCCATTTCCCTTTCCCTAAATGCTGTTTGTGGTTGGTGCCTAACTCAAAGTCAGCTATGTTGGGGGTGTTTCAAGGGAAGAATCAGCACTTGCTTGCATAAAGTGCTGGTGGCCAGGTTCAGCACATAAATGGGACCACATAAAAGTTTGTTCTGTCTTTATGCTCTAACTCATGGCCACTTAAGAGCTGAATATCGATTTAAGAGGCTATGGGGCTCATTTTCAAAGCACTTAGACTTAATAAAGTTCCATAGGTTACTATGGATCTCATTTTCAAAAGAGAAAAACATCCAAAAAGTGGCATAATTCTGCATTTGGACATTTTTCTCACAAAAACGGTCCAAATTGGTATTTTCAAAAACAATTTGTAGAAGTTTTGCTATGAAGGCCGTTAGAAGTGCAAATCACAAGGGATCTGGGCGTTCTTAACACTTGGATGTTTTTGAGTCATAATGAAACAAAATAAAACCGTGCAGGACTAAACTAAGACGTTTTGAGCTAGGTCTGTTTTTATAACGAATAAGGCACAAACGGGTGCCCTAAATGACCAGATGACCACTGGAAAGAATCAGGGGTGACCCACCAATACCCTCCCCCCCCAGTGGTCACTGACCCCCTCCCAACCCCACAAATGTGAATTCAAATATGATTTAGCAACCTCTATGACAGCCTCAGATGTTAGAGCCAGGTCTATTAGAGCAGCGTGCAGATCCCTGGATTAGTGTAGTGGTCAGTGCAGTGCACCATAGAGTGGGGGACTCTGGTCCCTATCTCCCTCTACCTGTCACATTTGTGGTTGAAACTGTGAACCCTCCAAAACTCACCAGAAACCTACTGTACCCACATATAGGTGCCCCCTTCACCCATAAGGTCTATTGTGTACAGCTGTGGGCATTGGGTTTTGGGGGCTCAGCAGACAAGATAAGGGAGCAACAGTGAGATGTGTCCCTGGGAGCATGTATTTGAAGGCCACATTTATCTCCTGGGATGTCTGGGAGACTAGTCTAATAAAAATGCTGGCCCCTCCTACATCCCAAGGCTTGATATTCTACATTTTTCACTTGGACGGTTTTCGTTGTTGTTTTTCTTTTATAATGAATCAAAAATACAAAACGTTTAAAGCTCAAAACCTTGTTAGAAACAGTATTTTTGAAAACAAAAGATAGACTTTTTCCTTTTTGGAAAATGAACTTCTTTCTTTTTCAGATTTTGAACATTTTTTGCAAAACGTCTAAAGTCGGACTTAGACGTCATATTGAAAATGCCCCTGCACGTAACTTTGTAAGTCTAAGTCTATGTGTTAGACGGCTCAAAAATAACTGGATATTCAAAGCTGAAGCCTGAACAGGGCCCGACTTTGCATATCCGGAAGTAACTCCATTGGCGATGATCAAAATGCTCACCACTGCCGGCTGAATATCAGACCCAATGATATTGTCTAGGTAAGGAAGAATGATCAGAAACCAGAGAGACGAATTCTCTCCCTGATCTGACATTCTCCAAATTATAATCGGCAAAGCTTGCTTTTTTATAGGCTAATATTGTCAAGTCATTGTGTTGCAGAAATATTAATCTAAGAAAAACAAGTTACAGGTGTCTTAACTAAAGTTTCCATGTCATCAAGCTGATCAATCCATAGACTGGTGGGTTGTGTCCATCTACCAGCAGGTGGAGATAGAGAGCAAACTTTTGCCTCCCTATATGTGGTCATGTGCTGCCGGAAACTCCCCAGTATGTTCTCTATCTCAGCAGGTGGTGGTCACACACAGCAGCAGCTCTGGCTAGGCCTCCAAGCCTAATTTTTAGGTTTTGTTGAGTGCCTGGGGTTGAGGGCTCTTTTGAGCAAGTGCAAACCTGGTGGTGCCAGGTCCCTCCTTTTCTCCCCCCTCCCGCTGGCTCCGTTAAAAAAAAAAAAAAAAAAAAAAAATTTTAAACGTCCTTAAAGGCGTTTATTTCGACGTTTATTTAAACGTTCATTGCAGCTACTCACTGAGACACCAGTTCGTTACAGCTCGGAGTGGACAGCAGGTAATTTTTACCTTTTTATAGCGGGCAGGGGGTTCCCCGATTCTTCTCCTCGTGGCATATGGCGTCGGAGGGCGAGGGCGCTAAGGGTCGCTCCCCGGATCGCTTGAGCGCTTCTAGAGGGGATGCGGGGGTCTTACAGCCTGATTCGCCCTTGTTGGGTGACAGTTTCGTGACCGATGAATGTCCCGGTCCTTCCTTCGGCGTGGCGGTTTTTCCCGCCATAAACGCCCATCCCCCGCTCCTCGCCTCCGCCATCTTGGCCGGCCACGCGGCTCGGACGGCTTCTTCGTGGGCCGCCCTTGAGGTTGGAGACATTAATGCCATGAACGCCCTTAATTTGGGCGACGGCACAAAAGCGGCTAAAGTTAAGCGCCGTTCTTCCCGCGCGGCTCCTTCGCGGAGTGTCGCGCCGGACGCCATTTTGGATGCGCAGCATGTCTCTCCCCCGCTCTTGCGAGCGCCGGTTGAGGGTGCGTCTAGGGCTGTTGCCCAGGCTGCGGAAGTGCACAGTCTGGGGGGTTTCTCCCCCGAGTTTGTTTTGCTGCTGCATCAGGCTTTCCTCATGCAAAACGCTGCCCCTGCTCCCTCGTCTGGTAAAGAGGTTGAGGTTCCCAGAGGTAAACGCCCTCGGGTTGATTCCCAGGCCTTGGGGGACTTTGTCTCCTCCGATGTAGATGAGGGCAGCGTGTCTGAGGTCTCCCAACGGTCCTTTACGGATTCCTTGGAGGAGACGGATCCCCGCTCGGATGGAGCGGATGACCCCTCTGCAGCGCGGCTTTTTAGCCCAGAGGATTTGCCCAACCTGTTGTTACAGGCCATGGACACTTTGAAGATTTCCTCTCCGGAGGACGTCTCTCCCTCAGCCCCTGTTGGCTCTGCCATTATGCTGGGGACGAAGCGCCCGCCTAGAACCTTCCACGTGCATGATGCCATGCACACCTTAATTTCGGCTCAATGGGATGTCCCGGAAGCGAGCCTTAAAGTGGCTAGGGCTATGTCCCGCCTCTATCCTTTGGCTGTGAGTGAACGTGAGGCCTATTTGTGGCCTACCGTGGATTCTTTAATCACTGCGGTGACTAAGAAAACGGCTTTGCCGGTGGAAGGTGGCACGGCCCTAAAGGACGCCCAAGACAGAAGATTAGAGGCGGCCTTAAGGTCGTCCTTTGAGGCGGCTGCTTTAAGTTTGCAGGCCTCAGTTTGCGGCTCCTATGTGGCCAGGGCGTACCTGACTATGGTGCAGCGGGCTTCCCCCTCGGATCATTCCTTGAGGGCTGATTGGCCGGCCCTGGAATCGGGCTTAGCCTATTTGGCAGACTTGCTGTATGATGTCTTGAGGGCCTCAGCTAAAGGCATGGCTCAGACAATCTCTGCGCGGCGGTGGCTTTGGCTGAAACATTGGTCTGCTGACCACGCCTCTAAATCCCCCCTGGCTAGATTGCCTTTTAAAGGCAAGCTGCTCTTTGGGGTCGAGCTGGACAAAATCGTGACCGATCTCGGCACGTCTAAGGGCAAGAAATTACCAGAGGTCAGGGCTCGGGCTAGTACTCGTCCCGGCACCTCCAGAGGACGGTTGCAGGAAGCCCGTCGGTACCGCCCGGGCAAGTCGGGTTCCTCTGCCCCCTCTTCCTTCAAGAGGAATTTCTCCCCCAAGCAGCATTCCTTTCGCAGAGACCGCCGTCCCGGAGGTGCTCACTCCGGTCCTCCCCCAGGGTCTCGTACCCAATGACGGGGCCTTGGTCCACGCCCCAGTGCAGATTGGAGGACGGCTGTCCTCGTTTCTGGGCGAGTGGACCACAATAACTTCAGACGCGTGGGTGCTGGAAGTCATCAGAGACGGCTACAAGCTAGAGTTCTGCCGACCCTTAAAAGACGGGTTTGTACTCTCTCCCTGCAAGTCTCCGGTCAAAGCTGCGGCAGTGCAGCAGACCTTGGACAATCTGATCCGCCTGGGCGCGGTCGTTCCTGTGCCAGAAAGTCAGCTTGGCAAGGGACGTTACTCCATTTACTTTGTGGTACCAAAGAAAGGAGGTTTTGTCCGGCCTATCCTCGACCTCAAAGGGGTCAATCGGGCCTTGAAAGTGCGGCACTTTCGCATGGAGACTCTCCGCTCTGTGATAGCGGCAGTGAAGGCAGGAGAGTTCTTGGCTTCCTTGGACATCAAGGAAGCGTACCTGCATATTCCCATCTGGCCTCCTCATCAACGCTTTCTGCGTTTTGCAGTCCTTGGACGACACTTCCAGTTCAGAGCCCTCCCATTCGGGTTGGCTACTGCTCCGCGGACCTTTTCCAAAGTAATGGTGGTCATCGCGGCCTTCCTACGAAAGGAAGGGGTACAAGTCCATCCTTATCTGGACGACTGGTTGATCCGAGCCCCCTCTTATGTAGAGTGCGGCAAAGCTGTGGACCGGGTAGTTGCTCTTTTGAGCTCCCTGGGATGGATCATCAACTGGGAGAAGAGCCAGCTGCGCCCGACTCAGTCCCTGGAGTACCTGGGAGTTCGATTCGACACCCAAGTGGGCAGAGTGTTCCTGCCGGACAATCGGATTGTCAAACTTCAGGCTCAGGTGGACCAGTTCCTGGTAGCCTCTCCTCTTCGGGCTTGGGACTATGTGCAGCTGTTGGGCTCTATGACGGCCACGATGGAAGTAGTGCCCTGGGCCAGGGCCCATATGAGACCACTTCAACACTCTTTGCTGCAGCGCTGGACTCCGATGTCGGAGGATTATGCTGTGCGCCTTCCCTTGGACCCAGCAGTGCGCAAGGCGCTGAGCTGGTGGATGCAGACAGACAAGTTGTCTGCGGGAATGCCTCTGGTGACCCCAGAGTGGATTGTCGTCACGACGGACGCCTCTTTGTCGGGCTGGGGAGCCCACTGCTTGGGAAGGACAGCGCAGGGGCTCTGGTCTCCTGCAGAGGCAAAGTGGTCTATCAACCTCCTGGAACTCAGAGCCATTCGGTTGGCGCTTTTGGAGTTCATCCCGGTACTGGTGTTGAAGCCTGTACGGGTCCTGTCGGACAATACCACGGCTGTGGCTTATGTCAACCGCCATGGAGGTACCAAGAGCGCCCCTCTAGCCAAGGAGGCTATGAATCTTTGCCAGTGGGCAGAAGCGAACCTGGAGCAGCTTTCAGCGGCCCACATTGCCGGAGTCATGAATGTCAAGGCGGACTTTCTCAGTCGCCATACCTTGGAGCCCGGAGAGTGGCAGCTATCGGCTCAGGCGTTCTTGGACATCACGAAGCGCTGGGGCCAGCCGAGCCTAGATCTGATGGCGTCATCGGCCAATTGCCAAGTGCCGCGCTTCTTCAGCAGAGGACGGGACCCTCGATCCCTGGGAGTAGATGCTCTTCTCCAACAGTGGCCGACACAAGAGCTCCTCTATGTGTTCCCGCCCTGGCCCATGTTGGGCAGGGTGCTAGACCGGGTGGCAAAGCATCCCGGCAGGGTAATCCTGGTGGGTCCGGATTGGCCCAGACGTCCCTGGTATGCGGACTTGATCAGGCTCTCAGTCGACGATCCTCTGCATCTGCCAGTGGAGCAGGGCCTGTTACATCAGGGTCCCGTGGTGATGGAGGATCCCTCCCCCTTTGGTCTTACGGCCTGGCTATTGAGCGGCAGCGTCTGAGGAAGAAGGGCTTCTCAGACAAGGTCATCGCCACTATGCTGAGAGCGAGGAAGCGCTCTACTTCTACTGCTTACGCCAGGGTTTGGCGTATCTTTGCAGCGTGGTGTGAAGCAGGCTCACTTTCTCCCTTCACTGCTCCAATTTCTTCAGTGTTGGCGTTCCTGCAAGAAGGTCTGGAGAAAAGCCTGTCGCTCAGTTCCCTTAAAGTCCAGGTAGCGGCTCTGGCTTGCTTCAGGGGCCGCCTGAAGGGTGCTTCCCTGGCTTCACAGCCAGATGTGGTGCGCTTTCTCAAGGGAGTTAATCACCTGCGCCCTCCTCTGCACTCAGTGGTGCCTGCGTGGAATCTCAACCTGGTGCTAAGAGCATTGCAGAAGCCGCCTTTTGAGCCTTTGTCGAGGGCATCTCTGAAAGACCTGACGTTGAAAGCAGTCTTTTTGGTGGCTATCACTTCAGCCAGAAGAGTTTCCGAGCTCCAGGCGCTCTCATGTCGAGAGCCTTTTCTGCAGTTCACTGAGGCAGGAGTGACTATTCGCACAGTGCCTTCCTTCCTGCCCAAGATTGTTTCTCGCTTCCATGTGAATCAGCAGCTCTGTCTCCCTTCCTTTCGTAGGGAGGACTACCCAGAGGAGTACTCTGCTCTTAAATATCTGGATGTGAGACGAGTCATCATCAGATACTTGGAAGTGACCAATGATTTCCGGAAATCGGATCATCTGTTTGTCCTGTTTGCAGGTCCTCGTAAGGGTCTGCAGGCTGCTAAGCCTACAGTGGCAAGATGGGTCAAGGAAGCCATTGCAGCGGCTTATGTGGCCGCGGGGAAGGTGCCGCCTATCCAGCTGAAGGCTCACTCCACGAGAGCTCAGGCGGCCTCGATGGCAGAGGCCGGATCCGTCTCCTTGGAAGAGATATTCAAGGCGGCAACTTGGGCTTCGGCTCATACATTCTCCAAGCATTACCGTTTGACTGTGGCTGCACGGGCGGAGGCCCGGTTTGGAGCTTCAGTGTTAAGGTCAGGGATTTCTATGTCCCGCCCTGGGTGAGTACTGCTTCGGTACATCCCACCAGTCTATGGATTGATCAGCTTGATGATATGGAAGATAAAATTATGTATAATCATACCTGATAATTTTCTTTCCATTAATCATAGCTGATCAATCCATAGCCCCTCCCAGATATCTGTACTGTTTTTATTCTGGTTGCATTTCAGGTTCAAGTTTAGTCTTCAGTTACTTCAGAAAGACTTCGTGTTCAAGTTCTTCCTTCACTTGGATTCTTCAAGAGTTGAGACGAGTTTGTGTTACAGTGAGCTGCTGCATTCCTCTCCCCTCCGTTTTACGGGGCTGGATTGAGATTTAAATTCTGCCGGCACTCCCTCCCGCTTCGTGCGGCTGTAGGGCAGCTTTGTACCCCTCCCGCTTCGGCGGTGTTAGGGTCAGTCAGCTCCTCCCGCGGTTGCGGTTGCAGGATAAGCCAGATCCCCCCGCATCGGCGGGTGTGGTGTCCCTCCCCCGCTCCGCGGGGATGAGCTGGACGGATTCCCCTCCCCCACTTGTGTGGGGATGAGCTGGGTTAATTCCCCTCCCCCGTTTCGGCGGTGGTGAGCTGGGCAGAGTGTCCCTTCGTGGGTGTAATTCTCTAAGTGCTGAGTCCTGCGGATGGAGCTTTGATATCGACATACTGAGGAGTTTCCGGCAGCACATGACCACATATAGGGAGGCAAAAGTTTGCTCTCTATCTCCACCTGCTGGTAGATGGACACAACCCACCAGTCTATGGATTGATCAGCTATGATTAATGGAAAGAAAATTATCAGGTATGATTATACATAATTTTACCTTGATCAACAGGCTTACATCAGACTGTTTCAAAAGGTGGACATTTTTCAGATGATACCTCCTGAGTGATTATATCATTTCTTATCTTATCTTAGAAAATACATCAAGTTACTTCTCCTTTTCTTTTGGGAGGACAAACAACATCTGGTTATTTCTTTTTCATGAGAACAAAACAGCATCACGTGCTCAAGCTTGTGGTTAGCTAGCTCTGCATTTCTGTTTAAAAGCAAATTTCTACATTATATTTTGCTTAAAGCACAAAATAACTTTTAAGTGCTTCACTATTGTCAAAACAATATAAGAAGCATAGGGAGAGGCATAACCAGCAGAAAGAAGGAGGCAATAATACTCCTGTATAAGTCATTATTGAGACTTCACTTGGAGTACTGCTTTCAGTTTTGGTGGCCGTTTCTTGACCAGGATATATAAAGACTTGAAGCAGTTCAGAAGAAGGTGACCAAAATGGTGTGGGATCTGCACCAGAGGATGTATGAGCAGAGGCTGCCTTGAAGACCGAATATTGTCATGTTCAGTGCTGATTGGCCTGCTGGTAAATCTGGAATGAGATGTCATTCACCACCTGTGACCTGGGGATGTATGCACAACACTTTAGGAACAGTCACAAGGCCAAAAGTTATAGTCCACTGGTAGGAAATGTATCCAATTTCACAGTCTTTCAGGCCTCTCACCTAGGGAACCTAATAAAATGTCACTGGTCAAGAGAAACTCAAAAGCAAATTTCTGCAGCCACAATTAGCATTTAAACTATAGCAGTTCTTTTTTTGTGGATGCACTTAATAGGCAGCTTTTACTCCCTTAGCTGCTTCTCAATACGCCTTCCACTTTAAGCTAAAACAAACTAATATATCCCAAGGAGGGCAGTACTCTTTTCAATTTTTCCAGATACTTTCCCTTTAAATCCAATGTTAACTCAAAATCATGTGGCACGCTCCTGGTACACACACACACTTACAAAGAAAGCAAAAGAAATGTGTCCCACCTCCCCCGCCCCAAGATTCACTATTCCTGGTTGTAGTGCTTTCAACAGTTCAGCTATTTGGCAGTCTTCTTAAGACAACTATTAGGGCTCTGCAGCAGAGAGACAGGGCACTGCTTTAACCCCCCACCCCCCCCCCCCCAAAAAAAAAAAAAAAAAAAAAAAGCAGCAATCCCTGGGTTTCTCTTCTCACTATCCCAAACAGTACTTTTTTTTTTTTTACACTTGGTGCATACTTATTCTTCTGCTGCTCCTTAAAAGACGAAAGAAATAATTCTTCCTTTCTTCTGCTCTATGTGTCTCAGCCAACTACTGAAGAATGGGTTAACTCTTTGCACACTGACCCAGACCCCACCCTCCCTCCTTCATTGGACAGTAGTAATTGTAAGAACAAATGGAATAACCTCCCTAACAGAGTCTAGGAAATGCTGGTTGCTGGGGCTTGTGGTGGTGGTACTGTTGAAAGTACTGTTGACTGTCACCTAGCTTAAATCCACCTGTTCCAGTTCATCCTCTTTTTCTTCTGAAGACTGCTGGGTCTCTGGCGGCCAGTCCATCCATTTGACCCTGGCTGTTTCTAAATTATCAGGCAACCCTGAGGAACTTCCTCATACTTCTCAGAAACATCCATCTCTCTTAGTTGGGACATAGGCTGTATTTTATGCAATCCCATAGAACTGCTTTCCTGCCTGCCCTCTGGCTGAGATGTAAGGCCAATTGCTTTTCCCTTTATCTTACTGGGGATGTTTCCCCCCCTCCCCACCACACATATATAGGGAAGGAATGTGTGTTTAAACTCTGCTTCCAGTTCCCAGGCTTCTTCTTCATGCTGTAAGAAAAGGAGGAGGAGGGGGCGGGGTGCTTGTGTACAGAGAGAACAGGTAATTAGGGAGGGGCTGGGGATGGTTGTAAGCGCCGGCCAAGAACTCCCTGCAAGCAGGAAAGACAGTGAGAGGAGGAGGGGCATAATCGAACGGGGCGCCCAAGTTTTCATGAGGGCTTCCTCGCAGGACGGCCCTGTAAAGGAGCGGGGCTACCCGTATTATCGAAACAAGATGGGCGTCCATCTTTCGTTTTGATAATACGGTCAGGGACGCCCAAATCAGCAAATTTAGGTCGACCTTAGAGATGGTCGTCCTTAGGTCGTTTTTGAGATGGTCGTCCCTGGTTTTCGGCGATAATGGAAACCGAGGACGCCTATCTCAAAAACGACCAAATCCAAGCCATTTGGTCGTGGGAGGAGCCAGCATTCGTAGTGCACTGGTCCCCCTGACATGCCAGGACACCAACCGGGCACCCTAGCGGGCACTGCAGTGGACTTCACAAATTGCTCCCAGGTGCATAGCTTCCTTACCTTCGGTGCTGAACCCCCCAACCCCCCCCCCAAAACCCACTCCCCACAACTTTACACCACTACCATAGCCCTTATGGGTGAAGGGGGGCACCTACATGTGGGTACAATGGGTTTTTGGGGGGTTTGGAGGGCTCAACATTTACCACCACAAGTGTAAGAGGTAGGGGGGGATGGGCCTGGGTCCGCCTGCCTGAAGTGCACTGCACCCACTAAAAACTGCCTCAGGGATCTGCATACTGCTGTGATGGAGCTGGGTATGACATTTGAGGCTGGCATACAGGCTGGCAAAAAATGTTTTTAAAGTTTTTTTTTTTTAGGGTGGGAGGGGGTTGGTGACCACTGGGGGAGTATGGAGAGGTCATCCCTGATTCCCTCCGGTGGTCATCTGGTCAGTTCGAGGCTTGGTCGTGAAAAAAAATGGACCAAGTAAAGTCGGCCAAATACTCGTCAGGGACGCCCTTCTTTTTTCTATTATCGGACGAGGACGCCCATCTCTTAATCACGCTCTAGTCCCGCCTTCGGTACGGTGCCGACATGCCCCCGTGAATTTTGGTCATCCCCGTGACGGAAAGCAGTTGAGGACACCCAAAATCGGCTTTTAATTATGCCGATTTGGGCGGCCGTGAGAGAAGGACCCCCATCTTCCGATTTGTGTCGGAAGATGGGCGCCCTTCTCTTTCGAAAATTCACCTGATAGTGTTCTATTTAAACACAAAGTGGTTCAGTATTTCCCCTAATTGCCTCATTTGTTGTAGTAGTTTATACAAAAGGCTACGAGGGGTTGCTTTTTGCATAGAAGCAGCACCCAAGATAATGAGCTGAATGAGCTGTAAAATAAATCACACTTAACATGTACTGTGCTATTATGAGGCAGTGTCTAATGACTGATGTCATATACTATATGGTCGTCGCCATCTTGGATTTGTGACTTTATGTGGGGGTTCTGTGGATGCTGCCATCTTGGATTTTTAGACATACGGGAACCACCATCCTGGAAAAGGGTTGTTGTGGTTTGGGCAGAATCATGATGTCAGTTCCTGTGATATCACCAAAAGGGGTGGGATTAGTTAGGAGTTACGATTATGATGTTACTTCTGATTTCATGAAAACAGTGCTGTGGGCAGGAGGGAGGGGTGGGGCTTGGGCAGATAGTGGGTGGGGCTAAGGTGGATCTTTGATGCTGATTGGAAAATGGGCATAGCCACCTGTCAAAATATTTTTTTTATTTTTATTACATTTGTACCCCGCGCTTTCCCACTCATGGCAGGCTCAATGCGGCTTACATGGGCCAATGGAGGGTTAAGTGACTTGTCCAGAGTCACAAGGAGCTGCCTGTGCCTGAAGTGGGAATTGAACTCAGTTCCTCAGTTCCCCAGGACCAATGTCCACCACCCTAACCACTAGGCCACTCCTAGCAAATTAGGTTTGAGAAATGCTAATGAACTTTACCACTCATGTACAGAATTCTACAAATAATCACTAAACATTTAATCCAGTACATTTGGGTGCCTGTTGATAGGCTAGATGCCACTTGGAAAATGCAAATATTTTATTTGGATCTTTAAAAACAGTCATCTGAACTCCTAGGGTCCATTGGTGAAGATCAGTTTGTAGCCTGGGTGCAGAATCTTCCAGAAGATGTTACCACATCGATATTGCAATTCACAATCATACCATTGGACATGGTTCTCACAGCTGAGACACAGCACAGTCTTCTTCCTGTGAGTAGAGAGTAAAAATGCACAAGAATTTCACTTAAATATTATATTTCCTTCTAGTGGGATCTCAAGTGACATTGAAGTCTTAGTCTGAGGTATTAAATATAGTCTTTGAAGCCCACAACCAAATTTAATTTTCATGGATCCAAATTATACAAATTAAGTCAATTCTTAGGCTGAACATATGAAAATGTATTCATGAAAATTTATTGTGGCTATTACCAAGAATCAGGACCAGTTTGCAGACTTTTAGAACTGAAAGTAATATTGATTCAGAGATGTGAGAAGAATCACTTTCTGAGATTAATGCGCTAAGGGGTCCGTTTACAAAGGTATGCTAGCATTTTTAATATGCGTTAATGATTAGCATGTGCTAAATGCTAGAGACGCCCATAGAAATATATGGATGTCTTTAACGTTTAGCATGTGCTTATTTTTAGTGTGCACTAAAAATGCTAACGCGCCTTTGTAAAAGGACCCCTATGCTGCGGGGACAATTCTACAACTGGGCAGCACAATATAGGTGCCTTGATGCCACGCACTGACCACCAATTTTATACTGGCATCTGTGTGCCAAGATTCTATTATGGAACACTAGTGTAAGTCGGCACTGGTGCAGCCACATTTTAAAGCATCTCCTTATGCCATGTGAATAGGCTTGCGTAAATGGACATGTGTACACCCCACCCCTTGCAATTACACTCTAAAGCATTTACACACTCTGTTATAGAATTGAACATGGTTCACTTACGCACATCAGTGCCAATTTCCTCAGCACTTAGATGCACAAGACTGTACACATCCAGTCCAGTGTGTAAAAGCATGTAAAATGACCAGAAACACGCAGAATGCTTGTATTTTAGCCTTTTGAGTATTTTTCTATGCATGCCCCACTGCAAAAAAATCTACAGAGATCAGCTTCACAAGTAGCAAATGTTCACACATAATTCAGTAAGGATAAAAGTTTATTTAATTTAATTTAATTTATTTATTTTTTAACTTTAACTCCTATGAAGGTACTCAGTTCATAGGCAGATTGCCAATAGAGGACAAATATGTAAATCCCCACAAAATTCAATAATACAAAAACTCAAGCCTCACCTCCCCCCCCCCCCCCCCCCCCCCGCCTTTTGGAACTTTCAAAAATCCCTGTTAAAGACCTGTAGGATATGTACCAATAACCTGAAAGGTACCAATCAACAGAAAATGGAGGCCCAGCCAAACACACTCAAGCCCCACTCAAGTGAGCCCTCTCCAAAGTAGAGAGTTGCACGGGGACAGCAATCTCATCCATCCCTGCTGGAACATAATCCGTCCCTGCTGGAATCTAACCTGTCCCCACCCATCCCCGCTGGAATCTAACCTGTCTTGTGGTAAAATAACCCAATGTTGTGGAAATGAAAGATATCAGAGATGCCCATTTCCCATACCTGACATGGTCCAGTTGATAAAATTAAAAAAAAATGTCTACCTTTGTAGTTTGAGCATTTTATTTTTCTATTCAATTTTGTCTGTGTCTTCTGATATTCTCTATTGTTTCCTGCTTTTCCAAGGTCTTCTGTCTATTTGCATTTCTTGTTTTTCCATGTCTACTATCCATCTTCTCTGTTTCCCTATCTGTCCTGTCCTGCACCTTTCTTCTGTGTCCCTGCCCTCCAGCACCCTTCCCCTTCCCAGGGTCCAGCCCATCTCTCTCCAGCCCCTCATGTCCCTCTCCCCAGTTTTCACCCAGCCTCTCTGATGCCCTCTCCCCAGCCTTTCTTATGCCCCTCCCCCCAGATTTCACCCAGTTTCTCTCATGCCCCCTCCTCAGCTTTCATTCAGTTTCACTTATGCCTCCTCCAAAGTCTCCCCCCCCCCCCAGTCTTTCACCCCCTCCATCCACAATCTCTCATGGTCCCCTCCAGCCATCACTCACAGTGCTCTGAGTAATGGCATGGCAGTACACTAGCGTTCAAGTCTCTGTAGAGCAGTAGAACTCGATCGCCATGCAGGGGAAGAGGAGGAGTTTGAAGCAGTGCTGAGGATTAGGGAGGTAGGCTGGCATGGTGGTACACTACCGCGGGAACCTCACAGGACCCATGTCCCTTCCCACCACAGGATAAAGTCAATAGTGACACCGTACCCTAGAAATGTACAAATCAAATGCGCACTCAAAAAGCCATGTTTTTATAGCTATCAAATTCCTTAATAGAAGAAATATTGCAGACAGGGAGTGGTAAATTGTTCCAAGAAGCAGGGGCAGTAAAATAAAAAGCACTATGCCTCGTAGATTCGAGTTGTGCTATTTGGGGCCAGGAAGGATCTGAAATTTAGCTTGCTCGTTATATTTGTGTTCTCCTCCCTGCATGTTTCCCCATAGAGAGATCCAACCCCAGAGGACAGGCGGTGGCTGAGTGATGAGCAACTCCTAAGGGTTGCCAATGAGATGTTGAAGAAATGGAGAGACTGGAAGCTACTGGCTAATAATCTTGGATTCTTGGAAAAGAACTATCTTTCTTTCGAAAAACACCATCAAGAAACTAAAGACCAGGTAACATAGAAGCAATAGAACTCAACACTTTTAGAATCAGCTTGTATCCATGACACAAAGAGGATTCATGTGCCAGAAAAAGAAGGATTAAACAAGTTGATGATTGGCTGGTTTGACATTTTATAGAATATACATACTCAGGTGAGATGTGCCAGTGTAAAAGCGAAAATGCTCACAGGAGCTTTGAACCCTGTCTCTACAGTTCAGAAAGTTCAATTCAGAGATCAAAGTGGGGTACTTCCACAAGGCAGTGCACAGCCATAGTTATGTTATTTATAGTTTTGAGGGAAAAACAAGACTCCCAAATTTCCCAATGTCCATGGAATAAGGATTGCCTCATCAGGATCTGCTATGCTATAGTTTATTTATGTGTAATTATACACGTTGCATCCTGCATTTCTTTCCATTTTGTTGTTATTATTTTCTGTAGAGTTTGGAGAAGTTTCAGAATCAGGATCAAAAAAGATGTATTTCTAATGCAAATATTCTTAGAAATTGGTTTTTTCTAAACTTCTCTTGAGCCTAATCCCATTCTCCCATGGTTTCCTTTATCTATCAATACTGCCACACTGTGGACAGACCTCTGAAAGACTTAATATTGATTTTCTCATGCTTTTGCTAATACAAAACATTTTATCTAACAGATATTTCTAAAAAGCAAATTATTCTGTTACATAATGCCTATTTGGCATGCACTGGATACGCGTAAGCCTTTACGTGCCTTTGTAAAAGGGCTCCATAATTTTCTGCAATTCCACACAGCAGAATTTGTCTTTTGCAACCCAGTCAGAAACACTCCTGCCAGTGGCGTACCTAGGGTAGTTGACACCCGGGGCCGGTCATTTTTTAACCCCCCCCCCCCCCCCCAAATCCAGTACTAGGCATGCCGAGAATACAAAACACTCAGGACCTATAGAGCAATTCTACCATACCATAAGCAGTCGTTTCTACAAGTCACACAAGGAAAAGGAAAGCATCTTAAACACTACAGTGAGCACTAGAACATCAATTCACCTATTGTAAAATGAAACCAGACAGAATAGTACAGATCGTAGATCCTGCACAGTCAATGCCAACTGAAAGCCATGTCTTTTTCACAAACACAGATACACCCTAATCCACTATAGAATAAGTAATCATAAACTTTCTATTTAGACAAAAATTAAACTGAACCCCCAATGCCAGGCTCTGCATACAATGCAACACCACAGAAACAGAAACTGTCCCCTAGTACTGTGCAAAATATAAAGACAGCAGATGTAAATTTGAAAAAAACTAACAAGTACCAATCACCACTTTACAAATTAACAAATAGAAATAAAACAAATATAGAAAGTAAAATAATACCATTTTATTGGACTAATATATTTAGCTTTCAGAGGCCAAAACCTCCGTCCTCGGGTCAGTACAGTATAGTGCTGTTACAGTATCCTATCCTGACCTGAGGAAGGGGGTTTTGTTCTCCGAAAGTTAGTCAAAATGTATTAAAATTAGTCCAATAAAAAGATTACCTTATTTACATGTTCTATTATAAACATTTAACACATCTACAATACTTTATCCTAAAGCAAAAAAAATAAAAAAATATATTTTATTTACAGTTTGTTGTCTCTGGTTTCTGCTTTCCTCATCTTCTTTTCACCGTCTTCCTTCCATCCAGCATCTGTCTTAACTCTCTCTCTCTCTCTGCCAT
Organism: Microcaecilia unicolor; assembly: GCF_901765095.1. Taxonomy (NCBI): domain Eukaryota; kingdom Metazoa; phylum Chordata; class Amphibia; order Gymnophiona; family Siphonopidae; genus Microcaecilia; species Microcaecilia unicolor. The sequence goes on along the minus strand of NC_044032.1, from coordinate 357,130,378 downwards.
CCAGTGTCTGCCCTCTCTGCCGTCCCTTCCATCCACTGCCTGCCCTTTCTCTCTGCCCCTTCAATCCACCATTTGCCCTCCCTCTCCCATCCATCCAGGGTCTGCCCTCCCTCTCGCTCCCCCTTCCATCTAGGATCTGTCCCCTCTCTCTCTCTCTGCCCCTTTTTTCAGCCCCCAGTTCCAGCCCCCTTCTCCCCTCTGAACACCCCCACCCCAGTCCCCTTCTCCCCTCCCCTTCTCCTGTCTGAGACCCCCACCACAGTCCCCTTCTCCCCTCCCCTGTCTGAGACCCCCACCCCAGTCCCCTTCTCCCCTCCCCTTCCCTTCTCCCCTCTGAGATCCCCACCCCAGTCCCCTTCTCCCCTCCCCTTTTCCCCTCTGAACACCCCCACCCCAGTCCCCTTCTCCCCTCCCCTTCTCCTGTCTGAGACCCCCACCACAGTCCCCTTCTCCCCTCCCCTGTCTGAGACCCCCACCCCAGTCCCCTTCTCCCTTCTGAAATCCCCACCCCAGTCCCCTTCTCCCCTCCCCCCTCTGAACACCCCCACCCCAGTCCCCTTCTCCCCTCTGAGATCCCCACCCCAGTCCCCTTCTCCCCTCCCCCTCCCCTGTCTGAGATCCCCACCCCAGTCCCCTTCTCCCCTCTGAACACCCCCACCCCAGTCCCCTTCCCCCCCTCCCCTTTCCCCGTCTGAGACCCCCACCCCAGTCCCCTTCTCCCCACCCCAGTCCCCTTCTCCCCTCCCCTTTTCCCCTCTGAACACCCCCACCCCAGTCCCCTTCTCCCCTCCCCTTCCCTTCTCCCCTCTGAGATCCCCACCCCAGTCCCCACCCCAGTCCCCTTCTCCCCTCCCCTGTCTGAGACCCCCACCCCAGTCCCCTTCTCCCCTCTGAACACCCCCACCCGAGCCCCTTTCGCCCCTCTCCTTCCCCACCTCAGTCCCGTTAAAACCGGCAAAGCAGCGTCGCAGGCAGCGCCTCGTGTGCCCTGCTTGTAAAAAAAAAATCAAATTACCTTCCTTCTCCTTGTCTTGACGTCGACTTGGGCCTTCCAATCAAATTGATTGGAAGGCCGGAGTCGACGTCAAGACGAGGAGGAGAAGGAAGGAGATTTGATTTTTTTTTTTTTTTACAAGCAGGGCGCGAGGCGCTGCCTGCGACGCTGCTTCGCCGGTTTTTTTAATGTGCGGCGCCGCGGGAACGGCCACGGGAGGCGGCAGGAGCGGAGTACCCCCCACCCACTGGCACCCGGGGCGGACCGCCCCCACCGCCCCCCCCCCCTTGGTACGCCACTGACTCCTGCTGCTCAGGTTTTGATTTTTGTAGAATGAACTTCCCAAGGTGCTGCAACTACATTTTGCTGCAGACCTGCCAACTCTCCTGCTTTGGGGACTGTCAGTGGGGATATGGTTCATTAGCCTTAAAAAATGTTAATATGCACAAAATTAATTTAATGCATGTTACCCTACAACTGAACCTGCATACAATCAATTTCCTTATGCTAAACAGTTCAAATATGCATGTAAAATGTTATTAAAACAAATGAGTAAAACTGAAAAACACCTGAGAATTGAAAAACCTCTTCAGACCCCGTATTCAGAGTCCATCTTCTACTCTTCTGAACAACAGGAAACTCCCACATAATTCTAAGTCACCACTCTCCTCTCATGCTTCTGCCTTACTTACTTATTTATCATTTATAACCCACTTATTAACTAAGCGGGTAACAATAAAAACATTCACAATTTTAAAAATGAATAGACATCTACCAAATAACATTCAATACTGAATTGCAGCTCTATAACCTTCTTCCCTGCCGAGCTGAGCAGCAGTATGTGCAGGCAGGGCCGTGCCAAGGGTCTCTGGTGCCCCCCTGCAGACTATCAGTTGGTGCCCCCCCCCCCCCCCGTCTCGCTTCTTCATTAGATGTTTCTCCATTGCTACCTGTCTTTCCTTTAGACTGAAAGCTACAGGCCCAGCCAGACCTGACAAAAGGGTCAACCACACCCTTCAATGTCAAGCATATACTAGAAAACTGTAAATTAGCTTACACAGGAAAGCAGTTTATTAATAATCATTTTTTTATTGTTTTCGAAACACAGTGCTTACAAACAACGTCTCAGGTTACAACCATGTAAGATAACATTTCATATTCAACTTTCCCAGATTTTCTCCCTTCCCCTCCCACCCTTGCCCTACCTCCCCCCTCCCCCAGCTCAAGCATTTAAAATTTTGCTCCTAGCAACTGGTGTTAGGGTGTCCCAGTAGGGGGACCAAGTTCTACAGAACCGGTCTCCTGCCTCTGATGCCAAATCCATAATGCTATGTCTTTCCAAAGCGCACATTTGTATCATCATCGATCTCCAACAACTGACTGTGGGTTGCTCATCCGTCAGCCACACTTGTAGAATTGTTTTCTTCCCCATCAGAGTTGCCCTCTGAAGGAACGCCCTCATGCCAGTCGGCGCTTTGCCCTGAACAGTAAACACATGGAAAAGTTGTTTGGGAGAGTGGTGCCATCGAATTCTCCACATGTCCGATACATGTTCCGCCAAGTTTTTCCAAAAACCCTGTATCTTTGGACAGGACCAGAACATGTGGCCCAGGTGTGCATTTGTGCGGGCACATTTTGGGCAGGAGTCAGTGTCTCTCAGCGTGGCCCTGAACGCTCTATGCGGTGATATGTACAATCGAAAAATAAATTTATATTGGGTTTCCCGCCAGCACACATTCTCAGTTAATTTATAAATCCGCTTAATGCACATTTCCAATTGTTCCTGTGTGAGTTGTATTCCAAGTTCTGATTTCCACTGTTGTAACACCACAGAATAATTTGCTAGTTTAGTATGTTCTCTCAAATGCGCATGAAAATATTTCAGCGGGACTCTAGCCTGCGCATCCAAGCCCAGTAGTTCATTGTACTTCTCCCATGTTTCCACTGTCAAAGTTTCTCTAGGCAGTGTCCTCACATAGTGCTGTAGCTGTAGGTATGCAAACATGTCTGTCTCATGTAGGTTATACTCTCTACAAAGTTCCGCAAATGGTTTTATTATTCCCTGTTCATTCACCACATGATACACATATCTCACTCCCCTTGTTGCCCAAATCTGAAAGGCCCGTGAAGTACTACCCACTGGAAATTGGGGATTCCCCCTAATGGGCAACATAGGGGAACTTACTTGGTTAAGCTTGCAAAATTTACAGAGCCATTTCCAGGCCTGTCTCAGAGGTTGAAATATCGGGGTTACAGGACCTAACTTTTGTGCCTGTCCCCCGGGAGCCTGTAACCAGCTTGCAAAGTGCTGCTCCTGAAACCAGTGTAATTCAGATAGTGTAAGAGAAAAATATTCTGTGTTTCGGAACCAGTCAGAGAGATGTCTAATCCCACCAGCTACTGACAGCAGGCGCAGATCTAACACTCCCAGACCTCCTTTTTCCCGAGGCAACATCGCCCTATACATTGTCATCCGGGCCCTCTTCCCCTGCCATAAAAATTTTGCAAGTTTTCCCTTTAGCCACCTCTCATCCCTTCCTCTAAGATACATGGGCATCATTTGGAAGGTGTAGACCCAAATTGGAAACAAGATCATGTTATATAAGGCCACGCGTCCCATCAAGGATATGGGAAGCGCCTGCCACCTGTCCAAGGCACTCTCCACCTTTCTTTTTAAGGGTTCCATATTTAATGCATATATGCGGGCTAAATCGAGTGGAATTTTCACCCCCAAGTACGTCATTGCCTCCTGCGCCCATTGCATTGGGAAGGGTCCCTCCCATGTCTCTTTTATCTCTGGTTCTGAGGGTAGGGCTAATGACTTGCTAGTGTTCAGTGTAAACCCAGAGTGAAACCCAAACTCTTCAATTACTTCGATCAGTCGCCTTAGTGACTCTTGAGGCCTTGTCAACGTCAAAAACAAGTCGTCCGCGAAGGCCAACACTTTCACTGTTTGGCTCGGGAGTGTAACCCCCTGTATCCCGGGGTCCTGTTCAATCGTACGGAGAAGCGGTTCAAGATACAGGAGAAACAGCAGAGGGGAAAGGGGGCAACCCTGCCTAGTACCGGCCTGTATTTCTAATGGATCAGATCGCTTTCCATTTACTAGCAATCTAGCTGTGGGTGTCGCATACAAAGCCTTCACAGCTTCTAAATACCAGCCCGACACACCCACATGTTCCAGTACCCGAAATAAGTAGCTCCATCTCACTTTGTCGAAAGCCTTTTCAGCATCCAGGCTTGTCAGTAAAAGACGAGTGTCTGTTGCATGGCATTGGGCAATAGTTAACAAGACCTTCCGTACATTAAGCACTGAGTGTCGCCCCCTTACAAATCCTACCTGATATTGTCCTATCAAAGTAGTTAAGTGAGGTGCCAGTCTATTTGCCAGTACCCGGGCTAAAATTTTAAGGTCTACATTGATGAGCGATATGGGTCTGTAAGAACCTACCCTATCCTCTGGCTTCCCTGGTTTGGGTATTAGCGTAATCCAGGCCTCATTCTCTCCCCTGGTAAAACTCCCTCTTTGTACCACCGCCTCATAATATTCTAATAATGGCATCCCAAAATCTGCTGGCAAGAGTTTGTAGTACTCTGCTGAATAGCCATCTGGCCCCGGCGCCGAGCCCTGTGGCAATGACTTAAGCACCTGTTGTATCTCCTGCACCTGTATAGGTCTCGAGAGCCCCTCGCAAATGCCGGACGGCAGTGATGGCATCCCTGCGTCTTCTATATAATCTTGTACCGGGGTTTCTTCTTCCTCTCCCCCCTTTGCATAAAGCCTGGTAAAGAATGTGTGAAACTCCTCCACTATACCCTCTGGGGTCCTTATCCTGGTTCCCGAAGAAGATATCACTGATGTGATCAACCTCTTCCGCTCCTGTGTGTGGGCTACCTGTGCCAACATCTTCCCCGTTTTGTTCCCAAATCGTCTAAATCTCATCCCCCTCACCCACAGCCTTTTCTTTGTCTGGTCGTGTATAAGGGAGTTGAGGGCCACTGAGGTTGCCACCATGGCGTCCCTATGCTCCTTCGATGGGGTCTTCACATATTTCTTTTTCGCCTGTCTCAACTCCTTCTCTAATCTGATTATTCCCGCTGCAATTCTCTTCCCCCTGGTGCTCATGTATGCGATAATACTACCCCTAAGGACCACTTTCGATGCCTCCCAAAATACTATTGGGGATTCACAGGATTCTGCGTTAGTTTCCACATAGGCCATCCACTGTTCTTTAATGTACTTCCCGAAGTTCTCATCTTTATACAAAAAGGACGGGAATCTCCATAACCTGTCCCACTTCCCTGGGCCAGCAAAATCTACATCCACCCAAATTATCGAATGGTCGGATACCTCCAGGGGGCCTATTTCTGTGGCCGTTATGCGTGGGAACAATGATTGGGCCATTAATATATAATCTAGTCGGGACCAGGTTAAGTGGACCTTAGATTGATGAGTATAATCGTTTGTGAGGGGATGGGTCAGCCGCCACGGGTCCACTAGGGTTAAAGCCGTGCACATAGAGTCTAGCACCCCCTCCTTCTCTACCGTTCGTCTCGTTCCCGATCGATCGGCTTGCTGATCCATGACTTCGTTAAAATCTCCCGCCCAAATCCATGGCGCATCAGTGTACTTTAGTCCCAGTGCTATTAGCTCTTGGAAAAAAGGGGAAGCTTGAGAATTAGGCCCATATATCGTGCATAAATAAAACATCTGCCCCTGTATATTTATTTTCAGTAATAATACCCTTCCCTTTTTATCTGAGTGAATCAATTCTGTGTGGCCTGGGAGCCCTTTCCTGATGAGGATCGCTACCCCACTTCTTTTCCCTCCTGATGAGGAGTAATAACAATCTCCCACCCACTGTTGCTTCAGTTTTTCGTGTTCAATATCAGTTAGCTTTGTTTCTTGGATGCATGCGATGTCTGCTTTGTGATGTTTAAGCTGGGCCAATATTTTGGACCTTTTGATGGGAGATGTGATGCCAGAAACATTCCAGGAAACAACTCTAATTAACTGGTTAGCATGTGGCATCACCCTTCTCTATTGCATATTTGTGTAAAATCCATTCTGATCGATTCCCCCAGGAGCCCAGCCCCACTCCCAGGAGACAGCTTCCTTTCCGGTCATCTCCCATGATCTCAACGGTCCTACCCACCACCAGGACACTCCTACTATATTGCTCTCCCTATCCAAGCAGAATGTTTTATGTAAAAACAAACACACAAAAAAAAGCAATCAGATTTTTACTTACCAGCTATTCTACACTATACGTCAGCTAGACTTCCTCTTTGAACCTCAGCCAATTAAATGGATTCTAGCTGTAGCTATGATAATTATGTACACATCATTGCAGTCATGCCCTCCTCTCAGTGTACATGCTCAAAAAACAAAAACTTTGAACCACTTACAGATAACAATTACACTATTTATTTTTTATTTCTCCCCAGTCTCACTTGCACACCTGCCTCCAAACCTGTTCTCTTTAATTTGAATGTTGTTCCAGCTCACCCTGAATGAAAGTTGTTCACACACCAAAGCCATAAATAGCTGCTGGTTGTACTCTTTGAAGCACCTATAGCAGAGTGTGTCTGTCTCAGCACTGCTAGGCTACCTTCACTTCCTGATGCGGGCAGGGGAGAGAGGAGAATCACAACTTCAGGTAAAAGATTTTGCAAGTGAGTGGCGCCCTCTAGAGGTCGGCGCCCCCCTGCGTTGCTTACCTCGCTTACCGTGTTGGCACGGCCCTGTGTGCAGGGCCGCCAAGAGGGGAGGCAAGATTCCCTCCCCCCCTGGCCTGGCCTCCAAGAGGGGCCTGGCGCAGTGGTCTGTCTCTTTTCTGCTCCTGATAGGACCCGAGTGATTGCATACCGACAGACACAGGAGAGAGAAAACTCAAGCGCCGGACCCCTTTAAAGGCTGGGGAGGAGCAGACACAGAGCTTCAAGGCCTCTAAGCCCCGCCAACAGAAGCCTCCCTCCAGTGCTGTTCTCTGCTGTAGGGCAGGCAATGTAGTGGAGAACAGCTTTGGAGGAAGGCTTCTGCTGGCATTTTCTGCCCTGCAGTTGCTTTCCCCCTAATAGTGCAGATGCTCGAGCATGCGTGATATGAGGGGAAAAGCAGCCACAGGGCAGGCAATGCAGTGGAGATCAGCGCTAGAGGAAGGCTTCTTCTGGTGAGGCTTGGGGACCCCTGCCAAACAAAGTATGTGGAGTTGCAGCAGGGGGCAGGGAGGTGGGGCAATATGTGCCCCCTACTTTGGGCTCTGCCCCCCCCCCCAATTTTTGTGGTCTGGCTATGTGGTGGTCCGTGGGGTAGAGGCGGCGGTCCTAGGGGGGCCCAGCAGTGGCGGCCCTACCCCAGGCCCAGCTCAGTCTCTCAGAAGCCCTGGGTATGTGCAACTTGGTCCCCACAGCTCTTTCTGCAGGTGGTACAAAGCTACTCTCCCTCATATAGCCTGCAAAGTTCATTGATCGAAATAATCCCTGGAGGAGGAGGAGGAGAAGAAGAAAGAGAGAAATAAATGAATGAATTATGTATGCATGTATGTATGTATGTATGTATGTCCGTGTGGGATACTACAAGATAAGTTGATATGTGCACATCTTCCCCTCCCCCCTAAATCCACATGCCTTTCAGAGAAAAAGTGAGCCATGTTCACTTTTTGCATTTCTAACCAGAACTTTATATCGTTCTTAGAACAATCACAAGATATTTTAAACACTCACCTTATGACAAAATTTCAGTAAAAGGAATAAGCAATCAGCTTTAATCTGTCAGCAATCTACACTTTTTATTAAAGCAAAGATAGCGTTCAGCTTAGAAATTCAAAAACAGGGTGTCCACAACTGAGAAACTCCCAAGTATGGTGTTTGCAAAGAGTGGCTATGTGATTTGTTGTTTCAGAATATATAGAAACACCACGCCCTGGAAATGTGTCCGGGTCTATCATGGTCTTCCAAAATGGCATAAGGTGTTGATTTTGTTTCTTAAGAGCAAAAGAGTCAATGAATAAGTCATAGGTCATATCTTTTCATTGGACTAAGTAATACATCTGTGCTTAGCTTCCCTTCATCAGATCGATAAAGTATCATCTGCAACTTGTTTGTTGACCCTTATGTCTACTTATGAAAGTGAACTGGCATGGAAATTGAAATGTTCTAAAAAAATCAAAAAACAAGACCTCAAGTTGGAAAACATAACTGTGCCGAAGAAATCTAGAGAGACTAAGCAGTGAAATATGCTTAGAAAGTGGGCAAGTGGGCTACCTATATACCTGGAAACAGATGTTATGCAAAGCATTTTAGTGGTGCAGGTGCAGGAGCCATAGGCTCTGCAGTAAAGTAAGGAGGAGACAGAGACATTGGTGGGTTGTGGATATGAGACTCATCCCCTCTCCTGAATCCTCAGGGCAGGGGCCCCTTCTCTGGGCTGATTTTTGCCAGAATTCAACCCCTGGGCTAGGAAGAATGTAAGAGTGGGAGATGGAAAGCTGGTAGGGAGTTGAGAAGGGAAAAAGAAAGATTGAGAGCTGACAGTGAAAGAGAGGGAGAAGAGGAGGTGAAATCTATGAGTTGAGAGGCAGAAAAAAAGAGAAATAAAGATAAAAGATTATAACTACTTCAAAGTAGATGTAGATGTAGGGGAGGAAGTAAAGAAGACAGGGGGAGAGAAAAGAAATGGAAAATGGATAGGACACTGCAAAAAGGAGTTAAGAGAAGCAGGTAAGAGGAACATAGAAAAAAAGAGACTGGAAATAAAAGAATTAGAAAAATGTAAAGGATTATAGATTTGATATACCACCTTTCTGTAGTTCAACCAAAATGGTTTACATATTACATACAGACACATTCTCTGTCCCCAGAGGGCTCACAATCTAAGTTTTTATACCTGGGGTAATGGAGGATTAAGTGACTTGCCCAGAGTCACAAGGAGCTACTGTGGGATTTAAACCCATTTCCCCATGGTCTCAGCCTATTGCACTAACCATTAGGTTACTCCTTCAAATATTTGGTCATCAAATCATTATCAGCAATCAGTTGTGGTAAGAGTTTTAAAAAATTCCAAATCACAATATTAAGGGAAACTTGTACTAAGCCACAGTAAAATCTGCAGTTACCGTGGCTTCCTACAAGACATTATGAGATAGCTGCAAATTTAATGTGGAAACCAGTGAGAGTGTGCCAGCATTTGCCGTTATAGGTGTCATGATAAATTTGCAGACACAACATGGTAATGAGCTTCCTGTTTAAAAGGTGGAAAGTGGTCCTGCACCAACTGCAAAAGTGCCGATTCGGGCCCATTCTCTACCCATGACATACCCCCTAACACAAAAAGCACTTGAGGCCTCTTTTACCAAAACGCACTAGCGATTCCCGGCGCAGTAATGCTGATAATGCCCATTCACTTTCAGTGGAATTCATCAGCATTGCTGCGCTAACATCGCTAGTGCAGTTTGGTAAAAGAGACCCTTAATGCATGGTTATCATGCGATACCTGCAAAAATACCACAAGGCCCCTTAACATGGTTGTGTGCAAGCAGTTACTGTGGGTAAACTGCACATAAACCCTTTATTCTGTAAGTGGCAGCCAAAGTTAGGTATGCGATTGAGCATGCAGTTACAGACTACAGTCTCTTACGCTTGTAAACTAATTGGTACTAAATAACAATAATTGTTCTTAACAAGCGCTAATTGGAGCTAATTAGTATATAAACACATAACATTGGCATTCGCAAGTTTTATTCGCCACTTCACAGCCAAAAACAAATCCAGTGACAAACATGAGGCAGTTTGGCAAGACATTGGCCGCAGCTTTATTTACTAAACATCAACTTTATAAACTTAACCTTTTTCAAATATATTATCATAAAACTTTTTTCACCACCCATGTAGCTAGATGGTAACTTACTAGCATCACCATTTAACCTCCTCCCATCATACCTTCCCCATTACCCACCCCATAACCCGCAGTACCACAGGGTCGTGCCCCATCCCGTGGCAGTGATGCACACGAGACCAATATTGCTAGGCCTAACAGGCCTAATGATTTGAAATTCTGCCCAAATTTATAGAAATAAACTTAATACCCCGCAACCAAGCGGTGACCCCCACACCGTCTCCAATTCCAAACTGCCTAAAAACCATTTTCACCAGGGCGGACCGGGTGAGCCAAATTCACCCGCACAGATACCCTCTCTCTCCGCTCCTCACACAACTTTTTTTTCCCGCCCAGTGTCCCAACTTCTCTCCTGCTAATGCAAAGCCCGCCCCTCAACGCACATTTCATCCAATCCCTACTTCTCAAACATTTTCTTTTCACCAATTTTCTCCCTTTCCTCATAATGCCCTAACTTTCAAACTCATAATGCATTTACATTAAATTATTTAAATATCGCTCCCAGAAAACCCCCAAATTTCCTACACATCACTCTACAATTAACCCCTTTTCCCCCTTATTATAGTGGCTCTCTGCTGCTCAGCCAATGTTATACCCTCCACTTTATCATGTAGGATCTTAACTATTTTATACCCACATTCTGTAAAAACCATGCCTAATTTCTATGACGCACAACTCTAAAGTGGTTGTGGACCTGTGAGGGGTATGGGCAGATCATATGAAATAATTAGGCACAGTGTACTAGAATACTGTCATTTATGGACTTAAATGCTAGCACTTTTGTGTGTAAAATAATTGGGAGAGATAAATCAATCAAGATCCAAAATAGAAATCAATCCCAAATACATATATATATATATTTTAGTATAATTGCTTAACAACTGTCTAAGGAATAAAAGAACAACAAGTCCTAATGCATTATTCAGGTGAAGGAATAATGAGAAACTTTCAGTCTAGGCTGTTTCCTACAGTCGAGCCAAATTTTTAGTGAGAAAGTGCCAAACTTCGGCTCACTTAAATGCTCTGTACATCATAATGCTTTTCAGTATTTTCCAACAGCAGTGGCGAGATACATATATACAAATAGAAAGATAAGTTTTATTAATGCTGATCATTGGGGAGTTAATTCTCTGCGCTGTTCTGGCAGTATTTTTCCCCACTCTATTCGGAACAGCGCAGGGAACTGATCATCGGCACATAATGTCCGTAATTGTGTTATGCGCTTTATGGCAGGAAGTAGGATAGCGGCCAGGATTGTTAAACAGCATTGGCGCATAGTGTAAGGACATCCTTTGTTTAGAGACACCAGGTTGCAATTGGCTTTTTTATGCAACAGGAATGTAAAGGAGTTTCTTTGTTCTACTACTGTAAAGAAACTGAATGAGACACCGGATGTCCTGCATGCTACAGCTACCAACAGCATTAAAAAGGGCAGTGGTCTGCCCTCTGCTGAAGAAAAACAACCTAGACCAGGACAAACTTGAAAGTTACAGACCAGTATCCCGTTTCTAGGGAAACTCATAGAACAGACAGTCTGTGTTCAACTTAATGACTGGTTAGAAAACAGAAACCGACTAGATACATGTCAATCTGGATTCAAACCTGGTTATGGTACAGAAACGGTCCTTGTATCCCCTACTAGGTGATCTTCACAGAAACCGAGACAAGGGATTTGTCTCAATGTTAGTACTGCTTGACTTCTCAGCAGCTTTTGACACTGTGGATCATGATATCATGCTAACACAACTGACAGAAATAGGTATCAATGGAACAGTACTTCACTGGTTCAGATCCTACCTATCAGACAGGCAACAATCCAAAATGTTTGGCAGCAACTCATCACCACCATGGACACTGACTTGCGGGGTACCACAAGGATTGATACTGTCACCTATTCTGTTCAATATTTACCTCAAGCCACTAGCTAGGCTGATTCGGTCAATGGACACACAGTTCTACATCTGTGCGGATGATGTGCAGCTACTCATACCCATTGAACCTGACTTACCTACAGCCTTGAATAAACTGATTACCTGTCTAGCATCAGTTCAAGAATGGGCTAAACACAACAAACTTTGCCTGAACCCAAGTAAAACCAAGCTTCTCTGGGTCCCTAACACAAGTGGATACATACCTGACATCAAAATCCCTTTTGGGAAGTATGAACTCTCCCTCAAATCACAAGTCAGGAACCTTGGAATACAGTTAGATTCAACACTGATTCCCCAAATCCAAGCAACCTTCAAGAGCCACTTCTACTATTTGCGACAGCTACGCTGCCTCTCTCCTTACATCGAGAAGGTAAATCCTATTCCAGTTGTACATGCCATAATAACATCAAAACTGGATTATTGCAATGCACTATACAATGGTCTGACCACAAAGGGCCTGCACCAGCTCCAGTTGATTCAGAATGCAGCAGCAAGACTCATAGAAGGTTGCAAGCGATGAGACCATATCACACGATTTTTGCAAAAACTTCATTGGCTACCAGTACAATACAGGGCTAAATTTAAAACTCTATGTCTGATCATCAAGGCCCTGAAAGGAAATGGCCCTGAGTACCTGAAAAATAGGATGATCCTCCCCACACCGCCAAGGACACTAAGGTCCTCCCAATGACTTTCACTAACCACACCTTCTCCAAAAGACATTACACGATGTGATACTCACAAGCGAGCCTTTTCCGGAGTAGCCCCCACACTTTGGAATGCACTGCTTGAAAGGCTGTGCTTAACACAAGACTATCTCTACTTCAGGAAGCAGGTGAAAGCTTGGCTCTTCAACCAGGCCTTTAATGGAAGAAGTAACTAACTCATTAGTCTCACTCACACACACAAGGAGTGACTCAGGCTACATATACTGCAGCAGGACATGTTTATACACTCCTACCCTAGCTGAGATAATATTTAACCTTTTCTCTGACCTGATGTGCAACTTCTTTAAATCAACCACCTTATTTTCTAACTCTTCCTACTTTCTTACCTATCTGGACCGTGCAGGTCTTTTTCTGCCATCATCTACTATGTTACTATGTATGTATCTATATGTTGCTTTACCCTTCACTATCAATTATAATGTTCTATTATGTATTATGCTGACATTGTAAATAGTATACCGTGCCATAGTTTGAATATTGTGTTTGAATATTTTTACTGCTGTAATTGTCTATTGCTCATGTTTGATTTATTCTTACTATACACCGCCTTGAGTGAATTCCTTCAAAAAGTTGGCAAATAAATCCTAATAAATAAATAAAGGATTTGGCAGGTGTAGAACTTGTGAACAGACTGTTCAATTCAACACACTGTTGAATGTACAGAATTTGCTAATCCTTCTGATGGAAGAATTTACAAACTACATTATTCTACTAATTGTGACACCTTTTTTTGTAGTAAATCTGATTAAATGCCCTTGCAACAAGGTTTATATTGGGAAGACTACTAGAGCTTTCAGAATCAGGATTAATAAGCATCAATCTGGTCTGCAGCATAAGAAGCTAAATGATCTGATTGTGCCTCATTGTTTACAAAAATTACATGCCTATGACTGTTTGTGATGGTTTATTATTAACCATATTCTAATGGACAAATGGAGTGGGGATAGAGGGAAAACGTCTGTTAAGATTAAAACAAAAATGGATTTACAAATCAAGCAGTTTGGAGCCTGTCGGTTTAAATACCTATATTGATTGGAGAGTGTTTCTATGATGAACTGCCATTAGTGAGTCCTGATTGGTTCTTCAGTTGGACGGCTTCCTTTATTAGTTGGGTGGGTGCCATCTTGAATTTTTCATAGGAGTGCTGGGTGTATGTTGTCAGCTACCAGTGGGTAGCTTTGGCACACCATAAAGTATTTTTTACCATGAATCTGAAATGTTCCACTCACTTGCTTTTTCTTGTTGTTGTATTGATTCTGCACTCATGTCACATGGAAGTTTCTCCTGAAAAAGTGTTTTGTTTTGTTTTCTAAACAGACAGCTTCATAGAGAAAGCATTGAGCTTCCATAAGTGCACTTCTGCAGAATTTGTATATTTAAACAGTAATTGAAAGAAAAAGTGAAAATTTAAGAGACTGAGAAGTGGAGAAGTAGAATAAGAAGGAGTGGAAGAGTTGCCTAGTGGTTAGTGCAGTGGACATTGATCCTGGGGAACTGGTTTCAAGTCCCACTACAGCTCTTTGTGACTCTGGCCAAGTCACCAATCCAAGGTACAAAATAAGTATCCGTATGTAAACTGCTTTGATTGTAACCACAGAAAGGCAGCATTTCAAGTCCTATTCCCCTTATAATTACATGTATTGATATTTTTAAGAAGAGTTTTCTCTGACTTATGATGTGCCTTCTTTAGGGCTCTCTGGCTTTTTCAATTTAGCCAAGAGTGGCTGTGCTTTACTTTTTGTTTTTGAGTGAGTGTGTTAGCCACAAAGTTGTTGGTGAATTTTTTTCACACTAAAGAAAAACATCAGTGGAAACATTGACCCAGATATAAAATAGGGAACAGTGCTGAGAATTCAGACAACCTTATCCTGATGAACTTCTCATGATTTTGCACCAGCTGTGCATAACAAATGCCTTTGTGTCAGGGAACGAGGAGCCATATCTACCTATATTAAAGCATAAATTTACAGTTCTTATTCAGTAGTTATTTAGCTTAAGGTGAAAATTGTGTTACAAATGCAGGGGACTTTGCCAAATCAGAGTAAAAAAGTCTGATTGATATAGTGCAGCCAGCATTTCAGAGAGTCAAGAAAGTGAAATTCAAAAACAAAAGTAGTTTTTCAAATTTAGTTGCTGACATCATCAGAAGCCATAGTGATGCCCAGAGCTGTGTTCTGCTGCAAATACTCCTTACAAGAAAGAAAATAAATTATAAATCATTCTAGCTGGTCTCAAGAGGAAATCTACCAGTCAGTTTAATACATTAGAAAATTGATGTTAGTGTACAGTGAATCTACATCAAAAAGGGACTAAATATACAAGTGTCATCAAGGTCTACAAAAGCAATGTCACCTCAAGCTAAGTTGAAACGTGAACACTTGAAGAATGATATAGGTGCATTTCCATTCTCTCAATCCTTTCCTTTCCTGATCTCCATTAAACTCTGATCGCTTTTTCCCCTCCCACTCCCATGCTGTGCAAATCTCTGATCCCTTTCCCCCTTTTTATCTCAAGGCTTTGGAAGTAGCAGTGTCAGCAGCAGAAAGTGACTGTAGAGCCTCAGTGAACATATGGTATCACAGTGACCACCTCCTCCAGAGCTGCAGGCACAAGCCTGTGAGGATGTGTTGACTCATACTCTATATTCACTGAAGTAAGAGATCTGGTAAGGAAAAGTATCTGAGGTCCAGGAAAGGGAGATGGGGGATCAGGGGGTCTGCAGGAATGGTTTGGAAGGGAAAGGATTTGAGATCTAGTGTAGGGAAGGAATGGATGCAAGTTTTAAAGGGGAGATGTTGAAATGAATTTGAGGTCCATTACTAGATATCATGGATTTTACCTGTTTTTACCATTAGAGGGCACTCCAAGACTGATTAAGACCACTCCGATCTGCACATTTATCAGCTGAATCCCATAATAACAACGCAATTAAGTCTCAAAAGCGCTTTCTTAAGCTATATTTATAGGATCAGTGGATGAGGTATTTGAGCTAGGATAATTTTGTGTTCATTAATGGTTCATTTATGTAAATTAAGGCTCAGAGAAATGCAGAATACACCTTTAAAGTAGAAAAGACCTCATTAATCAAGGTCTTTTCCCATATTCAAGAGGTTCCTAAGGTGTCTAAACAGGGGCTGCACCTCCGTTTTATGGGGTAGAACTGCTCCTATCCCTGGATCATGATGAGTGTGAGAGACAATTGTCTCAAGGCTCTACTTCTGCAGTTCACACACTTCTCAGTTCCTCACAAGGTAAAACTTAGTTGAGTCTGGATCACAAATACTGAGCAGTTGAAACAGCATGGGATCACTTCAGCTCTGTCAAAATACTTTGTTTTGTAAGGCTTATGATTTCCCTGCAATCTCCCTCTTTCTATTGCCTTTTAGGTTGTCCTTTGTGGCTGTCTGAGCAGCTTTTCCCTGAGTAGAAGCTGGTTCCTTGCTCTCTACAACTCCGAGTTCCTTCTGGACACACCAACTCTCCTCCTACTCCTTATTCACTAGTAGGCCAATTTCTTTGGCCTATCTCCTTGATGACTGGTGTTTTTCCTGGTCAAACTGGGTCCTGGATCTCTTGACTCCAGTTCCAGCCACACACAAGGGCTGGAATCCTCCTTACTTCTGGCCCTAGTGCTCCTTCTTTGAGCCTAGGCTGGCAAAAGAGTAGAGTTGGTGTGGCAGACAGCTCACCCTCTGCCAGCTTGCTGGACTTCTACTTTCATGCCTAAGGCCTAGCCAGCCATCCTCCTCCTCCTCCTCTCTCTCTCTCTCTCTCTCTGGTCTCACGGGAGTTTTTCCTGATTACATCACCTGGTTAAGCCATTGATAAACTTTGTATTCACATGCCTAGGGGGAAGGGCCTATGGGATGTGCTCAGGACTCTGGAGATTTAGGTTTGCCAACTGTCTGCCTTTTTTCAGAAATCAGCAGAATTTTAAATTAATGTCCAGAAGGTAGAAAAATTGGCAATATGGCTGGACATTTTTCTAAGTTTAAGACCTTCATCTGCAGTTCTATAGCCCCCTTCCTCTCTCCTTCCCCCACCCTCCCATGTGTGTTTGAGCTAGTGTTGCCAGTTACCCGGTCCCCAAACCCGCCCAAAAAGTTCACACCCCCACCCCCGCCGTCATCAACCCCGCCTCTGCTGTCATCAGTTCCACCCCCACTGTCAGCTCCGCCCCTGCCGTCATCAACCCCGCCTCTGCTGTTATCAACCCCGCCTCATCCGTCATCAGCCCCACCCAAAACACCATCAACCCCACCCGAAATGTCATCAAACCCCGCCCAAAACATCATTAGCCCTGCCCCCGCAGCCCGAAAAACCGCACAAAAAACAGCGGAAAAACAAAAAAAAAATAGCCCAAAAAACCGCGACCCGCAGCGGACAAAAATTACCCTCAGCGGGTCGCAGAAAACCGCCCAATTGGGCGGGAAAACTGCCCACCTGGAAACCGTGGTTTGAGCCTGCCCTGCTAACTAGCAGCAGAGACTGTAGGAAGGATTTAGCTAATGGGAAGACACTGGGGGCGGCGCACTGGAGGCATTTCTTGTCCCAGGAAGGGAGGTGGTGATCTGGAGGATGTTTTAGTGCTGTGGAAGTGAAGTGAAGTTCTCTATGGACAATGATCATCTAGCCACACAGCTGAAGTGACTCCAGCTTGTTTACACAAACAGCACGATATAATACTTTGCTTGAATACAGAAGTATATCTCAGAAGACTTCCTGTTCAAATACTTCAACTACTATGGACCAAACAATACCTGCTCTCCCTCTTGCCTCAGCACATGGGGATAAGGTTTCTTCAGTGCCTGCTCTCCCTCTTGCCTCAGTGTCTGGGAATCAAGCATCTGGTTTTGCAGCAGCACAAAGTTTACTGGAGACAGAGCCATTCTAGACTAATAGTTAGAGCGCCTACCTGTGAACCTCACTTCGTGGGTTCACGTTTTGTTGTCAGCTCCCATAAAGATGACATGTTGTCTCTGAGTAGACCTCAGTGCTATGATCACCAATCAATATGTATGACTCCACCTCAGACATTCATGTTCACAATATTTTCAGACAGAGTTGGAGTATGGCCCCTACTATCAGAAGTTGTTGGCAAAAGCTTAGCATGGTCTCTTTGAATAACCTTTGCCAAACCACCTCATTCAGCATGACTTTTAGGGAACTTCTCCCTGGTTCATCAACATGCTCCACTATATACATCTGGTATTCTCAAATATCTTGTATCTTGTAAACCTATGAGCCCTCAACAACACACAATCTCCTCACTTCAGCAATGCTCCCTTGGCTCTCCGGTCATAATATCTCTTCCATATTTGTCCTCTCGTCTCAGACACTTGGTTGGCTACTTCGTATTCCAGCTTCATCCTGTCATGATGCTGCTTGACCCAGCCATCCAGGCTCACTGGGTTGTTTCATCGGCTTCTTCCAGATGTAGATCTGACAGCAATTTTAGATCTCTCCCATACATTAGGTAGGATGGGGAATAAACCAGTAGATTGATGAATCTGACTATTACAGGCCAGCATAAGCTCTGGCAAGTACTTCGCCCAGTGTCTTTTTTTTTTTGGCGGTAATGCCCTCAGCATTTCGTGTAGTGTTCTGTTGAACTGTTCACACTGGCCATTGCCTTGAGGATGGTACAGTATAGTTCTTCTCTTTTAGATGTACATCTTGCAAAGACTCTTAATGATCGTAGACTCAAAAGCTCTTCTTTGGTCAGATTGTACCCTTCAGGGTGCCCCATAGTGGACTATCTAGCTGGATACTAGGACTCTTGCAGTGATATGTGTGGTTTGGTCTTTGGTGGGTACTGCCATTGTATATCTGGTGAACATATCAGTAATGATCAATATGTGCACACCGCATGCTTCTGGTTTAATACAGTGTAATAAACAGCAACCACTTCTAACGAATCAGTGACTTTGAAGAAGTTCAAGGGAGTCTTCTCCCTTGGGGCCACATCTCTAGCAAGCAGGCACTGCTTGCAGTTTTTGATCCACTGATGTATATATTTGCTCATTCTTATCCAGTAATATTTCCATTGTTCTGCCATTGTTATGCTCTTCTCAGCCCTGTGGCCCATCTCATCATAATATGTTGCCAGGATTTCATTCTTTAGACAAGCTGAAACAACTAGCTAGTGTATTAGCTCCTGGTCTCAAGGACTCTATTACTCAATGCAGCAGCCCTTTCTCAAGGTCTGTCCCTCATCTTCCAGTACTGTCTACTGTCCTCATGCCAGTCTTCAATTGGGGCGGGGGTGGGGGGAGTGGAACTCAGTAGCACCCCAATCACAGGTTGTAGAAATTTGTCTCTCCTTTGCATCTCTTATACAGCCCTCTCAGAAAGATATAACAGTTCACTTTCAGGGTCTTCCTTTTGCACTTCCATGGCCCAGCACTTCAAGTTGAACTCTGCAAATTGAGCCAGCCATATTTGTATTACAGCAGATTCTTTGGCTGTACCTTAAGGGGTTGTGATCAGTATTTACGATGAACTTCTTGTACATCAGATAGACTCTAAACTTTTTCCTGATAGCCCACTTCAGAGCCAGAATTTCTAAGCTGAATGGACTGTAATTCTTGTCGTTCCTTTCACTCTTATACAATCTTCAACTGACATAGGCAATTACTTTCTCTTGAACTTCCTGTTCCAGGGTCAGGATTGCCCCTACCCAGCACGACTGCATCTGTGGTTAAGATGAAGGGTTTGCTGAAGTCTGGCATGTTAGTATTGGTGGGACATCTGCTTCTCTTTCAGTGATTCAATATTTCTGTTTATACATATAGATGCCATGCAAAGACTGGCATGACGTCCATATGATGATTGTCATAAGCCATTTATTGAAAGAGAATTCAGAAACAAGAAATCAATTGATCTAGATTCAATTGTGGTTGATATAAAAGTTTTCACCAGTACATGCAATGCACTAGAATGGGAAGTAAATAAATATAAAAATATATATATCAAAATGTGAATTTTCTATGATGTAAAGACATAAAGAGGCAGACCAAAAGAGACCTTGAAAAGAATTTTGCTGTAGAGGCAAGATTTAATTCCATCCTGAACAGAAAATAAGCAGCATTCTGCAAGCAGCTTTTATTTAGGCAGTTCTGTTGCTGTAGACTTTAGTCAGTAATAGGGTTGCCAACTGGATCCAGATTCACCTGATAGAGTTGATCCAGTCCTGTGTTTACCTCATTGCATGCAGGGACTTGTAGTCTTGTTTTTCTTAGGGACAGCAATGAAGAAATCAGAACTAAAAATCCCTGCATGCAACGGGGTTAACCCAAGACTGGATTGAACCTGTAGGGTAAATCTGGATCCAGTTGGTAGCTTTAGTCAGTAACTGCTTCTCTATATACACTTTTGCTAGTTTCAACCCTAACCATCCTGTGTAAAGACATCAGAAATAGCTAAAGAGCAAAGTTAGGGAACAAAGGTTTTTGAATCAGTGGCAAGGCATCATCATACAGTGTGGACATCAAAGATTGTGATATAGAGCAAATAAAAAAACTATAATAAAATAAATAAAAATTCTTTATTCGTCAATAAGTGATCAATTGGATGTACAGTTTTGACCTGCCGTCAGTCGATTAGGAGTCTATTTTGGTGCACTCTGACATTTGATATGTTCAAAGGCAGTTGTGCCCTAAAATAAAATTAATATAAACAAAAAAAAATGAAACTATTTTTGCCTGAAAATCAGGCTTTTTACATACCACCAATTCACCTGAGCAAGGTACTGGGGCAGACTAGATGGACCAGACTGTCTTTATTTGCCATCATTTATTATATTACTATATTTCTTTTAGGATCTATGCCTGGAAAAATTCACTTAAGTCTCAAAAACTCTAGGTAATTGAGGCATACATGCAGGTTTGAGCTCCAGTATCTTCAAGCCTTGCTTGAGGTACTCCTGCATCTTGCCCGTTTTATCATGGGGTCTTCCCTCCACCTCTGGTGCTGGTCGACAGTTAAACCAGGCAACACTGGAGAGATTTGACATTCAACCACGGGAGGAGGCAGTGCTCACTATGACTGGGTCCATAGGAACAGTGTCAGACCGCAGTGTGGAGGGAGTTGCACTTAGCCCTCCTGTGGTTCCGTCGCTCCATGCATCTACAGGCGGGAGATGCATGGAGCGACAGAACCCTGGGAGAAGTATCCAGTTGAACAAGGGGGACACACTGTGATTTCTACCCCTTCTGCAATAGCAGCTGCAGGGGTGCAAGCTGGAATTCAGTTTCTGCCCCTGGTGGGAAGCTTATCTGCTATGGATTTGGGAGCTTTATAGAGACCAGCTGCTGTGACCATGGAGTCCTTGTGGGTTCTGATCCAGGGGGTTACACCTTTCCCTTCAAAAGATTTCAGTCTCCTTTGGAAATGAAGTACAAAAGTCGAGAGAGACTTTTAGGACCTTATCTAATGATTTGGGGCAACAGACCACAAGAATTGGTGCGTTAGAAGAAGGAAATAGACAATTTCAGAGCATCTCCTTAACTAAAATTAAGGAGAGGAATATCGTGGCTCGTAAGTTGAAATATTTAGAAAATCAGTCTAGAAAGAATAATTAGAGGTTTCTTAATTTCCCTAAATCTCCTTTGATTTTACCACTGGACATTGTTAAAAAATATTTTCAGGAGATATTGGGGATCCCAGCAGAGGATTTCCCACCTATTGTGAGAGCTCAATATCTCTCAAGACTATCTAATAGGGCTGGTGATAGGCCTCAAACAGAAATGAATCTGACTGAATTTCCAGAAAGCTCCTTGGATATGATCACTGAATGTACTACATTGTTGGTGACTTTTGCTCACTCTATCCCACCCATAATTCCCTGCTGTGCTCCCCAGTGCTCTACCATTCAATCAACAAGTCCCAGTCATCTTGGTTTCTGTTCCTCTACCTCCCTCCCCAAGTCCTAATCATCCTCTACTCTGTTCCTCTTCTCCTCTAGTCCCATTCATTTTCTGTTTTGTTCCCCTTCTCCCCTCCAGTCCCATCCATCTTCTGCTCTGTTCTCCTTCTCCCTCCCCCCAGTCCTATTCATCTTCTACCCACCCTCCTCATCCCACCCTTCTACTCTGTTCCTCTTCTCTTCCCTCCAGTCATTGTCTACTTTATTCCGCTTCTCCCCCATCTTCTACATCCCATCCATTTTCTGCTCTTTCCAGGGTCTCCTGCCCATTTGATATTTCTCCTTTCTCCATGTCCACCTTCAAGCTTCTCCCTCTTTCTTCTGCACCCCCACCTTGGGGCCAGCATCTCTCCCTTTTTCTCCCCTCCCCCTTCTCCATGATATGGCATCTCCCCCCCCCCCCCCCCTCTCTCTCAAAACTGCTTTAGTTGTACTACTGAAAGGCTGCATATCAAATCCATAACTCTTTATCCCTTTTACCCTCTTTCTCATGCCCTTCCCAGGTCCAGTAGCTATCCTACTCTCTTACCCACCCATCCATCCAATCTCTGTCTTTTTCCACCTCCACTCACCTACCCCTCCATCTCCATTTTTTTCCCTTTTCCCTGTGGGTCCAGCATTTCTCCCCCTCTCTTTCCCATTCTTTCATCTGAGCTCTCTCTTCCTCCCCCCCCCCCCCCAATGTCTGGCATCTCTTTAGTTCCCTGTTCCCTGTCCCCTGTGATCTGGCATTTTTCTCCTTCTTTTTCTCCTCCCTCCATGATTTGGCATCTCACTCCTTCCTTACCCCCCCCCCCCCCCACACACACACACACATACTCTGGTGGCTCTTTCTCCCTTCCCTACCCCCTCATCTGCATGTGCAACATTTCTCACTTACTCCACTCCCTCCCTCCCACAGGATTGGGTACCTCTCTCTGCATTCCTGCTCCCTGCAGTGCTGCACTCCTTCAATCTTCAGGACCACTGGCAGCATCAGAGATGTAAGCACACTGCCTTTGGCCAACTTCAGTAGTTTTCCCTGTGCAGCATTCCACCTATGCAGGTAAAGGAAGTTGTTGCAGGGGAAAAGCTTCTGAGGCAGGCTGAAGGCAGTCAGCTTACATCACTGATGCTGCCAGCAGCTCAGAAGATTGAAGGAGTACAGCGCTGAAGGGAGTGGGAAGGGCGAGAAAGATACCAGATTCCATGGGGGGAGTAAGGTGGGATGCTGGACAGACAGCTCGTTTGAAGAGCAATGATCACCCTCACCCACCCTCCCCAATCTATGCCCATGCTCACAAATCCATTTTGAGTACTTCTTTGCTCACTCAACGCTATACTTTTTTGGTACCTCTGTCAACAACAGCTTCTTCTTGCTTCACAGCCCCTCAGTCCATATTCCAGGCATCTTCTACCTACTGTAGATCAGGGGCGTAGCTATGTGGGGCCACAGGGGCATGAGCCCCCCAGATTTGGCCCTGGGCCCCCCGCAGCCGACCCTTTTGACAACCCCCTTCCCCCCGCCGCTGTCAGGTACCCGTCTGGCAGGGGTTGGTGACTCCCACCAGCACAAGTACCTGACAGCAGCGGGGGAGGGTTGGCGGTGGTGGGAAGGGAGGGGTTGAAAGGGGAGGGTCGGCACCGCCGGGGGGAGGGTCAAAAGTGGTGGCGGCGCTGGCGGGGGGTCAAAAGTGGCGGGCAAGGTCAAAAGTGGCAGGGGGGTCGGCGGCACCGGGGGGGGGGGGCTAAAATGTGCCCCCTCACCTCGGGCTCTGGACCCCCCTCCCGCCGAAGTCTGGCTATGCCCCTGCTGTACATGAAGAAACTGCCACTTTACAGTTGTCAAACCATTGCCTGAGTAGATGAGGTGAAGCTTGTGGACAGAATTATGTAACTGTGATTGGCTGTAGTTGGATTAAATATCGCTACAGGATCTGATTGTCTTTGGGTTTTTTTGTTTTGTTTTGTTTTGTTTTTTTGGATTGTGAGTCCTCAAGAGACAGCAGATTGCCTACTATACTTGAATGGCATGTAAGAGTAACCTAATGGTTAGTGCAGTGGGCTGAGAATCTGGGGAACTGGGTTTGGTTCCCACTGAAGCTCCTTGTTACTCTGAACAAATTACTTAACTCTCCATTACCCCAGGTACAAAATCTTAGATTATGAGCTCACTAGGGACAGAGAAAGTACCAGTATGTAATATGTAAACTACTTTGGTTGTACCACAGAAAGGCAATATATCAAATCCATGACTCTTTATGCAGGGCTTAATTTCTGGGGGAATGGCCTGGCACACAGTTCCACCTCTTCTCTTTAGACTCCAAAGATCCTGCAAGGAAGAGAAGGGAAGGGGTTGAGCCTGGAACAGAGCACTGTGCTCTCTTATCCAGCCACTCTTCATTGCTCATACCCCTGGCCTATCTGCTTGCCCTTTCCACCTACTCCAGTTTCTCTTCCTTTTTATCTACAAATTAAGCCCTGCCTTTATGTATGCTCAACTTTATTTGCTAATGTATATCAAATATACAAAATTAGCTGTATTTGAAGGAGAAGTGAACACTGAAACACATGGAGGGGCATTCTTGAAAGGACGTCCTGCTCATAACATCAATAAAAAACTGTCCATCTTACAGCCATTTTCGAAGAGGAAATATGTTGGGGTTTCCTGTTCGAAAATATGTGAGAATGTCCAAAATGAACAGCCACTTTACAAACTGAAAAGTTCAAATAATGAAGCTAAACATCCAGTGACAAGGATTTTAAGAGAAATGGACATACAGATGTCCTTGCAGAGCAGAAGGTCAGCCTAGTGGTCAATGCAGTAGACCGTAAACCAGGGCACCTAGGTTCATATCCCCCTACAACTCTTATTTTAAATGCTGAGCTCTTCAGGAACAGGAAAATACTTATTTTTTGCCATTTTGCTTTGAAAATGAGCCCCATCATGTATAATGTTCCAACACAACATCTACAGTTATGTGAAAAATCGGATACTAAAGCATCAAAAAGCATTAAGAGCTGCTTATTCCAGCCTTTTGCACACTACTGTATTATAGTAAATAAAGGTCCAGACAGCTATGAAATGTCAAGAGCTTCAGTTTTATTCAAGGGTACATGCATTTTATTGGAAATTCATAAGTGACCATTTCATTCTGTTTGTTTTTGTCCAGATGCTAGAGATGCTTCGGACCTGGAAAAAAACCACAGGACAGAATAATCAGATTCGATCTCTCCAAGAAGCCTTGAGACAAAGTGACAACACAGATATTTGCAATGAAATCTTCCATCTTAATTTCTAAGGGCCTGATATTCAAAATGACTTAAACAGCTAGGACAGGCTGCTGACCGATTAAATCGCCTGTTTGGGAATAACTGGGCATTTCAGCAACACTTAACCGGATAGTGCTGGTGAAAATGCCCAGTTAGCGCTCATGCCAATATTGGCTATTTTGGAGGCATTCCAGGGGCGGAGTTGGCACTTAGCTGGTTAAATTAACGACATAAAACACAGTCCTATCTTTATGCAGTTCTTCCAGCTGGTGTTGAATATTGTGCTTATATTTTAGCCAGTTCATTATACCTGGAAATTCAAAGCTGGAGCCCAGACATGGTTCAGCATTGAATTTTCAGGTTTAATGCTGGCGGCGATCAGCAAAACATTGATCGCTGCTGGCTGAATATCAGATCCTAAATGTTTCATAACAGCAAAACATTGGGTGGAAGTCTTGAGACAAAAACCTTACGTATCATGAATGCTTTCTGCATAAGGAAATAATGACTTACATTCTATCTGTTGCTCTGAAACCAAAATCATTCAGTTGTAATTTTGTGACATCACAAAGACTGATGGAACAAGATGTTTCTATCATTCAATTCAATTCAAGTGAGGTCTTATATACTGTTAATATCCCATAATCAGGGTTCAGTGTGGTTTACATGAGTTAGATTACAATAAACAGAAAGATGTTAACGGAGGACTGCTCTAATCAAGGAGAAACAGTGATGTAGATGAGAAGAAAGAACTGCAAATGTCATTGAGGCTGACATGAAAGAATTGGCCTTTCACCTCATTAAAACTCAAAAGCTTCTGCTACAATTTATTTTGTGATACTAAGGGCCCAATATTTACATAAATCCCAATGAGCTGGACATCCAGCAGTACTTAAGTGGTTACTGCCACTCTATATTGCCTGTGACTCCCCAGGTACTCTCCAGTTAGTGGCAGGATGGTCCAGGGGAGGAGCATGGGCAGGGCCAAACCTTAACCTGTTAGCAATGATATTCAGTCCTTTAACTGGTTCAGTAAATAGATAAAGTGAGGACTGCAAAAAGACAGTCCTAACTTTTTCCACTGAGCTAACCAGGCACTGGTGACTGCATATACTGGAATATTCAATGCCAGAGGCTAGACATAACCTGGCATTGACTATCTGGAGTTAATTCAGCCCACAACAGCAAGCACTTTAAAATCCACTGACCATTGTAGGCTGAATATCTACCTCTATGCTACATATTTGTAGACAGCTGTTATTGGAAAATAAAATCACAATGGTTTTGGTTAGAATCATTGCTTCGGTACAAGCTTAGATTATAAGCCCAGCAGGAAAGTACCTATAATGCTTGAACCAAACTTATCTATCATCAAAAAGGTTTGAGCTAAAACCAAATAGCATGGGCAGATCTACAATTTTGAAAAAGGAAGTCCAGCTGGTGTGGTGCATCATCATTCCCTACCCTCATTTTCATTCTTTTGTTTGATCCTTCTGTGTTCTTCTTCATCTTGACCTTTGCTCTCTCTCTTACCCCTCCTCTCCCTCAGGGACCTCTCCATATCTTCATCTTCATCCATGAACATTGTTGTCTCCCTCCACCCTCAGAGATTATTCTCTTGTTCTGCCTCAGAGTTCTTCCCACATCTCCCCTCCACACCCCCTTCTCTCTTGAAGGTTCCTTTCAACTTCTCGGTACCAAATTCTAGGGACAAACCAGTGGCATGCCATCAGGACAGAGACATGGTGAGTGTGTGCTCCCTGTCCACTCAGTTTCTCTTCCTCCATGATGCATTCTTCTTTTATAGTCAGGAGGCACAGGAAAGGTGAAGAGCAACTTCAGATTTGGATATGTGTGCTCCCTATGCAGTGGTGTAGCCAGACTTGACATTTTGGGCATGCCCAGAGCTAATATGAGTGGGTATTAAGTATATAGGTATAAGCAATTTTGCACTTGCTGATGGATTTCTAAGTCTGCCCAATAGCTGCCCTGCATTAGCAGAAACCACATACATACTTAATGGAGAAACCAATATTTTTAAATATAGTTACATTATCCCATATCTTAAAATTGACCAGACATAAGTCTACCACAATGGCAAACCTCTCAACACACATGACAGGATCTTGCAATATAATTACAAAGGAAAAATGTATTTCAAATTCTGGTAGCACCTCAATAATAGCAATAGAAAATCAGTTCACTGCCAGGTACTTTGTGAAGTAACACTAAATTCTGCAAAGAAGCTTAGAGCCTAGGTTTCAAACAACATCAATTCTGAACATGAATACCAATAAAGCGAATGCTACATACCTGTAGAAGGTATTCTCCAAGGATAGCAGGCTGATTGTTCTCACTGATGGGTGACGTCCACTGCACCCCCTCCAATTGGAATCTTCACTAGCAAAGACGTTTGCTAGTCCTCGCGCGCCGATGTGCACCGCGCATGCGCGGCTGTCTTCCCGCCCGAACCGGCTCGTGTTCGTCAGTCCCGTATGTAGCAAGACAAAGACAAGGGAAGACACAACTCCAAAGGGGAGGCGGGCGGGTTTGTGAGAACAATCAGCCTGCTGTCCTTGGAGAATACCTTCTACAGGTATGTAGCATTCGCTTTCTCCGAGGACAAGCAGGCTGCTTGTTCTCACTGATGGGGTATCCCTAGCCCCCAGGCTCACTCAAAACAACAAACATGGTCAATTGGGCCTCGCAACGGCGAGGACATAACTGAGATTGACCTAACATCTTATTCAACTAACTGAGAGTGTAGCCTGGAACAGAATAAAAATGGGCCTAGGGGGGTGGAGTTGGATTCTAAACCCCAAACAGATTCTGAAGCACCGACTGCCCGAACCGACTGTCGCGTCGGGTATCCTGCTGCAGGCAGTAATGAGATGTGAATGTGTGGACAGATGACCACGTCGCAGCTTTGCAGATCTCTTCAATAGTGGCTGACTTCAAGTGGGCCACTGACGCTGCCATGGCTCTAACATTGTGAGCCGTGACATGACCCTCAAGAGCCAGCCCAGCCTGGGCGTAAGTGAAGGAAATGCAATCTGCTAGCCAATTGGATACGGTGCGTTTCCCCACAGCCACTCCCCTCCTGTTGGGATCAAAAGAAACAAACATTTGGGCGGACTGTCTGTTGGGCTGCGTCCGCTCCAGATAGAAGGCCAATGCTCTTTTGCAGTCCAATGTGTGCAGCTGACGTTCAGCAGGGCAGGAATGAGGACGGGGAAAGAATGTTGGCAAGACAATTGACTGGTTCAGATGGAACTCCAACACTACCTTTGGCAAGAACTTAGGGTGAGTGTGGAGGACTACTCTATTATGATGAAATTTGGTATAAGGAGCATGAGCTACTAGGGCTTGAAGATCACTGACTCTACGAACTGAAGTTACTGCCACCAAGAAAATGACCTTCCAGGTCAAGAACTTCAGATGGCATGAATTCAGTGGCTCAAAAGGAGGTTTCATCAGCTGGGTGAGAACGACATTGAGATCCTATGACACTGTAGGAGGTTTGATGGGGGGCTTTGATAGAAGCAAACCTCTCATAAAGCGAACAACTAAAGGCTGTCCCGAGATCGGCTTACCTTCCACACGGTAATGGTATGCACTGATTGCGCTAAGGTGAACCCTTACAGAGTTGGTCTTGAGACCAGACTCAGACAAGTGCAGAAGGTAGTCAAGCAGGGTCTGTGTAGGACAAGAGCGAGGATCTAAGGCCTTGCTGTCACACCAGACGGCAAACCTCCTCCATAAAAAGAAGTAACTCCTCTTAGTGGAGTCTTTCCTGGAAGCAAGCAAGACACGGGAGACACCCTCCGACAGACCCAAAGAGGCAAAGTCTACGCTCTCAACATCCAGGCCGTGAGAGCCAGAGACTGGAGGCTGGGATGCAGAAGCGCCCCTTCGTTCTGGGTGATGAGGGTCGGAAAACACTCCAATCTCCACGGTTCTTTGGAGGATAACTCCAGAAGAAGAGGGAACCAGATCTGACGCGGCCAAAAAGGAGCAATCAGAATCATGGTGCCTCGGTCTTGCTTGAGTTTCAACAAAGTCTTCCCCATCAGAGGTATGGGAGGATAAGCATACAGCAGGCCTTCCCCCCAATCCAGGAGGAAGGCAGCCGATGCCAGTCGGCCGTGGGCCTGAAGTCTGGAACAGAACTGAGGGACCTTGTGGTTGGCTCGAGATGCGAAGAGATCTATCAAGGGGATGCCCCACACTTGGAAGATCCGGCGCACTACTCTGGAGTTGAGCGACCACTCGTGAGGTTGCCTAATCCTGCTCAACCTGTCGGCCAGACTGTTGTTTACGCCTGCCAGATATGTGGCTTGGAGCACCATGCCGTGACGGCGAGCCCAGAGCCACATGCTGACGGCTTCCTGACACAGGGGGCGAGATCCGGTGCCCCCCTGCTTGTTGATGTAATACATGGCAACCTGGTTGTCTGTCTGAATTTGGATAATTTGGTGGGACAGCCGATCTCTGAAAGCCTTCAGAGCGTTCCAGACCGCTCGTAACTCCAGGAGATTGATCTGTAGACCTTGTTCCTGGAGGGACCAGCTTCCCTGGGTGTGAAGCCCATCGACATGAGCTCCCCACCCCAGGAGAGACGCATCCGTAGTCAGCACTTTTTGCGGCTGAGGAATTTGGAAAGGGCGTCCCAGAGTCAAATTGGACCAAATCGTCCACCAGTGCAGGGATTCGAGAAAACTCGTGGACAGGTGGATCACGTCCTCTAGATCCCCAGCAGCCTGAAACCACTGGGAAGCTAGGGTCCATTGAGCAGATCGCATGCGAAGATGAGCCATGGGAGTCACATGTACTGTGGAGGCCATGTGGCCAAGCAATCTCAACATCTGCCGAGCTGTGATCTGCTGGGACGCTCGCACCCGGGAGACGAGGGACAACAGATTGTTGGCCCTTGTCTCTGGGAGATAGGCACGAGCCGTCCGAGAATCCAGCAGAGCTCCTATGAATTCGAGTCTCTGTACTGGGAGAAGATGGGACTTTGGATAATTTATCACAAACCCCAGTAGCTCCAGGAGTCGAATAGTCATCTGCATGGACTGTAGAGCTCCTGCCTCGGATGTGTTCTTCACCAGCCAATCGTCGAGATAAGGAAACACGTGCACTCCCAGTCTGCGAAGCGCCGCTGCTACCACAGCCAGGCACTTCGTGAACACCCTGGGCGCAGAGGCGCGCCCAAAGGGTAGCACACAGTACTGGAAGTGACGCGTTCCCAGACGGAATCGGAGATACTGTCTGTGAGCTGGCAGTATCGGCATATGCATGTAAGCATCCTTTAAGTCCAGAGAGCATAGCCAATCTTTTTCCTGAATCATAGGAAGAAGGGTGCCCAGGGAAAGCATCCTGAACTTCTCTTTGACCAGTTACTTGTTCAGGGCCCTTAGGTCTAGGATGGGACACATCCCCCCTGTTTTCTTTTCCACAAGGAAGTACCTGGAATAGAATCCCAGCCCTTCTTGCCCGGGTGGCACGGGCTCGACCGCATTGGCGCTGAGAAGGGTGGAGAGTTCCTCTGCAAGTACCTGCTTGTGCTGGAAGCTGAAAGACTGAGCTCCCGGTGGACAATTTGGAGGCATGGAGGCCAAATTAAGGGCGTATCCTTGCCGGACTATTTGGAGAACCCACCGGTCGGAGGTTATAAGAGGCCACCTTTGGTGAAAAGCTATCAACCTCCCCACCCCCGATCGGGAAGCCGTCCGACATGGACACTTTGATCTCGGCTATGCTCTGCTGGAGCCAGTAAAAAGCTCGCCCCCTGCTTTTGCTGGGGAGCTGTGGGGCCTTGCTGAGGCGCACGCTGCTGATGAGAGCGAGCGCGCTGGGGCTTAGTCTGGGCCACAGGCTGTCGAGAGGGAGGATTGTACCTACGCTTACCAGAAGAGTAGGGAACAGCCTTCCTTCCCCCATAAAAACGTCTACCTGAAGAGGTAGATGCTGAAGGCTGCAGGCGGGAGAATTTGTCGAAAGCGTTATCCCGCTGGTGGAGCTGTTCTACCACCTGCGACTTTCCCTCCAAAAATGTTATCCGCACGGCAAGGGGTCCGCAATCCGCTGCTGGATCCTATTCTCCAGGTCGGAGGCACGCAGCCATGAGAGTCTGCGCATCACCACACCTTGAGCAGCAGCCCTGGACGCAACATCAAAGGTATCAAATACCCCTCTGGCCAGGAATTTCCTACAAGCCTTCAGCTGCCTGACCACCTCCTGAAACGGCTTGGCTTGCTCATAAGGGAGCTGGTCCACCAAGTCTGCCAGCTTCCGCACATTATTCTGCATATGGATGCTCGTGTAGAGCTGGTAAGATTGAATCTTGGCCACGAGCATGGAAGAATGGTAGGCCTTCCTCCCAAAGGAGTCTAAGGTTCTAGAGTCTTTGCCCGGGGGCGCCGAAGCATGCTCCCTAGAACTCTTAGCCTTCTTCAGGGTCAGATCCACCACACCAGAGTCGTGAGGCAACTCAGTGCGCATCAGCTCTGGGTCCCCATGGATCCGATATTGGGATTCTATTTTTTTGGGAATGTGGGGATTAGTTAGAGGCTTGGTCCAGTTCGC
Source organism: Microcaecilia unicolor (assembly GCF_901765095.1). Classification (NCBI taxonomy): domain Eukaryota; kingdom Metazoa; phylum Chordata; class Amphibia; order Gymnophiona; family Siphonopidae; genus Microcaecilia; species Microcaecilia unicolor. The sequence continues at coordinate 357,099,063 of NC_044032.1, read as the reverse complement.
CAGCAATGTCTTTTTCAGGACATGATGCATGGGTACTGTGGACGCTTCCTTAGGTGGAGAAGGATAGTTAAGAGCTCAAACATTTCAGCCCTTGGCTCGTCCTACACAACCACCGGGAAGGGGATGGCCGTAGACATCTCCCGGACAAAGGCCGAGAAAGACAGACTCTCGGGAGGAGAAAGCTGCCTTTCAGGGGAGGGAGGGGGGTCAGAAGGAAGGCCATCAGACTCCTCGTCAGAGAAATATCTGATGTCCTCCTCTGCCTCCCATGAGGCCTCATCATCGGTATCAGACACAAGTTCACGGACCTGTGTCTGAAGCCGTGTCCGTCTCGACTCTGTGGAACCACGGCCACAGTGGGAGCGTCGAGAGGTGGACTCCCTGGCCGGCAGCAGCGAAGCTACCTCCCCCGACGTCGTCGGGGAGTCCACCTGGGAGGCAGCCGAAACCGGTACCGCAAGCGGCACCGGTACCGGGGACCTCACCCCAGGCAAAGGGCCAGCTGTCGCCTCATTCGACGGCACCGGTGGCGCAAGCACCCCCGGTACCGGAGGAGAAGGGCGCAACAGGTCTTCCAGAATGCCAGGAAGAACAGCCCGGAGACTCTCGTGTAGAGCGGCTGTAGAGAAAGGCTGGGAAGCCGGTGCAGGCGTCGAGGTCAGAATCTGTTCCAGGCATGGAGGCGGTACCGGGCTGTCCAAAGTAGAGCGCACCGACACCTCCTGGACGGAGAGTGAGCGGTCCTTCCGGTGCCGATGCCTGCTGGGTGCCGACTCCCTCGGCGACCCAGAGCTCCCATACCCAGTCGGGAAGGTGACCGGTGAGGATGCTTCTTCGACTTCTTCGAGAGAAGCATGTCACCGGAACTCCCCGGTACCGATGAGGAGGACGTTGAATCCAGACGTCGCTTCCTCGGGGCCGGGGCCGAAGATGGTCGATCCCGGGGGGGGCTGTACTGCAGGAGCCCTCAGGGCAGGAGCAGACCTACCTGAAGGCTCACCGCCACCAGCAAGGGAATGGACAGCCCTCACCTGCACACCAGACGAAGCACCACCGTCCGACGACATCAGCACCAGAGGGGGTCCCGGTACCACCGACGCCGACGCACTCTTCCGAAGCCTCGGTACCGATGATGCAGGAGGAGGACGCCTCGATGCAGTCGATGCCGATGCTGTCTCTGAAGACTTCGGTGCTGCTGACGCCAATGCACCCGACGAATCTCTCGATGCCGATGCCGTCGAAGCACCGGAGAACAGAGCGTTCCACTGGGCCAATCTCGCTACCCGAGTCCTCTTTTGCAAAAGAGCACAAAGACTACAGGCCTGCGGGCGGTGCCCAGCCCCCAGACACTGAAGACACGAGGCGTGCCTATCAGTGAGCGAGATTACCCGGGCGCACTGGGTGCACTTCTTGAAGCCGCTGGAAGGCTTCGATGTCATGGGCGGAAAAATCGTGCCGGCGAAATCAAAATTCGCGATGATGACACGAGGCACCGAGACAAAAAAGGGGGTAAAAAACCCGTACGGGCGGCCAACAAGGCCGCTGCCTAAAGCGAAAGGAAACTTACGCTGGGAAAAACTAGAAATACGGGAAAAAGGTTCTTTTTTTTTTTTTTCCCCCGAAAACACGAAAGACGCGCGAGGGTCCTCTGAGGGGCACGAAATGGCGGCAAAAACACGACCGTCCCGAGCGCGGACAAAAGAAGACTGACGAACACGAGCCGGTTCGGGCGGGAAGACGGCCGCGCATGCGCGGTGCGCATCGGCGCACGAGGACTACCAAACGTCTTTGCTAGTGAAGATTCCGATTGGAGGGGGTGCTGTGGACGTCACCCATCAGTGAGAACAAGCAGCCTGCTTGTCCTCGGAGAACAGTAATTGTATAAAGGCAGCAGTGAATATACATAACAGCAATGCACATCCCAGTGGAAAAGTCAGACAGGTCAGACTCGTACATCCCCCACAGAAACCACATGCCAGCAGAATCTCTCACCTTATTCACATGCAGAACACATACCAACTCCTATCAATTACAGAACAGAGGACCAAAAACTAGAAATTGTCCTGTAGCCTGGCATCAGCCATTCCCTGCCCTTCAGCCCGTCATCAGCTTTTCCCTTCTCTACCCCTCATCTATCCCCATAGTCTGGTATCAGGTTTTCCCTTCCCCACCACTTCCTGTAGCCTAGTGTCAGCCCTGTCCTACCCCCTACCAAACCCCCCCCCCCCCCCCCATTGTCTGGCATCTCCTCCCCCCACCATGAAGCACACCAGCATTAAATATAAGACTTTTTACTTTAATGTCCTGGGCACTGCAGAGCCCACCGCCACCCAGAAACCTGTCTACATGAAATTTAAAACTTTTTTTTATTTTTTAACCCAAGCACTGCACCCAAAACCCCATCAAGGCACCAACATGATAAATATACAACCTTTTACAATTTTTTTAACCTGGGCACTATAAAAATTTATTGGTGGGTTTCTGGGTGGGGCTGGGCTCTTCACTGCCTAGGGAAAAAAAGATATATTTAATGATTAAATATAACTTTTTTGGCCGAGGCAGTGAAGAGCACACCCCCACCCAGAAGCCCATCACCAGCCAGCACTACACTGTACACGACGTTAAAATTAAAAATATATATATTTATTTTACCTGCGCTGAGCAGCTGGGCTTTGGTTGTGGTGGAAGATGGTAGTACAGACTCAGAGAGCACTCAACATGTGTGCTGTGGTGGGGCCATGGGGGAGTGCTGATGTCTGGGTGGGATCAACAAAAAAAGGCAGATCTTGATCCAGCAGGGCAGAGGGGAGGAACCGCGACACTGACAGCAGCCGGTACAGTTTCCCTTCCCATGCAGTACTGCGGTGCCATCATGCGCACAGGGGGGAGGAGCAAGTCAAAGCAGCAAAGCAGAGTTCAGAGACTCCGGAGTGAAACCGGACACGGAGTGAATAGTGACACCGGTGTGCAGCACTACAATGGCCTATGACTTCAGGATCAGGACCTGTCCCACACAAAAAAAAAATTTAGGCAGGGAAGAGGAGGACCGAAGAGCTGCCTGCTGCCTTGGTGGGCCTGAGCTGAGAGCCCACCCGTAGCTATGCCCCTGGTTGCTGCACTTACAGCACTTGATGAAGGATTACAAAACGGGGCACCTCGTAGACCGGCAGTTTAACAGAATGACACCACAGCTAAGTGATATAGGAGATATATAACATTTTTCTCATTTTTGAGTAGTGATTATTTTTTGAGAATTGGGCACGCTAAGGTTCACACATTATATTGTTTTATGGGCATGTACACAATTCTGAGGTTTGAACAAGCTTAAGATATATTATGTTCACAATAGAAGTCACGGGGATGTGTGAACGCGGTCATCATTGTTAGAGAAAGTAGCTGTTAGTTCTGTTCTGCCTATGTGACGCATTTCTTATGTGCCTGGTGACATATTGAGTGATTTCTTAATTCAAATTACAAATTTTGTACTTTGTGTTACTTAAATATATGTCTATAAAGCAATATAATTCTTACTGGAGAGTTCTTTTGGTGGATCTTATAATTATTCTCTCCTTGCAGATGTATTGTTTTCAAAATGCTAGCCAGAATCTGGCAGCGGCCCAAGGGCTCACCTTCCTTGGGTCTGTGACACCTAACACAGCAGTGGGTCAGGGTGGAGGTGTGGCCATCTGTGACAGCTACTGCATTGGCCTTTACTGTGTTCAAGCTGTCCCAACTACCAATAGTGCATCTATTCTGCCCCCATATGCAATCATTGCCCTTCCCCAAGCCAGAATCCTGAATCTCCAACTCATACCCACCCCCTAATCCAACACCCCAACCCCTCCTTATAAATTCAGGGCCCTCTCAGCCCCTGGCAATAGTACTTTGGACTCACCAATTCAACCTTGCTCCCCCCCTTCCCCTGCTGCTCACAAACCCTGCTCCCCCCCCCCCCCCCCCCCCCCCCCCCCCACTGCTCAGGAACATGCTTCTCATTCCCTACACTCCCACCAGCCCTGAGTTTACGAAGATACTTACCTGTAGCAGGTATTCTCCGAGGACAGCAGGCTTCACATTCTCACAAGTGGGTAGACGATCCTGCGTCGCACAGGTCAGTAGAATACGAAAGAGAAAAAATGAAAGCCTCCTGGAGCGCGAGCCTTCCCACCTGCAGCACGACCGTGCCTCTCAGTTTAATCCAAAAGCAAAAAACAAAGTAAAAATTGAAGAAAAAACAACTCTAAGGAGAGGTAGGTGGGCTTATGAGAATGTGAAGCCTGCTGTCCTTGGAGAATACCTGTTACAGGTAAGTATCTTTACTTTTTCTGAGGACAAGCAGGCTTACATTCTTACAAGTGGGGAATCCATAGCATCCAGGCTCATCCAAAACAACAAACAATGTGTGCAATGGCGAGGACTTAATGCAGATTAACCTGAAACTATATACAACTAGATGAGGGTGCAGCCTGGAACAGAACAAAATGGGCCTAGGAGGGTGGAATTGGATTCTAGACCCCAAACAGATTCTGCAACACTGACTGCCTAAACTGATGTCGCATCGTGTATCCTGCTCAAGGCAGCAGTGAGATGTGAATGTATGTACTGAAGACCATGTCACAGCTTTGCAAATCTCTTCAATGGAGGCTGACTTCAAATGGGCTACCGACGCAGCTGTGGCTCTAACATTATGAGCCATGACATGACCCTCCAAAGCCAGCCCTACACAGGCATAGGCAAAGGAAATGCAATCTGCTAACCAATTGGAAATGGTGTGTTTACCGATGGCGACTCCCCTCAGGTTGGGATCGAAAGAAACAAACAACTGGGCGGACTGTCTGAAGGGCTTCGTCCGCCCCATGTAAAAGGCCAATGCTCTCTTGCAATCCAAGATGTGCAAGCTGCTTTTGCCAGGATGGGCGTGAGGACGGGGAAAGAATGTTGGCAAGACAATTGACTGGTTCAGATGGAACTCCAACACCACCTTTGGCAGGACCTTCGGGGGCGTGTGGAGGACTACTCTGTTGTGATGAAACTTAGTATAAGGGGAATCTACTACTAAGGCCTGAAGCTCACTGACCCTACGAGCTGAAGTAACAGCCATCAAGAAAATGACCTACCAGGTCAAGTACTTCAGATGGCAGGAATTCAGTGGCTCAAAAGGAGCTTTCATCAGCTGGGTGAGAACAACTTTGAGATCCCGTGACACTGGTGAAGGTTTGATAGGGGGCTTTGATAAAAGCAAACCTCTCATGAAGCGAACAACTAAAAGTTGTCCAGAAATAGGCTTACCTTCTACATGGGTCAATTTGACAAAATACAGAGTTGCAATTGCCTGGACCGGATGGCATACATCACAGAGTACTGATAGAATTGAAAAATGAACTTGCAGAGCTATTATTAGTACTATGTAATTTATCTTTAAAATCCAGCATCATACCAGAAGATTAAAGGGTGGCTAATACAATGCTAACTTTTAAAAAGGGCTCAAAAGGTGATCTAGGAAATTATAGACTAGTGAGCCTGATGTTGGGGCCAGTCACAATGGTAGAGACCACTATAAAGAACAAAATTAAAGAGCATATACATAAGCATGGATTAATGAACCAAAGCTAACATGGATTTAGCCAAGGGAAATTTTGCCTCACCAATCTATAACGTTTCTTTGAACAGGCGAATAAACATGTGGCTAAAGGTGAGCCAGTCAATATTGTGCATCTGGATTTTCAAAAAGCATTTGACAAAGTACCTCATGAAAGACTCCTGAGGAAGTGGATACTGTGCCATTTACGGAATAAAGAGTTTATAAACAGCTTGAGAATCTGTTTGGATGCCCCACGTGGCAGTGCCTGAATCACCGCAATTCAAGACCGAAGCAGATCAACGTAAGAAAGTGATGCAAGACGCACCCGCTTTGTAATTGCTCCAGACCCGGATGAGTTATCTCCCCCGCCAGCCCCAGCTCCACACGTTTGAACCCAAACGCTTGATGGGAGCTGCTGCCGTTGGACTAGTAAGCGGAACAGAAGAGGGAAGTCTACACGGACTCCACAGTCCACTTCTCTTCTATCTGTATTTTTATATCTACTTTGATTTGGACGCTGATTTAATCTACTAGACTGTTAACTTTGACCTTCGACTTCGTCTGTGATTCTGATTTTGATGTGGATTTTCTCTTTTTTCCTTTCTCTGATCTTTTAATTTTCCCTAGCTCACACTCATGAGACTTGCCCCCGCTGAGACTATGGATCTTTGACTATAACAATTCTAATCCTAGCTCCATTCTGACTTCTGATGAACGATTGTGTCTTGTCACGGTCCCAAGATTTACTGCTGCTGCTGCTTGTTACTTCTGTGGCGCTGCAGGGCACGCGCAGCGCTGTACACCATACACACATGAGGGAACAGTCCCTGCTCAAGAAACTCGTAGTCTAGATAGCACAGGCAAACAGACAAGAGCATCAAAGAGGTAAGGGAACTTAAAGAGGAGGAAAAAATGACACAGGACAAGCGAGCAGTGGTTAGGATTCAGTGACTGTGTATATTTTTGATACTATATATTGTATATTTGTATGTTGTTGATGCTATATACTGCACTATATCTTGATGCTACATATGCTCTTGATGCTGTATAGCGGAGCAGGACACGTGCAGCGCTGTACACCATACACACATGAGGGGACAGTCCCTGCTCAAGGAGCTCTCACTCTAGAAAGTACAGGCAAAACAGACAGAACAACTAAGAGGTAAAGTAGTTAAAGAGAAGGGACATCCCGACTGGTTATTTCTGCCTTCACTGCAGTATACAGCACCACACAGAACTCACTGCTTACCAAAAACGCCCACTATACACTTCTGCTATCCACAGCTGACCACAACTTTTTTCATCAACTCCTACTGTATTCTCAAAATCAACACCAAAATGAACACCACCAAATCACCAAATCTTAATAATCTATGCTATATCCCTAATTTATCATGCATTGACCACCCCTCTCACTGACAATACACCCACACCACATAAACCCTGCAGACTACCTAACTACAACAACCCCTACCATAAGAATATCAACCAATTAAAAGGAAAACCAACTATATACGGTCAAAATCAACGTAATAGAAAGAAAGCAAACAACAAACCCAGAATCAAAGAGGATAGACAACTTACAAAAATTAATACATCCCCGACTCCTATCGAATCCTACCAGTCAATCCAAATGGGATACATTAATGCCAGATCGGTTGTCAACAAAACAACAACAATAACAGACTGGATCACAACAGACAATCTTAATCTTTTATTCGTCAGCAAGACCTGGATTCATGATCCTAAAGACCCCATAATTTTAGATCTATGCCCCCCAGGATATAAAATTACCCACTGGACAAGGCATGGGAAAAAAGGAGGAGGTATAGCTATTATTCACAAATCCCATTTCATCATCACAATGATAGCAGAATCCATACTTCCCCAACTCGAAATTGCCTCAGTTAGGATCAACCATCTAAATTTGACAGACCACCTCAACGTAGTCCTGTTCTATTGACCACCAGGCAACTGGCAGGAATGCCAAACACACTTTATGGACTTCATATCGAACACATATGTTTCTAACTCCAACCTTATCATAATAGGGGATATTAACTTTCACCTGGAAGATCCTTATTCAACTAATGTGAGAGAATGGAAGAAATTCTTCCAACTATGGGATCTCCAATGGCCAAATCCACAACCAACCCATATTAAAGGACACACATTACACATCATAACATATAAATTCTCCCCAGAATTAAACCTTCGATTAATACTTACAAAATGGACAGCTATACCATGGTCTGACCATTTAAAATTAAATTTCTCCCTTCAATGGCCGAAAAAAGATCGCCACCATAAGCAAGAATGCATAACCTACTCCACGAGAGGCCAAATTGACCCAACTATATTCTGGCAACAATTATATAACAATGAATAGACAGCACAAGCAGACCCAATCCAATTTCTTCAAGATTGGGACAACAGATGCTTAAACATATTAGATAACATAGCACCTCTGCAAACCAGAACATCACGCAGGATGAACTCAATACCTTGGTTTAATGAAGAATTGAAGAAACTAAAAACACAAGTTAGAAGGTTAGAACAAATATGGAATAAAAAAAAAGACGACTCAACATTCAATGCTTGGAAATAACTACAAAGAAAATACAAATACACCATCAGACAAACCAAAAGATCATACTACAATACTAAAATTGGACCAGACTACAAGGACACACATAAACTTTTCCAACTTGTGAATAAATTAAATTATTAGATACCACTCCAATTACTTCAAAAAGCATAGACACCACATCCACAGACAATCTTGTGAAATACTTCAAAGAGAAAATTGAGAAGTTGCGACTCACAATACCAGGTAATACCTATGACTACATAAAATTCCTCGATTGCTTAGACCCAAAACCTGATGAATATCCGGCTGATCGAACCTGGACTAACTTTGACATACTCCTGTACGATGCCATCTCTCAAGCGATCAAAAGGTTCACCAAATCTCAATGCAAATTAGACACTTGCCCTAACAACCTTATAAAACTTGCTCCTCAACAATATATTCAAGACCTCACAATATACCTGAACTATATGTTACAAAACGGACTCTTCCCGACAGAAAAAGGTAACATCCTACTCACCCCTATACCCAAGGACCTAAAGAAAAATACAAGTGACTTAACCAACTATCGCCAGTAGCATCTATCCCTCTGACAACCAAACTAATGGAAAGCATGGTGACCAAGCAGCTCACCAACTATTTAAATAAATACACAATCCTGCATGAATCTCAATCAGGATTTCAGTCCAATCACAGCACCGAAACAGTTGTAACCACTCTTTTAGCCAAATTTAAACAAATAATTGCAATAGGAATCAACATACTACTACTACTACAATTCGACATGTCCAGTGCATTCGACATGGTTAATCATAATCTACTATTAAACATTCTTAAATACTTCGGAGTTGGAGGTAACGTTCTTAACTGGTTCAGAGGATTTCTAACCACAAGAACATACCAAGTGATATCTAACTCGACCAAGTCAGCTTCATGGTCACCTGAATGCGGAGTGCCCCAAGGATCTCCACTCTCGCCGACCCTCTTTAACCTAATGATGATACCCCTGGCAAAATCACTATCCGACCAAGGCCTGAACCCTTACATATATGCAGATGATGTCATGATTTACATACCGTTCAAACAAGACTTAAAGGAAATCACTAATGTCATCAACCATAGCTTCCAAATCATGCATTCCTGGGCGGATGCATTTCAATTTTTTTTTGTTTTGTTACATTTGTACCCCGCGCTTTCCCACTCATAGCAAGTTCAATGTGGCTTCCATATTATATACAGGTACTTATTTGTACCTGGGGCAATGTGGGGTTAAGTGACTTAACTCAGAAAAAAACACAATGTCTTATACTCACATCTCAATATAACACAAACAAATTCACCACCATAACCACACCAAACATCTCCCTCCCCGTGTCAGACACCCTGAAAATTCTTGGAGTTACCTTTGATCGAAATCTTACACTTGAAAACCATGTGAAAAATACAACAAGGAAGATGTTCCATTCTATGTGGAAACTAAAAAGAGTAAAACCTTTCTTCCCCAGAAACATTTTTCGTAACTTGATACAATCAATGTGTCACGTCTGTGAATGTTTCCTTGTCGGTGCTCACCTCGCCCTCTGGTGGCCAGAACTGGTGGCTGCTATGAACTGCCATAGACTGTCTTGCTGTTCCTACCCGTTCCAGACTTCAGCCCAGTCCAGTCCGGATCTTCCAGACTGCCAGACTTACTCTTCTTGTTTGTCCCTGATCAGCACCTGTAGCTGCCTGGTGATTGCTGCAGCTGATTCTCAGCTGCTGCTGGGCTTATTAGCCATTTGGAAACTCTCTGCTTGTCCTTGCATTGTCTAAGGCCCTGGTATGTTGGGGTGCTGGTGCACTTCTGCCTAGTTCAGTTATAGTCTGTATTTTTGCCTGATTCTAGTTTAGTCTTTGTGTAGCTCTGTGTTCTGTATTGCTTGTTTCCCAGTCCTGTTTCTTGTTTGTAAGTCTTTGTCTAGTTCTAGGTTGTCTGTGTTTCTTGTTCAGTGGCTGCCTGGCAGCTTTCAGTTCTGTCGCTTGTCTCTCTGTTTTGTTTCCTGTTTCAGTGGCTGCTTGCAGCTTTCAGTTTTGTCTCTTGTCTGTCTGAGAAGTCCTGGTCTAGAATTCTGCCTAGCCTCCCTGTGTTGAACCCTGCTGGTATCCAGTGCCTGCCTTGTCCTGCAAGTCCTGCCGACCGCCTGCACCCAGGGGCTCAACTCCTGGGGAACGGTGGTCAAGCGCAGGTGAAGCTGTTCCCGTTCTGCCTGTTCCAGCTTGCTGGCCTCAGCTACAACTCCAGTCCGGGGATCCAGTCTGTTCTGCCTAGTCTCCGGTGTGGGGTGGTTTTGCCTGCCACTGCTGCTCCTCGGCAGTGGCCCAAGGGCTTGCAAACCTGGTTCCTGTTGTGAAAACCTGACACAATGGTGCTAAGTCATCTTGACTACTGCAACGCACTTTATGTAGGCTGTAAAGAGCAACTCATCAAGAAACTTCAAACGGCCCAAAACACAGCTGTCAGACACCCTGAAAATTCTTGGTGTTACCTTTGAACGAAATCTTACACTTGAAAACCATGTGAAAAATACAACAAGGAAGATGTTCCATTCTATGTGGAAACTAAAAAGAATAAAACCTTTCTTCCCCAGAAACATTTTTCTTAACTTGATACAATCAATGGTGCTAAGTCATCTTGACTACTGCAACACACTTTATGTAGGCTGTAAAGAGCAACTCATCAAGAAACTTCAAATGGTCCAAAACACAGCTGCCAGACTCATATTTGGCAAAACAAAATACGAAAGTGCCAAACCCCTAAGAGAAAAGCTACACTGGCTTCCACTGAAAGAACGCATCGCATTCAAGGTCTGCACTCTGACTCATAAAATCATCAACGGAGATGCTCCAGTCTACATGACAGACCTAATTGACTTGCCACCCAGAAATGCTAAAAGTTCAGCACTTACATTTCTAAATCTCCACTTCCCCAACTGTAAAGGAATAAAATACAAACTAACACATGCGTCCAGCTTCACCTATATGAGTACGCAGTTGTGGAATGCATTGCCAAAAGACATGAAAATAATTCACAACCTAATCAACTTTCGTAAATCACTGAAGACCTACCTCTTCAACAAGGCATACCACAAGGACCCACAATAGGAAGTGAAATACACCATCACCTACTTGAAATTCTGATGCTTTCTCCCTATGCCTTATTGCTTACCTCTTTACTCTGAAAAACGTTCTACTATCTTGACTGTACAATCTACTGTACCTTCAATATTCTTAATGTAATGCCAATTGTATCTTCCATTCTAAAATGTTGATCTATCATGACATCCACATAACTTACCATGTCATCCATGTACACTACGAAATGACAATTGTACCTTTTACTCTGGAATGGCAATTGCCATGAAGGAACATTGTAAGCCACATTGAGCCTGCAAATAGGTGGGAAAATGTGGGATACAAATGCAGCAAATAAATAAATAAGGTGGACAAATCTATAGGGCTGGATGGGATACATCCCAGGATACTGGCGGGACCTCTTAAAGATTTATTTAATAGATCTTTAGAGAAGGGAAAGGTTCCACGGGATTGGAGATGAGCGGATGTGGTCCCTCTTCACAAAAGTGGAGACAGGGAAGAAGTGGAAAACTACAGACCGGTAAGTCTCACGTCGGTGGTAGGAAAAATAATGGAGTTGCTGCTAAAAGAAAGGATAGTTAACTTTCCAGAAGCCAACGGGTTACAGGATCTGAGGCAGCATGGCTTTACCAAAGGCAAATCCTGCCAAACGAATCTTATTGACTTCTTTGACTGGGTGACCAAAAAACTGGATGAAGGACGTTTGCTAGATGTAATCTACTTGGATTTCAGCAAAGCCTTTGATATGGTCCCCCACAGAAGACTCGCGAATAAGCTGAAAGGGTTGAACTTAGGACCGAAAGTGGTGAAACTGGATAGGAAACTGGTTGACGGACAGGTGGCAGAGGGTAGTGGTTAATGAAATGTTTCTCAGGGGTCAGTGCTGGGGCCTATTCTGTTTAATATATTTGTGGGAGGTATTGCTGAAGGGTTGGATGGAAAGGTTTGCCTTTTTGCAGATGACACAAAAATAGCCAATAGAGTGGGTACCCTGGAGGGAGTAGAAACAATGAGGAGGAATCTACGAACGTTAGAAGAATGATCGAGGGTCTGGCAGTTAAAATTTAATTATCTACTTTAATAGGGGTACATAAATTGTATTAGAGTACAATATCCACACTCTAAAATATCTCCGTACTCGTTATATTCTTATCACAAAGATAATTTAATCATCATTGTTACATATGCATATATACATCTTAACCTATCCTGATATCTAAGGAACTCACTCATCCAAGCCTTTCATATTACTAACAAGCCCCCGCCCCCCCCCCACACACACACACACTCTATGCACACTATATTTTTCTTTACCACAATATATTTGATATATCTGAACAATTACAGACATATAAATTACTTGTTTCCACTTAAGTCCATTTGGCAAGCTCAGGACAGTTTCTCATGATCAAAATTAGTCCCTTTGGGATACCATGTCCCCTGTGTTATGCTTCATCTATACCGCAATTTTTGCAAGCAAATAGCTTTCTAAAAGGAATCCACTGTTGTAAACAATCAAAGTGGGTTAGCTCGATAACAAAGCGCAGCTTGAAGAGAGCTTCCGTAGGATATCACCCAACAGCAGCTGATTTCGCTTTGGCTCCTCAATGCGAGACCTCATTTCGTGTTGCCCTTCATCAGGAGGAGCAACTCCCAAGACCTGTAACGATCATTCGCATACTATTTCACCCTATAAATTCATATTCACCATATCTCTCATATCTACATTATCTAGTATTTTTCATACTTTATGGCTGCCTATCTTCGGGAACAAACGTCCGCAGGGGGAATCTCTGCCGACCATCTCAAAGCATATATTTCCTAATCGGCCCCAGATCGCCTGCTTTATATTCCAGCGCTCACACAATTAAATTCACCTGTTTGATTAACTCTTCAGTTATATCCATTCTACCTCTAAATTGAGTCCCCTGGGAGCCACCATATTCCACGTAAATATGAACCTTTGTTCCATCGAAAACAGCTGTGTGCTGACATCACTACCCTCTCTGCCAGGGTGAATTTGTGCCAATACCTTTCATGTCTGTGGTTGTGACCCCTCTCAGGCTTACCTTATTTCTGGTGGTCAGCTTCTAAGCTGGCTTCTGTCTGCCCTTTCTAAGTTAGCTCTGTCTCTGTGTGCTGGCTGCTTCCAGCATGGCTCTGATTGCTCCTCTGTGCTGCACCTGTGTATGTTGAGCCTCTCTATGCTTCAGTATGTTTTCTGCCTGCTTCTTGGTTTGTGCTCCTCTTGCCCTCTGGTGGCCAGAACCGGTGGCTGCCGTAGACTGTCTTGCTGTCCCTACCCGTTCCAGACTTCAGCCCAGTCCGGTCCGGATCTTCCAGGCTGCCAGACTTGTCTTTCTTGTTTGTGCCTGAACAGCACCCGTAGCTGCCTTGAGATTGCTGCAGCTGAGCCTCAGCTGATGATGAGCTTTATTAATCACCTAGAAACTTTCTGTCTTTGCCTTTGCATCGCCTAAGGCCCTGGTATGTGTGTGTATGCTGTGCACTTCTGCCTAGTCCAGTTCTAGTCTGAGTTCCTTGTCTGTTTCTAGTTTGTTTGTGTGTTGTTAGCTTTGATTTTATTGCTTAGGTCCTAGTCTTGTTTCTGGTCTGCCTTTCCTTGTCTTGTGTTCGTGTTTCTTGCTTAGTGGCTGCTTGCAGCTTTCAGTCCTGACTCTCTCCTGTCTGTGGTTCTCTTAGTGGCTGCCTGGCAGCTTTTAGTCTACTACTACTACTTAACGTTTCTAGAGCGCTACTAGGGTTATGCAGCGCTGTACAGTTTAACAAAGAAGGATAGTCCCTGCTCAAAGGAGCTTACAATCTAAAGAACGAAATGTCAAGTTGGGGCAGTCTAGATTTCCTGAATAGAGGTATAGTGGTTAGGTGCCGAAGGCGACATTGAAGAGGTGGGCTTTGAGCAAGGATTTGAAGATGGGCAGGGAGGGGGCCTGGCGAATGGGCTCAGGGAGTTTATTCCAAGCATGGGGTGAGACGAGGCAGAAAGGGCGGAGCCTGGAGTTGGCGGTGGTGGAGAAGGGTACTGAAAGGAGGGATTTGTCTTGAGAGCGGAGGTTACGGGTAGGAACGTAAGGGGAGATGAGGGTAGAGAGGTAAGGAGGGGCTGCAGATTGAGTGCATTTGTAGGTTAGTAGGAGAAGCTTGAACTGTATGTCCCTACTTTGTTGTGTGTTGCCTGTTGGTATCCAGCTCCTGCCCTGTCCTGCAAAGTCCTGCCGGCCGCCTGCACCCAGGGGCTCAACTCCTGGGGAACGGAGGTCAAGTGCAGGTGAAGCCTAGCTGTTTCCTGCTCTGCCTGTTCCAGCTTGTTTGCCTCTGCTGCAACTCCAGTCCGGGGTTCCAGTTCTGTTCTGCCCTGTCTCTGGTTTGGGGGTGGTTTTGCCTGCCGCTGCCGCTCCTCGGCAGTGGTCCAAGGGTTCACAAACCTAGTTCCTGATTTGAAAGCCTGACAATACCACACATTTCAAATCATCTATAGTGTGTTTAAACTGTATCAAATGAGCATCAAAAAGCGCATCTTTTTTACAAATTCTGAGATTACTTACATGCTCAGCTAGCCTATTCTTTAATTGACGTTTAGTGTGGCCTATATAATATAGAGAACACAGGCACTTAATACAGTAAACAACATCCTCACTGATACAAGTTGTTTTATTCCGTAAATAATATTTCCTAGTGGACCCAGGTATCAATATCCATCGTGCAGACAGCAAAAACTTGCAATAAACACATTTCCCATAAGGGGAATGAAAGCCATCATCCCCGCTTCACAGTAGGTCTATGTAACAGTTCACCGAGGTTAGCCCTATTGGAGTAGGCTACCTTCGGATGCTCAGCAAATTCAGCATGTACTGCCAGGACATGCCAAAATTTATGAATAATATGGCCAATTTTAGGGGCACAGCGAGAGAACGGGAGAACACATGATAAAGGGCTAGGCATATTTTCGTGTCTGGGCAGAAGCAACCAAGGCCTGTGCGCATAGAGTGCTCGCTTATATGCCTTTTTGATGACTCCAATTCACGAAGCCTCCAATGCCTCTATTCACGAAGCGCTGCATCATTTTCCTAGATTGAACTTTAAATTCCTCCTTAGTAGAACATAAACGACGTAATCTCAGAAACTGGCTAACTGGAACCCCCGTCTAAGAGCAGCGTGGTGAAAACTGGTGTAATGAAGTAATGTATTACGATCTGTTGTTTTTCTACAAATTGTAGTGGAAAAAATGTTCTGTTCCATCCTAGTCACTTGGATGTCCAAAAACTCGATATTATACTTGGCTATGCGAGATTTGAATTTAATATGAGGGTCAGCTCCATTAAGACTCTCTATGAATTTTAGAACTTCTTTTTTAGGACCATTGCAAAACATAATGGCATCATCAATATACCTCTTCCATAGCACGATATTGTCATGCCATGGTAAGGCATATAGAAAATTTTCTTCGAACCGAGTCATATAGAGACAGGCAAGAGACGGGGCTACTGTTGCACCCATAGCCACCCCTCTCTTCTGCACATAGAACTCGTTCTGAAATTGAAAATAGTTACAGCATATCACCAAAGTTAATAATTGACCCAAGACTATCTCCAACAACACCAGGCTTTGAAATGCCAAAATAGACAAATCTATCAGCCCAGGAGGGACCCATTAAGATGGGCCTTGGTTGCTTCTGCCCAGACACGAAAATACGCCTAGCCCTTTATCATGTGTTCTCCCGTTCTCGCGCTGTGCCCCTAATATTGGCCATATTAATCATACATTTTGGCATGTCCTGGCAGTACATGCTGAATTTGCTGAGTATCCGAAGGTAGCCTACTCCCATAGGGCTAACCTGGGTGAACTGTTACACAGACCTACTGTGAGTGGGAATGATGGCTTTCATTCTCCTTGTGGGAAATGTGTTTATTGCAAGTTTTCAATGTCTACACGATGGATATTGATACCTGGGTCCACTAGGAAATATTATTTACGGAATAAAACAACTTGTACCAGTGAGGGTGTTGTATACTGTATTAAGAGCCCGTGTGCTCTAAATTATATAGGCCACACTAAACGTCAGTTAAAGAATAGGTTAGCTGAGCACGTAAGTAATCTCAGAATTTGTAAAAAAGATGCGCCTTTAGTCACTCATTGGATACAGTTTAAACACACTATAGATGATTTGAAATGTGTGGTATTGGCACAAATTTGCCCTGGCAGAGAGGGTGGTGATGTCACCGCACAGATGTTTTCGATGGAGCAAAGGTTCATATTCACGTGGAATACGGTGGCTCCCAGGGGACTCAATTTAGAGGTAGAATGGATATAACCGAAGAGTTAATCAAACAGGTGAATTTAATTGTGTGAGCGCCGGGATATAAAGCAGGCGATCTGGGGCCGGTTAGGAACTATATGCTTTGAGACAGTCAGCAGAGATTCCCCCTGCGGACGTTTGTTCCCGAAGGTAGGCAGCCATAAAGTAGGAAAAACAGTGTTTGTTGTGTGGTCGCTCCATAGAGCAATACAAAGGCATTATAATACTCTCATTTTTGTTTCCCATTCCTTTGCTTTCTTAATTGAAGCTGCGTACTGAGCAGATGGTTTGAACATATCATCAATGGTGACACCTAGATCTTTTTTCTGGGTGGTAACTCCTAATGTTGAACCTTGCATTACATAGCTACAATTTGGGTTCCTCTTTCTCAAATGCATCGCTTTGCAGTTGCTCTCATTAAACATCATCTGCCATTTGGATTCCCAGTCTCCTAAGGTCCTCTTGCAATTTTTTATAATCCTCTTGCGATTTAACAACTTTGAGTAACTTTGTGTCATCAGCAAATTTAATTACCTAACTAGTTATTCCCATCTCTAGATCATTTACAAATATGTTACAAAGCAGGAGTCCCAATACAGACCCCTGGGAAACCACACTATCTACCGTTCTGCATTGAGAATACTGACCATTTAAACCTCTCTGTTTTTTGTCTTTTAACCAGTTTTTAATCTATAACAGGACATTATCTCCCATCCCATGACTTTCTAATTTCATAGTAACATAGTAAATGACGGCAGTTAAAGACCTGTATGGTCCATCCAGTCTGCCCAACAAGATAAACTCATTTTACATGGTATGTGATACTTTATATGTATACCCGAGTTTGATTTGTCCTAGACATTCTCAGGGCACAGACCGTAGAAGTCTGCCCAGCACTCTTCTTGTACTAAAAGTTCTGAAGCCAATGTCAAAGACCCTTAAAATTTACACTCCAGCCCATCCATATCTATTCAGTCACAATCAGGACGTAAACTGTAGAAGTCTGCCCAGCACCGGTTTTGCTTCCCAATTACCGACGTCGCCACCCAGTCTCCGCTAAGATTCCGTGGATCCATTCCTTCTAAACAGGATTCCTTTGTGTTTATTTATTTAATTTATTTATTTTTCCCACGCATGTTTGAATTCCATTACTGTTTTCATCTCCACCACCTCCCATGGAAGGGCATTCCATGTATCCACCCCCCTCTCCGTGAAAAAATACTTTCTGACATTACTCCTGAGTTTGCACCCCTTAAACCTCAATTCATGTCCTCTAGTTCTACCACCTTCCCGTCTCCGGAAATGGATTGTTTGCGGATTAATACCTTTCAAATATTTGAATGTCTGTATCATGTCACCCCTGTTTCTCCTTTCCTCCAAGGTATACATGTTCAGGTCGTCAAGTCTCTCCTCATATGGTTTGCAACGCAAATCCCATACCATTTTTGTAGCTTTTCTTTGCACCGCTTCCAGTCTTTTTTTACATCTTTAGCATGTTACGGCCTCCAAAACTGAACACAATACTCCAAGTGGGGCCTCACCAGCGACTTGTAGAGGGCATCTCCTTTCTTCTGCTGGTTATACCCCTTTCTATGCAGCCTAGAATCCTTCTGGCCATGGCCATCTGTCACGTCTGTGGCCGTGACCACCCTCAGCCTTACCTTCTTTCTGGGGGTCAGCAGCTCTGCTGGCTTCTGTCTGTCTTTGTGTTAGTGTTGGCTCTGGCTTTGTGTGATGATTGCTCCACTAGACCTCATCTGTGTGGGCTCTGCCTCTCTAGGGAGCCAGCATCTAAGATGGCTGCCACTGGCTCTATGCCAGCTTCCAAGATGGCTCCTGCTTGTCTTTCCTGTGGGCTCACTTCCTATCAGTGTTGCCAGGTGGGCGGTTTTCCCGCCCAATTGGGCGGTTTTCCGCGACCCGCCACGGGAAATTTTTGCCCGCGGCAGGTTGCGGTTTTTTGGGCTTGTTTTGGGGGTTTTCCGCGGCTTTTTTAGCGGTTTTTCGGGCCGCTGGGGGGGCGGGGCTAGTGGCGTTTTGGGCGGGGTTAGTGACGTTTTGGGCGGAGTTAGTGGCGTTCTGGGCGGGGCCGATGACGGGGAGGCAGGGGCCGGTGACGGAAGAGGCGGGGCCGATGACGGAAGAGGCGGGGCCGATGACGGCGGGGTGGGTGTGTCAGGGGCGGGTTTTGACTTTGGGCAGGTTTTGGGCTGGTTTTGGGCTCGATTGGGTGGGGAAAAATGTTTCCACCTGGCAACCCTGCTTCCTATGTGTGTCAAGCCTCTCTTTGGGGTCAGTGTACTTCCTGCTTCTGTCCTGCTGGTGGTGACTCATCAGTGAGAGCCTTCATAAGGAAGTGCTGTGCTTGCATTCAGGGCCTTTGCATGGTGTCATGCCTAAAGGTCAGCAGGTTAGTGAGAGTTCTGTTGCGCTGCTACTAAGCCTGTCTCTGGGTTCCTACCCATCTGCTTTCTGTACCTGTGGACTGCTAGTCCTTCTGGGTGGGCTCTGCCTCTCTGTTTGAGTGTCTGGGGACTGCTAGTCTTTCTAGTGCTTTCCTCAGTGTTTGTAGCCTCAGTCTTTGTTTGTTCTCAGCCTGGGTCTGGAGATACTCAGCTACAGCCTGGGTTTATTTCTCTGGCTGTGTGTGGAGCTGCTGTAGCTTCAGCCCAAGACCCTTGGCCTGTTATTCCTGGTTTTCTCTCTTTACCCTGTGCCCTGCTTTGCCCAGCTTCTATGTAAACCCTGAGCCCCGCTTTGCCCAGCTTCTGTGTTAACCCTGAGCCCTGCTTTGCCCAGCTTGTGTGTCAACCCTTAAGCCTGTTTCTGCCTAGCTAGTGTTATCCAGTTTCCCGCTCTGCCTAGATAGCGTATATCCTGAGTGTCTATCCTGAATCCTGTTTCTGCTTAGCTGGTGTTATCCGGTTTCCCGCTCTGCCTAGCTAGCATATATCCTGAGTGTCTATCCTGAATCCTGTTTCTGCTTAGCTAGTGTTACCCGGTTTTCCGCTCTGCCTAGCTAACGTATATCCTGAGTGTATATCCTGAATCCTGTTTCTGCTTAGCTAGTGTTTACCCGGTTTCCCGCTCTGCCTAGCTAACATATATCCTGAGTGTATATCCTGAACCCTGCTTGTATATCCTGAGTGTATATCCTGAATCCTGTCTCTGTCTAGCTAGAGTGTATTTCCTGGGTGATTCCTGTATCCTGCCTGTACCTAGCTAGTGGGTTTACCCTGTGGATATTCCCTGATCCCCGTTCTGCCTAGCTTGCATGTATGCTCTAGTCATTTCTCCTGCTAAGCTTTGTACGTCTTGTCTTCATAGTCTGTCTTGTGTTTCTGGCTTAGCGGCTGAGTGCAGCACTCAGTGCAGTCTAGTATTTAGTATTGCTTCCTCGTGTTTCCTAGACCCAGGGTGGGTCCTCTGGATCTCCAGTTCTGGCCTTATCCTGCAAGCCCTGCCGGCCACCCGCACGCTGGTGCTCAATTCCAGCAGAACGGTAGCTAATTGCAGGTGAAGCGGTTCCTGTTCTGCCGGTTCCAGTTGCCTGCTTCCAATCCAGAGTTCCAGTCCCATCCTTCCGTATGTCCAGTTCCAGGGTGGTCTTGCCTGCCTCCGCCGCTCCTCGGCAGGGGTCCAAGGGCTCACGATTCCCGGTTCTGCCTCGAGGACCTGACAGAATGCAAAGGCCCTTGAGAACGCAACACATCGCCTTGTCACATTGTTTCTTCACCTTTAGATCTTCGGACACTAACACCCCAAGGTCTGTCTCCTGAGTTGAGCTTACTAATCTCTCCCCTCCTATCCGGTATCTCTCTTTTGGGTTTCTGCACCCCAAATGCATCACTCTACACTTCTTGGCATTAAATTTTAACTCTAAAATATCTCTGTATTCATTATATTCTTATCACAAAGACATTTTAATCTTCATTATAACATATGCATATATACATCTTAACCTATCCTGATATCTAAGGAACTCACTCATCCAAGCCTTTCATATCACTAACAAGCCCCCCCCCCCCCACACACACACACATCTTGCTGACCCCTCCCCCCTCCGCCTCATATAATGATCTATAAAACTGGGCAAAAATCTGCTCCAGCTTTTTCTGATCTGTCACTACCCTTCCCCCCGAATCACACAGAGCAGATATCACAGACACACCTGACCACCTCTTAGTGAGATCTGCCAGCAATTTACCCAGCTTATTGTCATATTTAAAAAGTCTAAACCTTTGGTAGAAAATGTTCTTCTGCGCTTGTTCCTGAAATAAATTATTGAGTGCTCCCTGAGCATGCTCCAAAGCATGTTTCCCCACTACTGTGGGACAGTGATTCAGCCGTCTCTTGAGCATTCTAATCCGCCTCTCCAACTTCACCATCCTACTGGCCTGTTGTCTCTTTTTCTGTGCGACAAAAGCTATGATGTCCCTAATGACTGCCTTCCCCACTTCCCACAATAAAGTGGGATTCATAGCATGTTCTCTGTTATTATATAGGTACTCCTCCCATTTTTGGCTCAGGTACTTTCGAAAGGCCCTGTCCATATACAAATACACTGGGAACTTCCACCTCCCCCTCACTCCCCCTCCTATACCTCCCAGTTCAGCAGTGATATATACAGGTGTATGATCTGAAACCACCATGGGCCCAATTTCGGCCTTCTGTACTTGGTGGAAAATATCCCTGGAAACAAAGATATAATCTATTCTAGATTTCGTTGCGTGAACCCTCGAGGTATGCGTGAAATCCCTCTCTAAAGGGTGCAGCGTTCTCCAAGAGTCCACCAAATCAAGACTTTTTAGCAGAACCCCCAGCCCCTCTGTTGTTCTAGGTCTTGACCTCTGCACACTGGCCGTAGTATTCATAATGGGATCTAGAATTGCGTTAAAATCCCCCAGGATGACTTTGGGTCCAACAATCCCTGATCAATCGCTTTGATCTTATGCTTCACAAAGGGGACCTTTTTGTTTATTAAGATAGCTACAGCTGCCTTACTTTTCGGAGCAGATGCACAATAGCACTGAGCCACCCAAGAACGCTGTAATTTTTGATGCTTTGTATCACTAAGTTTGGTTTGTTGCAGTCCAGCAATACCAACATTGTGTGCATTCAAAGATTGTAAAATCTTAGCACGTTTAATCGGCGAATTTACTCCCGACACATTCCATGATACACACGTTACCCCTTTATGTGACCCCATTTGCGAAAAGTAAACCTTGACACACACTCTCCAATAATCTTGTTTTTTCCCCCCACCCTGGGGCCCAGCCTCCCCCATGGTGAACTTCCAAACTCTTCCACAACTCAACTCCCATACATACCAACACACTCTCAACTTTCACCTCCCAATGGTTCATCCACCCCAGGTCCCATCCTCCCAATCCCTCTCCCCCCCTTCCCCCTCCTCCCGCCCCCCCCCCCCCATCCCACTCCCCCCTACCCCTCGGATCCACTCCATTACTCTCAAGGGCCATTTCCGTGACACATCCCAGCCCTCTCCCCCTTGTCTGTGCACACAAAAAAACTTTGTTCCCCCCACCCAATATCCCATACCCAAGCTTATACTCGTCCCCTTATATCTTTCCCCCTTTATGCAATTGACCCACACCAAAACCTCGTATACCCTAACCAACAAACATTCCCACCCCGAAAAAGAAACCTTCAACTTAAGATAAGTACATAAGTGCATAAGTAATGCCATACTGGGAAAAGACCAAGGGTCCATCGAGCCCAGCATCCTGTCCACGACAGCGGCCAATCCAGGCCACGGGCACCTGGCAAGCTTCTCAAACGTACAAACATTCTATACATGTTATTCCTGGAATTGTGGATTTTTCCCAAGTCCATTTAGTAGCAGTTTATGGACTTGTCCTTTAGGAAACCGTCCAACCCCTTTTTAAACTCTGCTAAGATCATCCCGCTGGCCTTCCAGCATGTTCCACTGCTCTTAATCAGCAGTGTGATACCTTTCCCCCAGAAAAGAATGATAATGTTCAGTTTGGGAACCACTTCTGCAACTGCTTTTTCGCTGCTTCACTGTTCTCAAATATATGAGCTTTGCCTTCCTTGACCACCCAGAGTCGCGCTGGGAACTGCAAAATAAATCGAATTTGCTTCTCCACCAGTTTCTTACAGATGTCCAAATATCCTTTTCTTAGCTGAGCCACTGCCATAGAATAGTCTTGAAATAGCAGAATTTTGGCGTTTTGAAATTTTAAGTCCCGCTTGGCACGACATTTCCTCATGATTTGCTCCTTCTGTGCGAAATTCAGAAATCTCGCCACCACCACTCGCGGCCTAGTCGCTCGCTCCATTCGCCGGCCCATTCGGTGTGCACGCTCAATCTGTATGGCTCCTACCTCCGACTCAGCCTCCATAAGCTTCGCAAACCAATGCTCCAGGACACCTTTCAAATCCCGTTCACCTGATGTTTCCGGCAGACCCACTAGTCTCACACTGTTCCGCCTGGATCGATTTTCCTGCCACTTCCTTCTTTAAGCTCGTAAGCTCTTCCAGCACTCCCTGCAGGCCATCCTCCGCGGCCCCCGACTCTCACTTCCAGCTCAGACACTCTAAGATTAAAGTCTGTTACCGCCTGAGTCATTCCCTGCACGTTGGCCTGAATACTATCCAGTCGTGTACCAAGCGTGGTACTCACTGCCATTGAGATTTTGCCAACTAGCTCCTCCGAAATCGCCGCAGCTTCACCCACATCCTCTGCCATTTTATTTTCAGCCATCGCTCCCAGACGTGTTTTTAGTGCCTTTCGCAGCCATATCCGCCCCGGATTTCAGCACAAATCTGTCCATAAGCGTGGGGACTATGGATTTCTGTGCAAACACAGCTGCTTAACAAAAAGAAGATATCTCAAAGCTTTTTGAAAGAGGAGAGGGCCGAGGAGCTCAGAGAGAATGCTGCCTCTTAGCTCAGGCGCATCATGTGACCCTCCGCATTGAATTTTAATTGCCAAATCTTAGACCATTCTTCTAGCTTCCGCAGATCCTTTTTCATGTTTTCCACTCCCTCTGGGGTGTCCACTCTGTTACAAATCTTAGTATTGTCCGCAAAAAGGCAAACTTTACCTTCTAACTCTTTGGCAATGTCACTCACAAATACATTGAACAGAATCGGCCCCAGCACCAATCCCTGAGGCACTCCACTGCTCACCTTTCCCTCCTCCGAGCGAATTCCATTAACCACCACCCTCTGGCTTCTATCTGTCAACCAGTTCCTAATCCAGTTCACCACTTCAGGTCCTATCTTCAGCCCGTCCAGTTTATTCAAGAGCCTCCTGTGGGGAAACGTGTCAAAAGCTTTGCTGGAATCTAAGTAGATTACGTCTATAGCACATCCTTGATTCAATTCTCCGGTCACCCAGTCAGAGAATTCAATGAGATTCATTTGACATGATTTCCCTTTGGTAAAACCATGTTATCTCGGATCTTCCAGGAAATTCACTATCCTTTCCTTCAGCATCGCTTCCATTAACATTTAAGGAGATTGTCAATAGGAGACTGTTTCATGACTTGCCTGGTAATTTGCTTGACATAAAAGATTTCTAGACCCCTGAATCAGGCCGGTCGTATCGGGTCCCCTTTGCTTTTATTGAAGACTGTTGTTAATAAAGATTTTTCCTGGATACCATCTGCGAGAGGTCCTTCTTTTTTTTCCTCTGCTATTTGATTCCTGTGTTTTCCTTCAGTGGAGTTTTTCTTCTGTTTGTGCTTGACAGAAAATAAAATAATACTATTTTATTGGACTAACACATTTAGCTTTCAGAGGCCAAAACCTTCTTCCTCAGGTCATTACAGTATACTGTTGTTTCAGTATCCTATCCTGACCTGAGGAGGGGGTTTTGTTCTCCAAAAATTAGTCAAAATGTATTAAAATTAGTCCAATAAAAAGATTACCTTATTTCCATGTTCTATTTACAAAACATTTATTAACACAGCTACACTACTTTATCCTAAAGCAAAAAAAGAAAAAAAAATTGTATTTACAGTTTGTTGTCTCTGGTTTCTGCTTTCCTCATCTTCTCTTCACTCTCTTCCTTCCATCCAGCATCTGCCTTCTCTCTCTTCCTACCATCCACTGTCTGCCTTCTCTCTCTCCCTGCCCCTGCCAGCCAGTGTCTGCCCTCTCTCTCCTGTCCCCTCCATCCACCGTCTGCCCTCTCTCTCCCTCTGCCCCTTCCAACCACTATCTGCCCTCTCTCTCCCTTCCATCTAGCGTCTGCCCCTTCCATCCACCATCTTCCCCTGTCTGCCCTCTCTCTCTCTCCCTTCCATCCACTGTCTGCCCTTTCTCTCTGCCCCTTCCATCCACCATTTGCCCTCCCTCTCCCATCCATCCAGGATCTGTCCTCTCTTTCTCTCTCTCTCTGCCCCCTCTTTTTAGCCCCCAGTTCCAGCCCCATTATCCCACCTGCCCCAGCCCATTTCTCCCACCTTTCCCCTCTTTTCAGACCCCAGTTCCAGCCCCATTATCCCACCAGTCCCCAGTTCCAGCTTCAGCCCACTTCTCCCACCAGTCCCTGAGCTTCAGCCCCAGATACTTTCTCCCTGTCCTCTTTTCAGCCCCCAGTCCCCACAGTTTTAGCCCTTGCCTCTTTCCAGCCCCCAGTTCCAGAACTAGCCCCCTTATCCCACCTACCCTCCTTTTCAGCCCCCAGTTCCAGTCCCCTTCATCCACCTGCCTTGCATAATGTCCCCCCCTTTTCAGCCCCATTCTCTCATCTGCCCTCCCTTTCCAGTCCCAGATCCATTCTCCCACCTCACCCTGCCCCATGCAAGGCCCCATTCTCCCTACTGCTCCTGCCCCAGGCATGGCCCCAATTCCAGCTCCAGCCCCCTTCTCCCATCTGAGCTCCCCCAACCCAGTCCCCACCTGTCTACTCTGAGCTCCCTAGACAGCCCCCTTCTCTTTGCCACCCAGCCCCTTCTCTTTGCCACCCAGCCTCCTGCAAAGCATTTAAAAAAACATCTGAATCAGCAGCGCAGTGCCAGTGTGCAGCGCCTCGCGTCCGCCTGTGAAAGAAACAGATCGCCTCGAGCCTTCCTTTACTGTGTCCTGCCCTCCTCTGATGTAACTTCCTATTTCCATGAGGGCGGGACACAGTGAGGGAAGACCCGAGGCGATCTGCTTCTTTCACAGGTGGACGCGAGGCGCTGCACGCTGGCAAGGCGCTGTGCTGCTGAATCACATGTTTTTAAAATGCATTGCAGGGGGCCGGGTAGCAGGGAGAAGGGGGCTGTCGAGGGAGCTGAGGATAGGCAGGTGGAGACTGGGGACTGCGGCACCAGCAACATGAATAAAAAACAGGACGGGGCAGGATCGGAGCACCCCAACCTTTATGCTTACACCCAGAGAGGACCGCCCCACCCTTGGTACGCCACTGATTCCATCTATACTTCTTCTCTTGGTGCTCTGATCTCATCCCATGGTTTTCAGTATCACCTGACACTGTCTGACCCATGGATTCTGTAACTACGGAGCCCTGAAAAGGTCAAACATCATCTATTTGAACCACATGGGGCCTGCACAGTTCAAATAGATAATGTTTAAGCTGAACCAAGCACTTCAGTTACAGAGCCCCATGGGTCTAACGGTGATCCTCTGAGGGACAACCTTATTTTGAGTTGTACTTACTTGAAACAGTGATGTGTTTATGTAAACATCGGCTGATGTTCCACCATGGATTTGAACTTTTTCCAGGCAAGCTGGGCATTTATTTTCGGCCTTGCTCAAATTAAGGAATGATGTTTCTGTAAAACAAAGAAAACTTTAATAAACAAGATGCTCCTACTAATAATATTATTATTATTGTTATTATTTAAGAAAACAACATATATTAAGGTATACAATGTAATAAAAGAAGCAAAAATGTAAATACAGAAGAAGACTTTGCATTATTTTCTCATTTGCACAAAACAATGAAATATACTCAGTGAAATTACTTATCTGTGATAATTGTTTTCTGGTAATAACAGATTAATAGAATGCAAAACTTGGGTTGAATGTGTCACAGTTTTAATACTAATTCATCACTCTCTCTTTTACATATACACATAATTCAACAACCGTTTATAATGCAAAAATTCACTCTTTATTAACTGTTTTTTATAAATCTAACTAAGTTTTTCCCTTCACATTTTCATTAATAACTAACAAACTCAAACCACAAACATCCACTCTCATTCATACGTATCAATTATAAAAACTAACAACATAACAGGACTTTTATCTTCTGTAACTACGGAGCCCTGAAAAGGTCAAACATCATCTATTTGAACCACATGAGGCCTGCACAGTTCAAATAGATAATGTTTAAGCTTAACCGAGCTCTTCAGTTACAGAGCCCCATGGGTCAAATGGTGATCAGCTGAGGGACAACCTTATTTTGAGTTGGACTTACCCAAACAGAGATGTGCATATTAAAATATCTTCTGATGTGCCACCACGGATTTCGATGTTTTTCTTGCATTCCTTGCATATATTTTTGGCCTTATTTAGAACCACATATGATGTTTCTATAAAACAAACAAAACTTTAATAAACAAGATGCTCCTACTAATAATATTATTATTGTTATTATTTAAGAAAACAACATATATTAAGGTATACAATGTAATAAAAGAAGCAAAAATGTAAATACAGAAGAAGACTTTCCATTATTTTCTCATTTGCACAAAACAATGAAATATATTCAGTGAAATTACTTATCTGTGATAATTGTTTTCTGGTATTAACAGATAAATAGAATGCAAAACTTGGGTTGAATGTGTCACAGTTTTAATACTAATACATCACTCTCTCTTTTACATATACACATAATTCAACAACTGTTTATAATGCAAAAATTCACTCTTTATTAACTGTTTTTTATAAATCTAACTAAGTTCTTCCCTTCACATTTTCATTAATAACTAACAAACTCAAACCACAAACATCCACTCTCATTCATACATATCAATTATAAAAACTAACAACATAACAGGACTTTTATCTTCTGTAACTACGGAGCCCTGAAAAGGTCAAACATCATCTATTTGAACCACATGGGGCCTGCACAGTTCAAATAGATAATGTTTAAGCTGAACCAAGCGCTTCAGTTACAGAGCCCCATGGGTCTAACGGTGATCCTCTGAGGGACAACCTTATTTTGAGTTGTACTTACTTGAAACAGTGATGTGTTTATGTAAACATCAGCTGATGTTCCACCATGGATTTGAACTTTTTCCAGGCAAGCTGGGCATTTATTTTCGGCCTTGCTCAAATTAAGGAATGATGTTTCTGTAAAACAAACAAAACTTTAATAAACAAGATGCTCCTACTAATAATATTATTATTGTTATTATTTAAGAAAACAACATATATTAAGGTATGCAATGTAATAAAAGAAGCAAAAATGTAAATACAGAGGAAGACTTTGTGTATGACTGATGTAATGATTGTCTTTGTTATCTTCAGTATGGAAGTTCTGTTTGTGCTGTTCTATCATATAATGGATTTCCTAGCTTAAACTATGTTGCATGTTATTGTACATTTTTTAATGTGTAAACCGTTCTGGTTTGCTATGCGATAAGTGACGGTATAGTAAACAAATAAATGATAAACAATAAGATGTCTTCCCTCCCCCCTGAGCTGTACAGCACCCTTCCTTGCAGCGTGTGACAATAAAGTGATCTACAACACTGGAGCTGCCAAAGCTACACTTGCCTTTTGCCATTTGCAGGATACAGACATAAGTACATAAGTACATAAGTAGTGCCATACTGGGAAAGACCAAAGGTCCATCTAGCCCAGCATCCTGTCACCGACAGTGGCCAATCCAGGTCAAGGGCACCTGGCACGCTCCCCAAACGTAAAAACATTCCAGACAAGTTATACCTAAAAATGCGGAATTTTTTCAAGTCCATTTAATAGCGGTCTATGGACTTGTCCTTTAGGAATCTATCTAACCCCTTTTTAAACTCCGTCAAGCTAACCGCCCGTACCACGTTCTCCGGCAACGAATTCCAGAGTCTAATTACACGTTGGGTGAAGAAAAATTTTCTCCAATTCGTTTTAAATTTACCACACTGTAGCTTCAACTCATGCCCTCTAGTCCTAGTATTTTTGGATAGCGTGAACAGTCGCTTCACATCCACCCGATCCATTCCACTCATTATTTTATACACTTCTATCATATCTCCCCTCAGCCGTCTCTTCTCCAAGCTGAAAAGCCCTAGCCTTCTCAGCCTCTCTTCATAGGAAAGTCGTCCCATCCCCACTATCATTTTCGTCCACCTTCGCTGTACCTTTTCCAATTCTACTATATCTTTTTTGAGATACGGAGACCAGTACTGAACACAATACTCCAGGTGCGGTCGCACCATGGAGCGATACAACGGCATTATAACATCCGCACACCTGGACTCCATACCCTTCCTAATAACACCCAACATTCTATTCGCTTTCCTAGCCGCAGCAGCACACTGAGCAGAAGGTTTCAGCGTATCATCGACGACGACACCCAGATCCCTTTCTTGATCCGTAACTCCTAACGTGGAACCTTGCAAGACGTAGCTATAATTCGGGTTCCTCTTACCCACATGCATCACTTTGCACTTGTCAACATTGAACTTCATCTGCCACTTGCACGCCCATTCTCCCAGTCTCGCAAGGTCCTCCTGTAATCGTTCACATTCCTCCTGCGACTTGACGACCCTGAATAATTTTGTGTCATCGGCGAATTTAATTACCTCACTAGTTATTCCCATCTCTAGGTCATTTATAAATACATTAAAAAGCAACGGACCCAGCACAGACCCCTGCGGGACCCCACTAACTACCCTCCTCCACTGAGAATACTGGCCACGCAATCCTACTCTCTGCTTCCTATCTTTCAACCAGTTCTTAATCCATAATAATACCCTACCTCCGATTCCATGACTCTGCAATTTCTTCAGGAGTCTTTCGTGCGGCACTTTGTCAAACGCCTTCTGAAAATCCAGATATACAATATCAACCGGCTCCCCATTGTCCACATGTTTGCTTACCCCCTCAAAAAAATGCATTAGATTGGTGAGGCAAGACTTCCCTTCACTAAATCCGTGCTGACTTTGTCTCATCAGTCCATGTTTTTGTATATGCTCTGCAATTTTATTCTTAATAATAGCCTCCACCATCTTGCCGGCACCGACGTCAGACTCACCGGTCTATAATTTCCCGGATCTCCTCTGGAACCCTTCTTAAAAATCGGAGTAACATTGGCTACCCTCCAGTCTTCCGGTACTACACTCGATTTTAGGGACAGATTGCATATTTCTAACAGTAGCTCCGCAAGTTCATTTTTTAGTTCTATTAATACTCTGGGATGAATACCATCAGGTCCCGGTGATTTACTACTCTTCAGCTTGCTGAACTGACCCATTACATCCTCCAAGGTTACAGAGAATTTGTTTAGTTTCTCCGACTCCCCCGCTTCAAATATTCTTTCCGGCACCGGTGTCCCCCCCAAATCCTCCTCGGTGAAGACCGAAGCAAAGAATTCATTTAATTTCTCCGCTACGGCTTTGTCCTCCTTGATCGCCCCTTTCTGGCATTGGCTTTGGTCTCCCAATGCTGGAGATGCCGATTCTTCTTTCAATCTTTTGCCATTTGCAGGACACAGACTGTAAAGTCTATCCATCATTGACCTCAGTTCCCCCATGTTGAATTTGGCTAATCGTCTTTCAGTCTTTTGACATTTGCGAGACACAGACCATAGAAGTCTGTCTGGCATTGGCCTCAGTTCCCATTACTCCTGCCCAAGATAACACCACAACAGCATATTGTGTTTCCATCCTCTTTCTATTTAGGCATCCCCTTGTCTATCCCATGCATTTTTGAATTAACTCACCCTTTTTGACTCTACCATCTCTCCTGGAAGGGCGTTCCAGGCGTCCACTACCCTCTCTGTGAAAAAGTATTTCCTGACATTATTCTTAAGTCTGCCTCCCTGCAATGTCAATCCATGTCCTCTAGTTCTACTCCTCTACATCTCAGGAAGAATTTTGTTTCAATATTAATACCTTTCAAATACTTAGGTATCTGCATCATATGACCTCAACTCTTTTTATGTCCTTGAAGAGATATGGTCTCCAAAAGTGGGGCCTCGTCAATGACTTGTTCAGGAGCATCAACACCTCCTTTCTTCTGCTGGTTATACCTTTCTCTATATACAGCCTAACATTCGTTGGGCAACAGCCACTGCCATGTACATTGTTTTGTAACCTTCAGATCCTCAGACACTATCACCCCAAAGTTTCTTTCCTGATCTGTGCATGTCAGTCTCTCACCCCCTAGCACATACTGCTCTTTTGGATTTCTACATTCCAAGTGCATCACTTTACACTTCTTTGCTTTAAATTCTAAGTGCCAAAAATTTGACCATTCTAATTTTTGTAGATCCCTTCTCATGTTGTTCATTCCCTCTGGGGAGTCCAGTCTGTTACAAATCTTGATGTCATCCACAAAAAGGCAAACGTTTCCTTCTAACCCTTCAGCAATGTTGTTCACAAATATGTTAAATAGAATTGGCCCCAGTACTGATCCCTGAGGCACTCCACCACTTACCTTTCTATCCTCTTCATGCCCTGAGCCCCGTCTTACCTCCAGACCCTGTAACAGTGCTGAATGTCACCATTATCCAGATAATTATGACTCTGCTCGTTATGCCTGAATATTCAGCACTGATATCCCGAAAACACTAGGAGAAGGGGAGGGAGAGGTTATCTACTCTAAAGCATTCAGTGTCATTGACCCAGCTCTTTGGAATGCTTTCCCCCCTCAATTATGACTAATAAGCTCTTATAAACATTTTCATTCTGCCTTAAAACCTTACTTTTCCAAGATTCCTACAATCCCAATTATTGGTTGCTTTAGCAATTCATAACGGAAACCTAGATCCTGCCCAAAGGGCCCTGTATACCTCAGCATTACGATTCTCTAATAACTCCCCCCTTTAATGTCCTTTATTGACTGGAGTACCTTTCTTCTCTCCCCTTCCTTCCTTCATTTACTTTTTTTTTTTAATTCATTATTTTATTTAATTTTAAAATGTAAACCACTCTGAAAGTCCTTTGCACAAGGGTGGTGTATATCAAAATTTTAATAAACCTGAAACAGTGCTGAATATCACCATTATCCAGATAATTATGACTCAGCTCTTTATGCTGGAATACTCTTCACTGATATCCGGATAGCACCAGGGGGAGGTTATCCAGGTAACAGTGCTGAATATCGCCATTATCCAGATAATTATGACTCTAATCATTATATCTGAATATTCAGCTCTGACATCTGGATTGCATCAGGGGGAGGAGGGGGTTATCCAGGTAACTGTGCCTACTACAGCAGCAAACAGGTCCCCGGAGTACCCTATTGGTTGGTGCACTGCACTGTAGAGAAAGGGGACCCAGGCCCAAACCCCACTCAAAGTGTTACCCTTGTGATGGAAAGTGTAAGCCCTCCAAAACCCACCAAAAATCTGCAGTACCCACAAATAGGTGACACCTGGAGTTATAAGGGCTATTGGGTACAGTAGATTTTTGGTGGGTTTTAGAGGGCTTACCATATAGTATAAGGGGGTAACGGTGAGATGTGCTCATGGGATATTATATGTGAAGTCCACTGCAGCACCGCCTAGCGTGCCCCACTACTCTGATGAGATGTCTATATGGCCAGTCTACTACGAATGTTATCCACAGAGATAGAGAATGGGGGAAGAGGAAAGGTTGGTTTAGGGGGAAAGATAAGAAGCTTAGTCTTGGTCATGTTTAGTTTCAGATGGCAGTGAGACATCCAGGCAGGCTCCACCTTGCCTTCCCTCAATTCTTTCTCTCAACCCTTCTTACAACCTCTGCCTCCTTTTCTTCCTTTTCTGAAATCACTGAAGAGGAAACTGCATATTTCCTTTCCTCCTCCAAACTGACTACCTATTCCTCTGACCCTGTTCCCACCCATCTACTTAGCACTATCTCTCCTACTGTCATCCCTTCTGTCTGTCATATCCTCAATCTTTCACTTTCCACTGCAACTGTTCTTGATGCCTTCAAACATGCCATAGTTATTTTCACACACAGATACACCCTAATCCACTATAGAATAAGTAATCATAAACTTTCTATTTAGACAAAAATTAAACTGAACCCCCAAGAAGCCAGATTCTGCACACAATGCAACACCACAGAAACAGAAAACGTCCCCTAGTACTGTGCAAAATATAAAGATAGCAAATGTAAATTTCACCACTTTACAAATTAACAAATAGAAATAAAACAAATATAGAAAATAAAATAATGGCACAGTTTTCTGGTGATGGTGAGCTGAAATTCCAATCAAGGCATTCAATGGTATCCTTTACTTTCTATAGTGTATTGTAAGCAGAGAAAATGACCTCATCAGTCCAAGCTAGGCGTTACTACGCTTCATGTGCTCGAACGCCAGCAAACTTTGGACTCCGTTATAATCCTCGGTCATGAAAAAACTCTGCTCACTATCTTTATTTAATATCAAACATTGGAAACAGTATTTGGTGTTACTTAGCTTTTTAATCTTGCCCTACGGGGCTCTCCGTTTCGCTATATATAATAAGCTTCTTCAGGGGGCCAAGCAACTTTTTGGCTAATCACGATATCTCATAACATGGCGTTTCTGCTCCTATGACTCCGGTAGTGAGTTTTCTGGTGGCCAGTCTGCGCCTCAGATCTTAACATTTAAGGAGATTGTCAATAGGAGACTGTTTCATGACTTGACATAAAAGATTCCTAGACCCCTGATGCAGGCCGGTCATATCAGGTCCCCTTTGCTTTTATTGAAGACTGTTGTTAATAAAGATTTTTCCTGGACACCATCTGCGAGTGGTCCTTCTTCTTTTTACCTCTGCTGTTTGATTCCTGTGTTTTCCTTCAGTGGAGTTTTTCTTCTGTTTGTGCTTGACAGAAAATAAAATAATACTATTTTATTGGACTAACACATTTAGCTTTCAGAGGCCAAAACCTTCTTCCTCGGGTCATTACAGTATCCTATCCTGACCTGAGGAGGGGGTTTTGTTCTCCAAAAATTAGTCAAAATGTATTAAAATTAGTCCAATAAAAAAGATTACCTTATTTCCATGTTCTATTTACAAAACATTTATTAACACAGCTACACTACTTTATCCTAAAGCAAAAAAAGAAAAAAAAATTGTATTTACAGTTTGTTGTCTCTGGTTTCTACTTTCCTCATCTTCTCTTCACTCTCTCCCTTCCATCCAGCATCTGCCTTCTCTCTCTTCCTACCATCTACTGTCTGCCTTCTCTCTCTCCCTGCCCCTGCTAGCCAGTGTCTGCCCTCTCTCTCCTGTCCCCTCCATCCACCGTCTGCCCTCTCTCTCCCTCTGCCCCTTCCAACCACTATCTGCCCTCGCTCTCCCTTCCATCTAGCGTCTGCCCCTTTCATCCACCATCTTCCCCTGTCTGCCCCCCCTCTCTCTCACCCTTCCATCCACTCTGCCCTTTCTCTCTGCCCCTTCCATCCACCATTTGCCCTCCCTCTCCCATACATCCAGGGTCTGCCCTCCCTCTCCCTTCCATCCAGGATCTGTCCTCTCTTTCTCTCTCTCTCTGCCCCCTTTTTTCAGCCCCATATACCCACCTGCCCCAGCCCACTTCTCCCACCTGTTCCCCCTTTTCAGACCCCAGTTGCAGCCCCAATATCCCACGTCTCCAGTTCCAGCCTCAGCCCACTTCTCCCACCAGTCCCTGAGCTTCAGCCCCAGCCACTTTCTCCCTGTCCCCCCAGTTTTAGCCCTGCCCCTTTTCAGCCCCCAGTTCCAGAACTAGCCCCCTTTTCACACCTACCCACCTTTTCAGCCCCCAGTTCCAGTCCCCTTCATCCACCTGCCTTGCATTATGGCCCCCCCTTTTCAGCCCCAGCCCTATTCTCTCATCTGCCCCCATTTCCAGTCCCAGATCCATTCTCCCACCCGCCCCATGCATGGCCCCATTCTCCCTACTGCCCCAGGCATGGCCCCAATTCCAGCTCCAGCCCCCTTCTCCCATATGAGCCCCCCTGATCTACCCTGAGCTCCCTTGACAGCCCCCTTCTCTCTGCCACCCAGCCCCCTGCAAAACATTTCAAAAACATCTGAATCAGCAGCAAAGTGCCAGCGTGCAGCGCCTTGCTTCCGCCTGTGAAAGAAGCAGATCGCATCGGGCCTTCCCTAACTGTGTCCTGCCCTCCTCTGATGTAATTTCCTATATCCACGAGGGCGGGACATAGTGAGGGAAGGCCCGAGGCGATCTGCTTCTTTCACAGGTGGACGCGAGGTGCTGCACGCTGGCAAGGCGCTGTGCTGCTGAATCACATGTTTTTAAAATGCATTGCAGTGGGCCAGGTGGCAGGGAGAAGGGGGCTGTCGAGGGAGCTGAGCATAGGCAGGTGGCACCAGCAGCATGAATAAAAAACAGGACGGGGCAGGGTTGGAACACCCCCCCCCTTTATGCTTACACCCAGAGAGGACCGCCCCCACCGCCCCACCCTTGGTACGCCACTGTTTCCATCTATACTTCTTCCCTTGGTGCTCTGATCTCATCCCGTGGTTTTCAGTATCACCTGACACTATGACCCATGGATTCTGTAACTACGGAGCCCCGAAAAGGTCAAACATCATTTATTTGAACCATATGGGGCCTGCACCATTCAAATAGATAATGTTTAAGCTGAACCAAGCTCTTCAGGTACAGAGCCCCATGGGTCAAACGGTGATCGGCTGAGGGACAACCTTATTTTGAGTTGGACTTACTTGAAACAGTGATGTGCTTATATAAACATCAGCTGATGTTCCACCATAGATCAGAACTTTTTTCATGCAAGCTGGGCATTTATTTTCTGCCTTCCTCAAATTAAGTAATGATGATTCTGTAAAACAAACAAAACTTTAATAAACAAGATGCTCCTACTAATAATATTATTATTGTTATTATTAAAGATAACACTGACTGTGGTGGCTGAATATCTGTTGGAGTGTTATTTTTACACAGTAACACTGTAAATGATGGCAGATAAAGACCCGCATGGTCCATCCAGATTCTCAACAAGATGGCCAAAGCTGCGCCCACCACTCTCAGCAGACTCCACACATCCATGCTTAAATGCTAGTTGTCAAGTCTCCACCATGCCAACCATATTGGCAGCCAAACATGATGGGGATGATATGTGGTTATAACCAAGACTCCAAGTATTGCTGACAGTATTCAATTTAATAGTCAATCACTGGAGGAGCAGGTCACAGTCTGGAATCTTATTCTTTCACAAGTACTGGACAGCATTGCCCCTATGAAAACCATCAAAGCACAGGTGAAACAGTCCCAACCCTTGTATCACCCTGGCTTAAAACTGTGTAAAAAAACAGGTGCGTAAAGCTAAACAACAATGACAAAAGGGGAGAACTGAAGAATTGAAAAATAAATGTAAACAATGTGGGGTTTTCCAGTGTCTCTGCTGCCGAAAATAAACCACAGATCTTTGGCGTGTGCATGCCCTAAGAGGACCGGTGTCTACCAGCACGCAGCTGCAGCAGGAGCAGTGCAGGACCCGCTCAAGCAAAAAAGGTGAGATGGGTTGCATTGGGGAAAGCACGGCAGAGCTGTGACAGTACCCCCTCCTCAAAGGCCTCCTTTCTTTGGTCCAGGGAGAGTCTTGAGAGACTGATGATAGCACCTTCACAGGAACACTGGAAAAAGACTTCCACACAAGGTCCTGGAAACTGTAGACCATTCTGAAATCAGAGGTGTCTTATTGTCTGGTTCTTTGGGCATGGTACATGAAACACAAGGTTGAAGACATCTGTTCACAGGCACCTTGGCTATATAATCAGCCATGGCTGAATGCTAGCAATTTAACTCCAAAGAAGCTTCCCTCCCAGCAGGAGATCTGCGGCATCCTTGTTTTCCGGCAAGAACACTTTTCTGCTTGCTGGAACTGGACCAAGTGAATGGCTAGATCCTGGGCAGAACTAGTCAAGGGCTGAGGCAAAATGAACTAAAGACAATATGCTGAGACAGAAACAGATCGAAGAAAAGACCAAAGCAGGAACACCAACCCTGTTAATCTGATTGTGAACCCTTGTGCCCAGGCCGAGGCCTAGGAAGGACCTTGGCCAAGGCCTAGGGTAGACCAAACAGGCGTTATGCAATACCATGGGCCACAAAGCTCCGCACACTCAGGAAAATCAACAAGCACCACCAGAAAAGGGCACTAGACCACTCATGCAGGCCACAAGGCTGATTGGGAATCCACTCGTACAGACTCCAATCATACGGGCCGCAAGGCCAAACTGGAACCGAATCATATACCAGGGAAGAGAAAAGAACGAGAGGTCCCAGAAAGGACTAGAGCTCAGGCAGTGCACACAGCACCAGGCAGTGACACAAAGGGAAGGACATCAGACCAAACTGGCAGATACAGACGCCAACCAGAAGAAGAGAATACAAACAAAGGCTACACAGTAACCCAGGTAGCGGAAGGCAGTGCCCACAGGGAAAAAGGGAAAGCCAGGGTCAGAGCAGGACACTATAGATTCAGAACCTAAAGGAGTGAAGCTCCACAGAAATGGCCGAGCAGGAAAAAACAGACTGAAGGAAAAGGCTGCTAGAATCCCCCAGGAGGAGGAGGGCCAGGACCAAACAGGGCAAAATCAAACACAGCACGCCAAGGGCAAAAGCAGACAGAAAGATAAGGCAGCTACTAACTAACTAACCCAGAAAAGGGAAACAGAGCTCACCAGAGCAAAATAACAAAAGAGCAAAAGCAGACTACAGAGAAAGGCTGCTTTCAAATAAAGACAGGAAAGAAGCAGGGCTCACAAGAGTACAGGAAGGGTTACAGCAGACAACAGAGAAAAGCTGTCTAAAAGACGCAGGGCTCACAAGAGTGCAGAAAGGGATAAAGCAGACAACAGAGAAAGGCTGCCTAAAAGTGGCAGGGCTCACAAAAGACACAAACAATAAACACTGCACACAACCAGTTAAAACAGAAACTGAGAAAGACTGCCTAAGAAGGCAGGGGTACACAAGAGCCAAATACCAAACACTGCACACAAGGGTTAAAGCAGGTTAGAGGAAAAACTAAACAAACAAAGCAGGAACGAGCTTACCACAGACAAGTCAACACCACAGCCGGGCAGGGAGAGACAACAGACCCAGCTGCACTGCAGTGAAGTAATCAGGGAAAAGCTAGTAACAACCAGCACACACAGAAACCACAAAGAGAAGAGCATGCAAACTACAGAGAATACACTCTGTGCCACGAACACAGACTAAGCAGAACAACGAGAGCTCACAGCTGCAAGAGATAACGCTAGAGTGACCACTGTAAGGAGAGGTAAGTTTAAATAAGGTCTGACGTTTGACATCTGCTGCCTCAGACGTCAGCTCAATCCCTGACAGGCCAATCAGAAGCGAGTTCCAGTCATTCCTCTGCCTGTCTCAGTAGAATCATAACAAACCCCTGGCGACTTGTTGGGTTCATGGCCTTTGCAATCTGTCATGAACACAGGGGAGGTGAGCCCTTAGGGCATCACCAGACCCTGACTGCAGCAGCCCTCCAGGCTGGCACAAGACAGATATCAAGGCACAGTGATCCAAGGAAAGAACTAGACAAGGGCAGAGGCGAACTGGACTGAAGGCAAGATGCTGAGGACTGGATCGAAGACAAGACCAAGGAATTAACACCAACCCCAGGCACCTTGTTGGGTTCATGGTCTTTGCAATCTGTCATGGACACAGGGAAGGTGAGCTCTTGGGCTGCAGACAGACCCTGACTGTGGCAGACAAGTCCTCCAGGCTGGCACAAGACAGGCATCAAGTCACGGTGATCCAAGGCAAGAACTATAGTAACATAGGAACTAGGCTGGAACTGAGGTAAGGCTGGAACCATAGCAGGAACTGAAGCAAAGCTGGAATCAAGGCATAAACAGAGGCAGACAAGACTAGGCACGACAAGGTGAACAAGACAAGGCAAGACAGGAACCTGATCCAGACGAGGCAAGGTAAAGCAAGATAAAACTGGACCCAGACAGGATAAGACAAAACAAGGAAACAAGCCTAGAACTGGATCCAATTAGGGCAAGGCAGAGCAAGGACTGGATCTGAACGGGACTGCACAGGCCCAGAAAAGACAAAAGACAGAGCAGACAAGGTGGGGACTATGAAGCACCAGCAGGAACACAAAGACAAGGCTGGGTAAAAGATTAGGCAAGGCTGGGTCCAAGGTGAGGCAAGGCTGGGTCCAAGGTGAGGCAAGGCTGGGTTCAAGGCAAGGCAACCTGGATCCAAGGCAAGGCAACCTGGATCCAAGGCAAGGCAGGCTAGGTACAAGGCAAGGCAGGGCAAGGGAGGCTAGGTCCAAGCAAGGCTGAGTTAGCTGATTCCAAGGCAAGGCAGGCTAGGTCCAAGGCAAGGCTGGGCAAAGCAAGAACAGGAATAAGGCAGGAACAGGAACAGTAGCAGAAGACACGGCAAGGCAAGACAAGAATGAAGGCACACAAAGGCTAGAAGACCTCTTGTGAAGGCCCCGAGGAAACACTGGGGCCTTCATTAAGAAGGCAGGAAATAAAGCTCTCCATGGGGTTTTCCAGTATTGCTACTGCCAGAAATAAACTGGAGCTCTTCAGCACATGCGTGCCCTAGGAAGACAGGCATCTGCTATCATGCAGCTCTCAGCAGGATTGTTGGAGGATCTGCTCAAGCAAAAAATGTGAGATGAGGTATGTTGGAGGAAGGCACGGCAGAGCTGTGAAACTCAAACAACCCCAGCTGTCTTCCAAAACTTTTTGAACAAGATTTTCTAGGGATCTGTTACAAAATTGTATTCTGGTTTACTTAGATAACATCCAGATATCCTCCAAGATGTTAGTTAGCACAACATCGGGAACAGGTACAACAGGTCTTGCAATGCCTGCATGAAAATCACCTGTACGCTAAACTGGAGAAGTGTCTCTTTGAATGGAATGAGCTGCCTTTTCTAGTTTATATCATATCAGAAAGGGGTCTTAAGATGGACCCAAAGAAATTATCAGCCATTTGTGATTGACCTCGCCCCCAGGGACAATGAGCTGTACAACATTTTCTGGGCTTCTCAAACTACTATATAGAAAAGCACTTCTGCTATCTACTATTTTGTAGTGGAAAGAACTACTACAAAGCTTAGTGTGTCTTTTGTTTATTAACGCATAATTGTTTAAAACTTTTTCTTGATGTGATTAAAGCAACAGATTGATTTTGGAGGTTTTTCTGACCCATGATTACTTTTTCACTGTTTACAGATAAATAATTATTACACTTAAGAACAACATAAATGTAGCATTATCTGCACCAGTTTGATGAGGTCTTTTCCTTCTTATTTTTTAAATAAAAAAGCAACAATAAAAAATATAATATTTTTTAAATATGTTTTCCTGAGCTTTTCAGTTTTTCACCATTGTTTTCTACGGTGTAGACGAATGGCACCATTTTCATGAGGGGACCAAGTTTCCATTCACTGTAACTATGAACCATAGAAACCTCCTGAATTTGCAGGAGGCCCAAAGGCTTAATCCCCATCAAACTCAATGGTCACTATTATTTTCACAATTCAGCTTTCTGGTAGTTTTCTGTCCAGCGGAGAAGAACCTACAGGTAGATGCCCTTTCTTTCATCTTCGGCCACCAGTAGAAATGAGATATAAGATCCAACATGCTGCGAGCTCCAAGGTGACTTGCCTAATCTTTTACCCAGCCTTGTCCTACCGCTTGGGGAGCCACAGGTTCCATGATTGTAACGTCTGCTTCCTGGGGCAGAGTACCTCCGTCTGAGGGCCTCCGGTCACCGACTTCCGGTTCCTCAATACTCGACCGCAGGATTGCAGGACAAAGCGGAGGATTAAGGTCCGGTGGGGATAATGATGTCTCTACCCCTAATGGAGATGTAGCTCCTTCAACATATCCAAATGCGGGGTCCCTCTCACCGGTATTCGCTGGGGTGCTGGAGACATAACGCAGAAGCGTTTGCTGACCAGGGGCAGGTAATCGGGCTGGCGGTAGTAAATCCTTTACCACCCCCTTCCTCTTAGTATGCGGCATATGGAAAAGCAAAACAAAGTTGAATAACAGAGTTTCAGCTCATGCTAACCGCGGAGTCTCCAGCTTGAACCGCCATCTTGACTCCTCCCCTCGATCTTGTCCTATTTTTTTCAAGAAAGTTTTCCAGCTGCATGGATTGGCCAAAACCATCATTTCAGGCCAGGGAGTTCAGTTTACCTCCAGGTTCTGGAGGAGTTTATATAAGGCCTTACAGTGATTTGGGCTGCTCATCCAGCTACCATCCTCAAACTTATGGCCAGATTGAAGTGGGTCAATCAAGTCTTAAAGACCTTTCTGCACAGTTAGTGTCTTCTTCCCCATTCCTGCCTTGCTCCAACCCATCCAGCATTTGATCCCAGTTCCTTGAGTCCACACTGTCCCTGGCTCTAAGTCGGACCAGCCCCAAGGGCTCTTCTCAGAGCTACATCCAAGTCCTAATCCTGTTAGGCCTGCCCCAAGGGCTATTTTCAGAGCAACTCACTAGCCTAGTCTTAGCCGGGGAGTGATTCACTTGCTGTCAGCTGTGGCCTATCTAACCTTTGGGTTGGACGGGCAGTGTCAACTCAATTACAGCCCAGGGCTCACCTACCCTGATCTGTTATTACTTTGCATAAACTCCATTTATCACTATCCTCTGCCAGTTTCCAATCCAGTTCATGAATTTATGTACTAAGTTTAGCCTTTGAGTTTATTTATGAGCCTCCTATGAGGGACTGTATCAAAGGCCTTACTAAAATCCAAGTAGATTACATCTAGTGCATGTTCACTGTCCAATTTTCTGGTTGCCTAGTAAAAGAAATTGATCAGATTCATTTGGCATGATTTTCCTTTGGTGAAACCGTGTTGCCTCAGATCTTGTAACCTGTTTCTTTTCCACTACTCATATTTTTAATCATAATCAGAGGAATTACGTTGAATGTTTTCATGTACATGTTCTTTGCTTCTTTCAGATGACCCATCACATTCTCTGTCATTTTCTGCAACTCCTTTATCATTTTCTGTTTGCTTAATATCATTGTAAATTGTACCTATGAAGCAAGTGCATTGCCAAAACATGTCCATGCTGGGTATTTAATCTGATGTTCCTGTATCTATGTGTTTTTAATTTGTTTACATTTCTTCTTCTTGTGTTTATTAAATAAAATAAGAAATCACAGATCCTAGTCATACAAGTTGGGTCTGCTACTGTAGCTCCTGAAGAGGTGTTGTTTTACAAGACTAACTGGTGCAAATTTGTCAAAAAATGTGTTATTTTACACACTATGAAAGTAACTGATAGAAGCCTATTCTATAAAGGAAAGTAGCACAGTACAGTCTCGATTATTCAACCTCCACTAATCTATCTGGCATATCTGACAGACCCTCCCCTGGTGACATCATTGCGCTGCTGTTAAGAAGCGCGTGGCTTCTCATCCTGTTTTCCAACTTCACACAATGCATGGAAGCCATTTTTTTTGGTCTGAGATCATGCTTCTGTGGTGCAGCTGATACTCCTTCATGAATCCCTCCTCCAAGTTAAGAAGCACGTAGCTTCTCTTCCTTTTTGTGGATTGAACCTATGTTTTTACGCATAAATTTTTGGTTCTAGGACCCACTTTTGCAATGAGGGAACCAATTTTTTTTTCAGACTATTTCATGCTTTTTTTTTCTTTTCAGACCATAGTTCTATATATAATGTCTTTCTGCTTTAACACTATCATGTATTTCACCATCATGTAACACAAAACCCTCTGTAAACCAAATGTATACTCACTTCTATTTCCAGTATCCATGATGAATTGTAAGCCACATTGAGCCTGCAAAGAGGTGGGATAATGTGGGATACAAATGCAATAAAGAAAATACAAGGGGACCATAATTTTTGGACCTGGGACCCTGCTTTTGTAGCGAGGGAACCATTGAAAAACTTTTAAGCTGAGATCGTGCTTTTATAACATCACAGCACGGTAGTAATTTTTGGACCTGGGATTCCACTTTTGCAACAAGGGAACTGAGACCTTGCTTCTAAAGTATGGCAGCAATTTTTGGCCAGTTGAGAGAGGAAAAAAATTGTTTTGTCTATAGAGCTGAAAAAACTGCAGAAGAAAGTGAAAACTAAAGATGTTTTGAGCTGCTTTTCAGCTCATGAACCATTTTTCATCTGAGTCCATGCTTTTGCAGAAATATTTGGAACTGACAAGCGCACTATCCAGCTTATAATCAAAAAAGAAAAACGCCTATATTTCGATCCAAATCGGGAGATGGGCGTTTTTCTCGCAAAGGCGCCCAAATCGGTATAATCGAAAGCCGATTTTGGGCGT
Organism: Microcaecilia unicolor; assembly: GCF_901765095.1. Lineage (NCBI taxonomy): Eukaryota > Metazoa > Chordata > Amphibia > Gymnophiona > Siphonopidae > Microcaecilia > Microcaecilia unicolor. The sequence continues at coordinate 357,056,010 of NC_044032.1, read as the reverse complement.
TTCCAACTGCACTCCGTCACGGAAACGAATAAAGTTGATGGGAGCGTGTCGGAGGCGTGGTGGAGGCAGGACTGGGGCATGGTTATCAGCTGAGGAGAGATGGGCGTCTTTAGCTGATAATCGAAAAAAAAGGCGTTTTGACCGCGATTTTGGATCACTTTTTTTGGACCCTTTTTTCTCACGAACAAGTCCCAAAAAAGTGCCCGAACTGCCTAGATGACCACTTAAGGGAATCGGGGATGACCTCCCCGGACTCCCCCAGTGGTCACTAACCCCCTCCCACCAAAAAAAAACCCCACTTTAAAAACTTTTTTTCCAGCCTCTATGCCAGCCTCAAATGCCGTACCCACCTCTATGACAGCAGAATGTGTTCGATCCTGTCACAGCCTTTCCCTGGGTCAGAAGTGGCTCTCGGATGCAGTACAGGGTCACATCAGCATTGCATTGTGGTGGGTGTAGGGTATTGGGCTCCGTGATTTCATTAGCTTGTGTTACAGTCTCACGATGTTGTTAGTTGGTAGGCTCTTCTCCCATGGTGCTTTTCCCCCTGCCTACTGGGTCAGAGTGTGCCCTGTTGTGTTTCCTGTTGTAGTCCATGCGGTAGTGGCCATTTTTGTAAGCCAGTTTTAGTTCCCTTTCCTGAGTTAGCCACGTTAGAGAACTTAGTTCTTACCTTGAATGTGGCTGAAAGAGGGCATTGTACATCATTCTGCCAGCTCTGACCTACTGCTCATCTCAGTACCAGGGAGACTCGTTGCCAGTGGGGCACAACCTCTGATCTGCAGTTAACTGTGAGTAAATGCGGTTATTCCAATAAAGGACGTTTTCGGAGAGATTAGTCTTCAGGTGTCAACTGGTGTGCCAATATTATACAGCAGCAACAAGTCCTAGAGGCCTGCGTGTATGTGCTCCCTGGAGCACTTTTAGTGGGTACCGCAGTGCACTTCAGCCAGGTGGACCCAGGCCCATCCCCCCCACCTGTAACACTTGTGCTGGTAAATGGGAGGCCTCCAAAACCCACTGTACCCACATGTAGGTGCCCCCTTCACCCCTAAGAGCTATGGTAGTGTTGTACATTTGTGGGTAGTGGGTTTTGGGGGAGGGGGTTGGGTGCTCAGCACCCGTAGTAAGGGAGCTATGCATGTGGGAGCTTTTTCTGAAGTCCACCGCACTGACCTAGGGTGCCCAGTTGGTGTCCTGGCATATCAGGGGGGCCAGTGTACTACGAATCGTGGCCCCTCCCACGACCAAATGGCTCGGATTAGGACGTTTTTGAGCTGGGCGTTTTTAGTTTCCATTATCGCTAAAAAAAACAAACGTCCAGCTCAAAGACGTCCATTTTTTCGAAAATACGGTTCGGCCCGCCCCTTCACGGACCCGTTCTCGGAGATAAACGCCCATGGAGATAGGCGTTTGCGTTCGATTACGCCCCTCTATGTGACCTGAGATCCTGCTTTTCCTGCCAGGGATCCATTTTTTATCTGAGGCCATGTTTTTGCAGAAATGGAACCATGGTAAGATTCTTGTGCACAATTAGTTTTATGTAGTACTGTATATGGAGGAGTGGCCTAGTGGTTAGGGTGGTGGACTTTGGTCCTGAGGAACTGAGTTCAATTCCCGGCACAGACAGCTCCTTGTGACTCTGGGCAAGTCACTTAACCCTCCATTGCCTGCCACATTGAGCCTGCCATGAGTGGGAAAGTGTGGGGTACAAATGTAACAAAAAAATATACACCTACTGTATTCCTGTTTGTTCATTTACACTTACAGCATTCTTTATTCTTACTCACACTGGTTTTGACTGAAGGAGACAACACTGATCTTGAGAAATGGGCTCTGCTCGGTTCTGTATTTCTGTAAATGCAGTTGATAAATATGGTTTCCCTTGCACATGTACAGTATTTTCTGTTCACATTGCCTGTTGTACTATTGCTGTGCTGAGAATACTGCTCTGTATTTATTTATTTGTTGCATTTGTATCCCACATTTTCCCAACTCTTTACAGGCTCAATGTGGCTTACAATACATCATGGATAGTGGAAGTAAGAAGAGAATAGATATTTGGAATTACAGATGGATTTTGGGTTGCATGGTAATGGAATACATGATAGTAATATAACAGAAGGCATTATTAAACATTTCTGGATATATGTGGGGAGTTTCACATGTGTTGATCTCTGTGGTATATCTTGTCAAAGAGATGGGTCTTCAGTAGTTTGCGGAAGTTGGTCAGTTCATAGATTGCTTTTAGGTTGCGTGGCAACGCGTTCCAGAATTGCGTGCTCATATAGGAAAAGGTTGATGCCTGCATTAATTTGTATTTTAGACCTTTACAGTTGGGGAAATGGAGATTAAGGAATGTGCGAGATGATTTTTTAGCATTCCTGGGTGGTAGGTCTATCAGGTCTGACATGTAGGCTGGGGCATCGCCATGGATGATTTTGTGAACTAGGGTACATACTTTGAACGTGATGCGTTCTTTGAGTGAGAGGCAGTGTAGCTTCTCTCATAGGGGTTTTGCACTTTCGTATTTTGATTTTCCGAATATGAGTCTGGCTGCCGTGTTCTGGGCTGTTTGGAGTTTTTTTAGTATTTGCTGTACTGTATTTATGCTCTAATTGCCTGCTATACAATTGTTTTCATTTATTTTCATTGCTTATTAGTGTTAATAAACAATATATTTTAAAGATACCATATGCCTGTTCTTCATGCATAAAGTATGTTTTCCATGTATTGTTTGGGGGGGCTCCCATTGTTTTCTGTATTATCCAACAATGATGCGGTCCCATTTATATCGGATAATCGAGACTCTACTATACCTGTATTCTTTTATAAAATACTAGTGTAACACATCACAAAAGTATGTGCTTAGGTGTGAGCATATATACCAGCCATACTGCTGGAATAAACAGGTGCACCTAAATTTCTGAGATTCACATGTAACTTACACACATGCATCCCACCCACACTTCACTCAGTGTCCATCCACGTGCACTATGCAAATCCACACTGTGGGAAATACATGCATGTTTATTAACTAGTGCATAGGAACATTATCAGCATATATGCATGGGCACATATGTGTGTATGTTTTAGTATTTATACATGTAACTGGTACATACATGCTAGCGTCTATTTTACACAATCACCCCCTAAATGGACAATTCTCATCTAAATGAATTACAAAAGTCATTGTACACGTTGGAGTTGTTTAAGGCAACTGCAGCAGTCTGTCCCTGCGGAGGACTTTCACTCTTTTTTTATCATTTAGTGCTCTCGCATGTTGATTATTGTAATTTGCTGTCCAGCTCTACAGTCAAGGCCCTACGGGTTATTCAAAATGTTCCAGGCAAACCTGACAAAGCAAAGGAAGCACAATTTAATGCTTGTTTTAAGTAATTTGTATTGGCTTCCGATTATTTAAGATTCTGGTCCTATTGTTTAAGCATTGTGATGTACTGGTCTCCCACAGCTGGTATGCCCACTGTTGGAACTGAGTTCCATGAGAGGCTTACACTAGGACACAAAATAGGGCATGTGTGTCTTCAGTAAAAACTGTTTCAAATGGACCCAGGAAGACACACATTGATCAGAGTTGGTGTTTTTATGTTCCGGGGGGGAAAGTCGGCATCACACAGCCGATACACGCCATCTTGAGAGAGTGGTGTACATTTGATCTGAGTGAGATTATACTCTGCCATTATTAAGATTTTTTAGTTGCCTCTGCGGTTTGAGACCAGCATTACTGATTGATTTGACAATATATTTCCTACAGGTCATAGAGCACTTGGTCCCCTGAAGAAGCTCCAAGAGAGAGTGAAACGGAGAGCCCCGTTGTGAATGTGAACTTTAAGCTAAGTGCTGACTACTCATTAAGTTAAGATGTGCATATAATAATGTCAAGTTAAAATGTAGACTCAGTAATGTCATAAATATTGAGCAGAGAAATTAAAAATTATAAAATAAATAAAAATACAAAAAATTGTACAATCAAAAGAAAAGTACAATGCTAGGAAGATGGGAGGTTTTTGACCTATGATATGATCCCAGTCCACAATGAGACTGCATTAAGTTTTTTATGCTTGCCACCGAGCGAGGGCTTTTGAGGTCTTTTCCTCCTTTTCAGCAAACGAGAGGGCAGAGATAAGATCATCAAGGTTTGTCAGCTGCGAACTAGGTTATAGACAAGAGGTTTCACTGAAAAGTGTCTGTATAGTTTGAATAAGGAGTTTTTATGTCAAAAACAGCTGGCTCTTATTTTTTTTTGTTACATTTGTACCCTGCGCTTTCCCACTCATGGCAGGCTCAATGCAGCTTACATGGGGCAATGGAGGGTTAAGTGACTTGCCCAGAGTGCCTGAAGTGGGAATTGAACTCAGTTCCTCAAGGACCGAAGTCCACCACCCTAACCACTAGGCCACTCCTCCACTCTGCACCTGACGCAGCCTGTACTTTTTTGGTGTAACATAGCCATGTTGGGCATCTGTTTGTAAGTCCTGGAAGCTTTGAAACAACTCATTAAAGACTGTTTTCTTCTATAAGGTCTTCTTTTTTCTTTTGTTCCACCCAAAACAATAGAAATATTTCTGTATCCTTCTGCCATAGTTTTTTTGTCTCGGGCTGCATTTCTTGGTATTTAAGGATCTTCTGTGATTAATTTCTTTGACTGGGTGACCAGGAATGCAAGACCTGAGGCAGCATGGCTTCACTAGAGGTAGGTCATGTCAGAAAAATCTGATTGATTTCTTCGACTGGGTGACCAAACAGTTGGACGTGGTAGAGGTACTAGATGTGCTGTACTTAGATTTCAGCAAAGCCTATGAAATGGTTCCGCAAAGGCAACGCATAAATAAACTGAGTGCCCTTGGTATGGGCCCTAGAGTAACTGACTGGGTTAAAAATTGGTTGAACGGAAGGAGACAGAGATTATGGTAAATGGAGCTTGCTCTGATGATAGGGACGTTATCGGAGTAGTGCAGGAGTCGGTCCTAGGGCCAACTCTTTTTAACATCTTTATGAATGATATTACAGAAGAGCTCTCTGGTAGGGTTTTGATATTGCAGATGATACCAAACTCTGCAACAGGGTGGACACCCTGGAGGGTGTGGATGACATGAGGATGGACCCAGCGAAGCTTGAGGAATGATCCAATATTTGGCAACTAAGATTTAATGCTATGAAATGCAGGATCATGCACTTGGGCCGCAAGAATCCAAGAGAACAGTACAAGATAGGGAGTGAAATGCTTCTGTGTGGAAAGGAAGAGTGGGGCTTGGGGGTGATCCTTTAGGAAAAAAAAGTGACCTAAATTCGCGCTAAAAACGCCTTTGTTTTTTCGATTATCACCCAAAGGCGCCTATCTTTGCTCAGCCGATAAACACGCCCCAGTCCCACCTTCACCACGCCTCCAACACGCCCCATCAACTTTACCCGTTTCCGCGACAGATTGCAGTTGGAAACGCCCAAAATCGGCTTTCGATTATACCGATTTGGGCGCCCATGGGAGAAAGACGCCCATCTCCCGATTTGGATCGAAATATAGGCGTTTTTCTCTTTCGAAAATAAGCTGGATAGACAAACATGGTTTAATGGGACAGATCAACATGGATTCAGCCAATGGAAGTCTTGCCTCACCAATCTGCTTCATTTCTTTAAAAACATGAATAAACATGTGGATAGAGGGTGAACTGGTTGATGTACTGTATCTACATTTTCAGAAAGCTTTTGACAAAGTTACTCATGAGAGACTCCTAAGAAAATTAAAGAGTCATGGGATAGGAGGCAAGGTTCCGGTGTGGATTAGGAATTGGTTATTGGAAAGAGAACAGAGGGTAGGGTTAATGGTCATTTCTCTCAATGGATGAACAATGGAGTGCCACAGGGATCAATAATGGGTCCGGTACTTTTTAATATATTTATAAATGATATGGAAATTGGAACGACGAGTGAGGTGATTAAATTTGCAATAAAACAAAGCTATTCAAGGTTGTTAAAATATGTGCAGACTGTGAAATATTGCAGGAAGACCTCAGAAAATTAGAAGATTGGGCATCCAAATGGCAGACAAAATTTAATGTGGACAAATGCACGGCGATGCACGTTGTAAAGAATAATCCAAATCATAGTTATCTGATGCTAGGTTCCACCTTAGGGGTCAGCACTCAAGAAAAAGATCTAGGTGTCACTGTAGATAATACACTGAAATCTTCTGCTCACTGTGCAATGGTGGCCAAAAAAGCAAACAGGATGCTTGGAATTATTAGGAAAGGGTTGATGAATAAGACTGGAAATACTATAATGCCCCTGTATTGCTCCATGGTGCAACAGCACCTTGAGTATTGCATTCAGTTCTGGTCGCTGTATCTCAAAAAAGATATAGTGGAATTAGAAAAGGTTCAAAACAGAGTGACCAAAATGATAATGGGGATGGAACTCCTCTTGTATGAAGACAGACTAAAGAGGTTAGGGCTCTTCAGCTTGGAAAAGAGACAGATGGGGGGAGATTGAAGTCTACAAAATCCTGAGTGGTGTAGAAGTAGTAGAAGTGAATCGATATTTTACTCATTCCAAAACTACAAAGACTAAGGAACACTCGAGGAAGTTACATGGAAATACTTTTAAAACAAATAGGAGGAAATATTTTTTCACTCAATGAATAGTTAAGCTCTGGAACTGTTTGCCGGAGGATGTGATAACAGTAGTTAGCGTATCTGGGTTTAAAAAAAGGTTTGGAAAAGTTCCTGGAGGAAAAGTCCTTAGTCTGCTATTGAGACAGACATGGGAAGCAACTGCTTGCCCTGGGATTTGTAGCATGGAATATTGCCACGATTTTGGGTTTCTTCCAGGTACTTGTGACCTGGCTTGGCCACTGTTGGAAAACAGGATACTGGGCTAGATGGACATTGGTCTGACCCAGTATGGCTACTCTTATGGTCTTATGACCCATTGATATAAGTTTAACACTTACGTTCTGCTCCACACTCAGAGCATTTGTCCCGTTTCGACTGCCTGTAAATATTTTCCTGGAACTTTAAGTTGTTAATATAAGTATTTTTGTCCAACATGTCCTGGATTTTGTTTTGCTGTTCTTTATATAATTCTTGGCATCTAAAAAAAAAAAGAAAAAAGTGTGATGTAGTCAAAGCAAAACAATAGGTCCTGCTAGCTATATAATCCCTTTTCTACCAGTAAACTTTATAAAACAACGTCCAAAATCTGAATAGGAAAGAAGGTCATTTTTAAAAAAGAAAAACATCTATCTTTTTTTTCAAAAATACCGTTTCAAATACGGTTTTGTGCTTTAGACGTTTTTCTTTTTATTTATTTATTTATTATTTAATTTTGTGCATTTCTATCCCACATTTTCCCACAAGCACAGACACAATGTGGCGTACAATAACTCAAGAAAAATTACATAAAAGAAAGGTAGAAACATAGGATGACAGAGTTAGGATGAATTCACAGAAAAGACATGGGAAAGAAAAATCGTCCAAGAGCAAGTGGGTTAGAGTCCCACTTCAAACTACAACGTGAGAGTCAAATGGTGGGGTTCGTTAAAGAATAGTCCATTTTTGGAAAAAAGAAAGTTCCGCAAAGGCAACGCATAAATAAACTGAGTGCCCTGGTATGGGCCCTAGAGTAACTGACTAGGTTAAAATTGGTTGAACGGAAGGAGACAGAGGTTATGGTAAATGGAGCTTGCTCTGAAGATAGGGACGTTATCGGAGTAGTGCAGGAGTCGGTCCTAGGGCCAACTCTTTTTAACATCTTTATGAATGATATTACAGAAGAGCTCTCTGGTAAGGTTTTGATATTGCAGATGATACCAAACTCTGCAACAGGGTAGACACCCTGGAGGGTGTGGATGACATGAGGATGGACCCAGCGAAGCTTGAGGAATGATCCAATATTTGGCAACTAAGATTTAATGCTATGAAATGCAGGATCATGCACTTGGGCCGCAAGAATCCAAGAGAACAGTACAAGATAGGGAGTGAAGTGCTTCTGTGTGGAAAGGAAGAGTGGGGCTTGGGGGTGATCCTTTAGGAAAAGGAAGTGTTAGTGGTATCGGAGGATGGGCAGACTGGATGGGCCATTTAGCCTTTATCTGCCATCATGTTTCTAACTTTCTAATACAATGAAATATCTAACTCTAGCCTCTGTTTTCTGTCCAATAACCAATTCCTAATCCAAACCAGAACCTTGCCTCCTATCGACGTCACATTGACCACTCTTCAATCTTCAGGTACTACGGATGATTTTAACAACAGGTTACATATTACTAACATCAGATCAGCAATTTCATTCTTCAGTTCTTTGAGTACCTTTGGATGTATGTGATGACGATTTTTAAAGAGGGTTCTGGGGTGATCCAGGAAATTAACCAGTAAGCTTGATGTCAGTAATGGGCAAAATACTGGAAACTATTATTTATAAAGAATTAAATTACAGAACACATAATCGAACGTGAACGCCTATCTCCATGGGCATCTATCTCCAAGAACGGGTACGTGAAGGGGTGGGAAAAACCGTATTTTTGAAAAAGATGGGCGTCCATCTTTTTTTTCGATAATACGGTTTGTTCCAGGCAAATGCATCGGATTTGTGCGGATTTGAGCTGGGCGGTATCGTTTTTCAGCGATAATGGAAACTAAAGCGCCCAGCTCAAAAACAAACAAATCCAAGGCATTTGGTCGTGGGAGGGGCCAGGATCCGTAGTGCACTGGTCCCCCTCACATGCCAGGACACCAACTGGGCACCCTAGGGGGCACATGTAACAAGCAAAAAAAAAAAGTAAAATACCTCCCCAGTCCATAGCTCCCTTTTTTTTTTTTTTTTGTTACATTTGTACCCTGCACTTTCCCACTCATGGCAGGCTCAATGCGGCCTACATGGGGCAATGGAGGGTTAAGTGACTTGCCCAGAGTCACAAGGAGCTGCCTGTGCTGGGAATTGAACTCAGTTCCTCAGTTCCCCAGGGCCAAAGTCCACCGCCCTAACCACTAGGCCACTCCTAGCTGAGCCCCACAAATCCCCCCCAAAACCCACTGCCCACAACTCTACACCATTACCATAGCCCTTATGGGTGAAGGGGGCACCTACATGAGGGTACAGTGGGTTTTGGGGGGGGAGGGTTGTAGCGCTCCCATTTACCACCACGTGTAACAAGTAGGGGGGGATGGGCCTGGGTCCACCTGCCTGAAGTCCACTGCACCCACTAACAACTGCTCCAGGGACCTGCATACTGTTGTGATGGAGCTGGGTATGACATTTGAGGCTGGCATACAGGCTGGAAAAAAAGTTTTTAAAGTTGCTTTTTTTTTTTGGTGGGACGGGGTTAGTGACCACTGGGGGAGTCAGGGGTGGTCATCCCCGATTCCCTCCAGTGGTCATCTGGTCATTTAGGGCACTTTTTTGGGACTTGTTCATGAAAAAAATGGGTCCAAAAAAGTGACCTAAATTCGCGCTAAAAACGCCTTTGTTTTTTCGATTATCACCCAAAGGCGCCTATCTTTGCTCAGCCGATAAACACGCCCCAGTCCCGCCTTCACCACGCCTCCAACACGCCCCATCAACTTTACCCGTTTCCGCGATGGATTGCAGTTGGAAACGCCCAAAATCGGCTTTCGATTATACCGATTTGGGCGCCCATGGGAGAAAGACGCCCATCTCCCGATTTGGGTCGAAATATAGGCGTTTTTCTCTTTCGAAAATAAACTGGATAGACAAACATGGTTTAATGGGACAGGTCAACATGGATTCAGCCAATGGAAGTCTTGCCTCACCAATCTGCTTTATTTCTTTAAAAACATGAATAAACATGTGGATAGAGGGTGAACTGGTTGATGTACTGTATCTACATTTTCAGAAAGCTTTTGACAAAGTTACTCATGAGAGACTCCTAAGAAAATTAAAGAGTCATGGGATAGGAGGCAAGGTTCCGGTGTGGATTAGGAATTGGTTATTGGAAAGAGAACAGAGGGTAGGGTTAATGGTCATTTCTCTCAATGGGTGAACAATGGAGTGCCACAGGGATCAATAATGGGTCCGGTACTATTTAATATATTTATAAATGATATGGAAATTGGAACGACGAGTGAGGTGATTAAATTTGCAATAAAACAAAGCTATTCAAGGTTGTTAAAATATGTGCAGACTGTGAAATATTGCAGGAAGACCTCAGAAAATTAGAAGATTGGGCATCCAAATGGCAGACAAAATTTAATGTGGACAAATGCACGGCGATGCACGTTGTAAAGAATAATCCAAATCATAGTTATCTGATGCTAGGGTCCACCTTAGGGGTCAGCACTCAAGAAAAAGATCTAGGTGTCACTGTAGATAATACACTGAAATCTTCTGCTCACTGTGCAATGGCGGCCAAAAAAGCAAACAGGATGCTTGGAATTATTAGGAAAGGGTTGATGAATAAGACTGAAAATACTATAATGCCCCTGTATTGCTCCATGGTGCAACAGCACCTTGAGTATTGCATTCAGTTCTGGTCGCTGTATCTCAAAAAAGATATAGTGGAATTAGAAAAGGTTCAAAACAGAGTGACCAAAATGATAATGGGGATGGAACTCCTCTTGTATGAAGACAGACTAAAGAGGTTAGGGCTCTTCAGCTTGGAAAAGAGACAGATGGGGGGGAGATTGAAGTCTACAAAATCCTGAGTGGTGTAGAAGTAGTAGAAGTGAATCGATATTTTACTCATTCCGAAACTACAAAGACTAAGGAACACTCGAGGAAGTTACATGGAAATACTTTTAAAACAAATAGGAGGAAATATTTTTTCACTCAATGAATAGTTAAGCTCTGGAACTGTTTGCCGGAGGATGTGATAACAGTAGTTAGCGTATCTGGGTTTAAAAAAAGGTTTGGAAAAGTTCCTGGAGGAAAAGTCCTTAGTCTGCTATTGAGACAGACATGGGAAGCAACTGCTTGCCCTGGGATTTGTAGCATGGAATATTGCCACGATTTTGGGTTTCTTCCAGGTACTTGTGACCTGGCTTGGCAACTGTTGGAAAACAGGATACTGGGCTAGATGGACATTGGTCTGACCCAGTATGGCTACTCTTATGGTCTTATGACCCATTGATATAAGTTTAACACTTACGTTCTGCTCCACACTCAGAGCATTTGTCCCGTTTCGACTGCCTGTAAATATTTTCCTGGAACTTTAAGTTTTTAATATAAGTATTTTTGCACAACATGTCCCGGATTTTGTTTTGCTGTTCTTTATATAATTCTTGGCATCTAAAAAAAAAAAGAAAAAAGTGTAATGTAGTCAAAGCAAAACAATAGGTCCTGCTAGCTATATAATCCCTTTTCTACCAGTAAACTTTATAAAACAACGTCCAAAATCTGAATAGGAAAGAAGGTCATTTTCAAAAAATGAAAAACATCTATCTTTTTTTTCAAAAATACCGTTTCAAATACGGTTTTGTGCTTTAGACGTTTTTCTTTTTATTTATTTATTTATTATTTAATTTTGTGCATTTCTATCCCACATTTTCCCACAAGCACAGGCACAATGTGGCGTACAATAGCTCAAGAAAAATTACAATAAAAGAAAGGTAGAAACATAGGATGACAGAGTTAGGATGAATTCACAGAAAAGACATGGGAAAGAAAAATCGTCCAAGAGCAAGTGGGTTAGAGTCCCACTTCAAACTACAACGTGAGAGTCAGGTGGGGTTCGTTAAAGAATAGTCCATTTTTGGAAAAAAAAAAGTCCAAGTGAAAAACGCACAAAATCAAGCCATTAGAATGTAGGAGGAGCCAACATTCTTAGTAGACTGGTCCCCCAGACATCCCAGCAGAGCAATGGGGCACCCTACGGGGCACTGCTGTGGACTTCATATAAATGCTCCCAGGTACACATCTCACCACTGCTCCCTTATCTTGTCTGCTGAGCCCTCCTAAACCCACCCAAACCCCACTACCCTCAACTGTACACCACTACAAAAGTCCTTACAGGTGAAGAGGACATCTATTTGTGGGTATAGTGGGTTTCTGGTGAGGGGTCACAGTTTCCACCACAAATGTAACAGGGTATAGGCCTGGGTCCACCTGTCTGCAGTGCACTGTACCCAGCACTAGAAATCCAAGGACCTGCAAGCTTTTCTAATGGACCTGAGTATTACATCTGAGGGTGGCATACATAATGCTTTTCATCACATTTTTGGGGGGTGGGAGGGGGTCAATGAGGGGAGGTCACCCCTGATTCCCTCTAGTGATCATCTGGTCATTTAGGGCACCTTTTTGTGTCTTATTTGTTATAAAAACAGGTCTAATTCCAAACATCTTAGTTTTATTCCTGGACGTTTTTGTTTATATCCAGAAAACGAATCCACAATATCAATATCTCTGGTAACATCCAATGACATATACACACAAACCAGGACTTGTAGCCACCAACTCAAAGAGAGTGCTTGAAACAGTTCACACCAGTATAATATAATAGAAATTTTTATGTATGTAGAGTACCCTCAGATATTTACCCCTATTACTGCAGTCAATAATGCTGCTACAAAGTGGCATAGCACTTCTTTCATCGGGTAACTCTAACAAATTTTTTGGGAGGAGCAACATATGCTCATTTTTTCATGCTTCCAAATCACCTCAGTGCTATAAAATCGCTTATCACTTTTAAAAATGTATATACTAGGTGAAAACTGTGCACTTATCTTGACAAATTCTTGCCTCCCTGGCAGAACTATCTTGCCTCGCTGAAACATTCATCAATTGCCTTCCCCTGAAATCGCCCGACTCCGCGGGGTTTCAATCACTTTCCTCAGGGACAAGGGTTAAGGCTGCATAATTCTTTTCTTCCTCATTCTTTTTTCTCTCTTCAGGAATCTGTCCAGACCCCCTTTAAACTCAGCAAGGCCAGCTGCCGTCACTACCTTCTCCAGCAATGAGTTCCAGAGTCTAACCACGCGCTGAGTAAAGAAAAACTTTCTCCAATTTATTTTAAACCTACCACATTCTAATTTCATCTTGTGTCCCCAAGTTCTATTATTGTTAGAAAGCGTAAACAAATGCTTCACATCTGTCCCCTCTACCCCACTCATTATTTTGTAGACCTGTATCATATCACCCCTCAGCCACCTTTTCTCCAGGCTAAAGAGTCCTAGCCTTCTTAACCTCTCCTCATAAGGCAGTCGTCCCATCCCTTTTATCATTTTCGTCGCCCTTCTCTGCACCTTCTCCAATTCCTTTATATCTTTTTTGAGATGAGGCGACCAGAACTGAACACAATACTCCAGGTGCGGTCGCACCATGGAGCGATATAACGGCCTTATAACATCCTCATGCTTGTTTTCCATCCCTTTTCTAATAATACTCAACATTCTGTTCGCCTTCTTAGCCGCCGCAGCACATTGAGCAGAAGACGTCCTATCCACGATGACTCCCAGAACCCTTTCTTGGTCCGTAACTCCTAAAGTGGAACCTTGCATAACATAGCCGTAATTCGGGTTCCTCCTTCCCACGTGAATCACTTGGCCATTTGGACGCCCAATCCCCCAGTCTCACGAGGTCCTCTTGTAATCTTTCACACTCCTCCTGCGACCAGGCGACCCTGGATAACTTTGTGTCATCTGCGAATTTAATTACCTCACTAGTTACTCCCATCTCAAGGTCATTTATAAATATGTTAAAAAGCAGCGGTCCCAGCACAGACCCCTGAGGGACCCCACTAACTACCCTTCTCCATCGAGAATAATCACCACTCAGCCCTACTCTCTGCTTCCTATCTTTTAACCAGCTGTTAATCCATAATAATACACTCCCTCCGATCCCATGACTCTCCAGTTTAGTTTCCTTTGGAGTCTTTCATGAGGCACTTTGTCAAACGCCTTCTGAAAATCTAGATATACAATATCCACCGGCTCCCCTTTGTCCACATGTTTGTTCACCCCCTCAAAATAATGCAGTAGATTTGTGAGGCAAGACTTCCCTTCACTAAATCCGTGCTGACTTTGTCTCAGTAGCACATGCTTTTGTATGTGCTCTGTAATTTTATTCTTAATAATAGCCTCCACCATTTTTCCCGGCACCGACGTCAGACTCACCGGTCTTTAATTTCCCGGATCTCCTCTGGAACCCTTTTTAAAAATCAGCGTTACATTGGCCACCCTCCAATCTTCCGGTACCACACCTGATTTTAGGGATAAATTGCATATTACTAACAGTAGCTCAACAAGTTCATTTTTCAGCTCTATTAATACTCTGGTATGAATACCATCCGGTCCCGGTGATTTACTACTTTTTAGTTTGCAGAACTGCCCCATTACATCCTCCAAGTTTACAGAGAAATCATTTAGTCTTTCTGACTCGTCCGCTTCAAATACCTTTTCTGGCATAACAGAATAGGCAGAATAGGCAGCATAATGAAAGTATAGTTAATTTGGGGGGAAATCATCATTTCAATTGTATCCATGACAGCTTAAGTGGTGACCATTGAAAATTCCTAGATAGTTTTAAGTAAATATTTGGAGTTGCACTGAATTGTCTCATCTATAGTTGGTTCAAAGTAAATCCCCTGTGTCATGGCTCAGGGTGAGTGAGCCCTTGGGCCGCAGTCAGGTTGGCTCTGCTTACCCAACCCGAGGGCTTGGTGAGCCCCGGCAAGTGGCATGCAAGTCATCCCTTGGCTGAAACTAGGTAGTGAATAGCTCTTAGAAGAGCCCTTGGGGGCTGGCAAGACAGAATCAAGGCCAGGGATTGGCTCTGAAAAGAGCCTTTGGGGGCACCATGACAAGTCAGGGCAGAGAGTGGCTCTTAAGAGAGCCCTTGGGGGCAGGTCCGAAGGGGTCAAGGCCAGGGAGCAAGACCAGGAGATCCAAAGGCCAGGAAGCATCAGGATCCTGAGACCAGGAGATCCAAAGGCCTGGGACCAGGACAAGACTGGAACAGGACTGGAGCAAGGCAGGAGATGAAGACGGAGAGGACTGGAACAAGGATGGAGGAAGAGACTGGTACAAAGCTGTTAACAAGACTGGACAAGGCTGAAGACAAGGCTAGAACAAGACAAGTGACCTATTACAAATGCAAGGGAGAAGTGTCTCCAGACCCCTTATAAAGTCTCGACACCTGATGTCATCAAAGGGCATTCCTTCAACCTTCTGCTAATGGTCCTTTAAAGCAGGGTTTCCTGCGCACACACCTAGGAAACCCGGTATTGGCAGGCGCAAGAGGATGAAGCCCACATAGCCGGTGGGAGCCCCAATGTGCCAGAAGGTACAGCACAGGCCACTCACTGTGCTGATAAAGCAGGCCTGGACCCCAAAGGACATCGCAGAGCCCCACCCTGATGCCCTCCAGGTTCAGAAGATATGCCACGGTGCATAGCAAGGCTGTGGCCATGACAGTACCCCCACCCCTAGGACCCCTGACTGGGTTTGGGTGTATGGGGTAAAAGATGGTGAAACCATCTGACAACCAAAGAGGCATGGACATGAATCATTGGCTCCCAGGCATTCTCTTTAGGAGCATAGCCCTTCCACACAACAAGATACTGGAGCCTGCCTAGCACCTTCCTGGAATCAAGGATATCCTGGACTTCACAGTCATGGTCCAGATCTACTGGAACAGCACATGTGGCAAGATGTTTGTCTTTTTTCCACTTCAACACCAATGGTTTGAGAATGGACACGTGGATGAATCCGCAGACTGGAAAGGTAATCTCAGTCAGTAAGTGACGGATCCAACTTGGCAAATGATTGCATATAGCCAAATGAATCAAGGAGCGAACTTGGTAGATTGGGTCTTAAGTGGAAGTTTTGAGAGCATAACCAAACCAGGTCCCCAGGCTGGAAATGGGAAACAGAATATCTCTTCTTATCTGCCTGCTTCTTATATTTTTCAGCAGGTTGACTCTCTTTACAAAATCTGAAGGCTAGGCGGGCCCCAGCGAGTGACAGGTGAGTCATGCCCTGGCAGAGACTAGGTAGCGAGGAGCTCTTAGAATAGCCCGTGGGGGCTGGCCAGACAGAATCAAGGCCAGGAGTGGTTCTGAAAAGAGCCCTTGGTGGTGCCCTGATGAGTCAGGATGGAGAGTGGCTCTTAAGAGAACCATTGAGGCTGGCCTGATGGGGTCAAGGCCAGGGAACAGCATGACCTGGAAGACCAGGAGATCCAAAGGCCTAGGACTGGAAGAAAGTAGGAGATGAAGCCTGAAACAAGGCTGGAACAAGGCTGGAGGCAAGGCAAGTGACCCTTTGCAAGGGCAAGGAAGCAGGGTATTTGAACCCCTTATATGAAGGGCTCAGCCCCTGACATCATTGGAGAGTGTTTCTCCAACCTTCCACCACTGGCCCTTTAAAACGGTCTTTCCTGTGTGTGCACCTAGGAAAGCTGGCATTGGCTGGCGCAGGAGGATGCAGCCCATGTGGCTGGTGGGCTCCCTAAAGTGCTGGAAGCCACGGCACGGGCAACCTGCCATGCCAACAAATCAGCCCAGGACTCCAAAGGTGGTCTCAGATCCTGACCCCAATGCCCACCAGGACATCAGGTACACCAGGACATGGGGCACGGCCATTGGTCATGACATCCAGATATTTTAATCTGTTCAGTGCTTACTTAAATTGATATTTGACAATCTCTTCATACATGTCAGGACACTTTAGAGGCATTATTTCAGTTTTAGAAGAGTTCAGTTTATAGCCAGAACCTATTTAATATTGCTGTATAATATGCAATATACATGGTATGGAATCTAGAGTAGGGTACACCAGTATTTTGGTTTCTATAGTTCCACATTTGACACCTTGAATATTAGAGCAAGATCTTAATGCTGATAAAATGAAGATACATACCTGTAGCAGGTATTCTCCGAGGACAGCAGGCTCAATATTCTTACATGTGGGTCATCGTCCGCGATGGCCCAGGAGACGGAAGAAACCTTTCAAAGATCTGGAACCTTCCCAAACGTTCCGAGTGGGTCGACCCACCGCGCATGCGTGGGTAGCTTCCCGCCCGCGACGCGAACGTGTAGCGATCAGTTTAATAAAAAGCAAAACAATATAAGTGTAAACAACTCCAACGGGGAGGAGGGAGGGTTGTAAGAATATTGAGCCTACTGTCCTTGGAGAATACCTGCTACAGGTATGTATCTTCATTTTCTCCAAAGACAAGCAGGCTCAATATTCTTACATGTGGGGTATCCCTAGCCCCCAGGCTCACTCAAAACAAAGAACATAGGTCAATTGGGCCTCGCAACAGCGAGGATGTAACAAAGATTGACCTGAAAACAAACTCAACTAGGTGAGATTGCAGCCTGGAACAAAACAAAAATGAGCCTAGGAGGGTGGAGTTGGAATCTAAACCCCGAACAGATTCTGCAGCACCGACTGCCCAAACCGACTGTCGCGTCGGGTATCCTGCTGAAGGCAGTAGTGAGATGTGAATGTGTGGACTGATGACCACGTTGCAGCCTTGCAAATCTCCTCAATGGAGGCTGACTTTAAGTGAGCCACTGACGCAGCCATCGCTCTGACCATATGAGCCGTGACATGGCCCTCCAAAGTCAGCCCAGCTTGGGCATAAGTGAAGGAGATGCAATCCGCCAGTCAATTAGAAATGGTGCGTTTTCCGATGGCAACTCCCCTCCTGTTAGGATCAAAAGAAACAAACAATTTGGCGGACTGTCTGTAGGGCTTTGTACGCTCCACGTAAAAGGCCAATGCTCTCTTACAGTCCAAGGTGTGCAACTTGTCCTCACCAGGGTATGTGGACTGGGAAAAATGTTGGCAAGACAATTGACTGGTTCAGATGGAACTCTGACACCACCTTCAGCAAGAACTTAGGGTGAGTGTGGAGGACTACTCTGTTATGATGATATAAGGTGCATGCACTACCAGGGCTTGGAGCTCACTGACTCTACGAGCTGAAGTAACAGCCAACAAGAAAATTACCTTCCAGGTCAAGTACTTCAGATGGCAGGAATTCAGTGGCTCAAAAGGAGCTTTCATCAGCTGGGTGAGAATGACGTTGAGATCCCATGACACTGTAGGAGCTTTGACAAAAGCAAACCTCTCATGAAGCGAAAAACTAAAGGCTGTCCTGAGATCGGCTTACCCTCTATACAGTAATGATAAGCGCTGATTGCACTAAGATGAACCCTTACAGAGTTGGTCTTGAGACCAGACTCTGATAAGTGTAGAAGGTATTCAAGCAGGGACCGTGTAGGACAAGAAAAAGGATCTAGGGCCTTGCTGTCACACCAGACAGCAAACCTCCTCCATTTAAAAGAATAACACCTTTTTGTGGAATCTTTCCTGGAAGCAAGCAAGACTCAGGAGACACTCTCCGAAAGGCCTAAAGAGGCAACTTCTAAGTTCTCAACATCCAAGCTGTGAAAGCCAGAGACTAGAGGTTGAGATGTAGAAGCGACCCCTTATTCTGGGTAACGAGGGTCGGAAAACACTCCAATCTCCACGGTTCTTCGGAGGACAACTCCAGAAGAAGAGGGAACCAGATCTGATGGGGCCAAAAAGGTGCAATCAGAATCATGGTTCTGCGTTCTTGCCTGAGTTTCAGCAGAGTCTTTCCTACTAGAGGTATGGGAGGATACGAACACAGAAGCAGGGCCGGTCTTAAGGCGAGGCGACCGAGGCGGCCGCATAGGGCCTCGCGCTCAGGGGGGCCCCGCCCCGCCCCGACCGCCCGAGCTCCAGTCCTCCCTCCCTCCCTCGGACGGCGCGCAACGGCGGCGTGGTGGAGGCGGTCCGCCCCGGATGTCAGCGGGTGGGGGGTGCCCTGCTCCCACCCTGTCCTACCTTTAAAAAAAGAATTTGGAAGCGCCGGAGGGACAGGCAGCGCCTCGCGTCTGCCCTGCTACTAAAAATCTCTTTGACGTCGTTGGGCCTTCTCACATTGAGTCCCATTCTCCTCTGAGGTAACTTCCAATTACCGCGAGGCTGGGCGGGACTCAATGTGAGAAGGCCCAACAACATCGAAGAGATTTTTAGTAGCAGGGCAGACGCGAGGTGCTGCCTGTCCCTCCGGCACTTCCAAATTCTTTTTTTAAAGGCAGTGAGGGTGGTGGGCGGCAGGAGAACGGAGCTGGTAGGTGGGTCGGGGGGGACTCAGATGGGAGAAGGGTGGGGAGGGGGTTCTCAAATGGGAAGGAGCCTACTACTACTACTACTTAACATTTCTAAAGCTGAGGTGGGGAGGGGGTTCACAGATGGTTGAAGGGGACGGGTGGGGAGGGGACGGGCGGGGAGGGGAGGGGACTGGGGCTCTTGGATGGGAGAAAGGGACTGGGGAAGGAGTTCCCGGATGGGAAAAGGGGATGGGTGGGGAGGGGACTGGGGTTCTTGGATGGGAGAAGGAGACTGGGGAGGGAGTTCTCGGATGGGAGAAGGGGATGGGTGGGAAGGGGACTGGGGTTCTTGGATGGGAGAAGGGGACTGAGGTGGGGAGGGGGTTCATGGATGGGAGAAGGGGGTGGGGAGGGGGTTCTTGGATGGTTGAAGGGGACGGGTGGGGAGGGGACTGGGGTTCTTGGATTGGAGAAGGGGACTGGGGAGGGCGTTCTCGGATGGGAGAAGGGGACTGGCATTGGGGTCTGAGAAGGGGCCATATGGGAAAATGGGGGCCATGCCTGGGGCTGGTGGGAAAATTGGGCATGCGTGGGTCAGGTGGGAGAATGGTTCTGAAAAGGGGGGCCCTAATACAAGGCATGTGGATGAAGGGGGCTGGAACTGGGGGCTGAAAAGGAGGGTAGGTGGGATAAGGGGGCTAGTACTGGGACTGGAGGCTGAAAATGGGCAGGGGCTGAAACTGGGGACTGGGGGCTGAAAAGGGGACAGGGAGAAGTGGCTGGGGGGCTGACGCTCGGAACTGGTGGGAGAAAAGGGCTGGGGCTGAAATGGGGGACTGGTGGGATAGTGGGGCTGGAACTGGGGGCTGAAAAAAGGGGCGGAGAGAGGGGCAGATCCTGGATGGGGGAGCGAGAGGGAGGGCAAACCCTGGATGGATGGGAGAGGGAGGGCAAATTGTGGATTGAAGGGCAGAGAGAAAGGGAAGACAGTGGATGGAAGGGATAGAAAGGGCAGACAGTGAATGGATAGGGGAGAGAGAGAGGGCAGACAGGCGCAGATGGTGGATGGATCATGGAAGGGGCAGAGATAGAGGACAGATGTGGATGGAAGGGGAAGGGAGACAGGGCAGACATTGGATGGAGGGAACAGCAGAGAGGGCAGACATTGGATGGAGGGAACAGTAGAGAGGGCAGACACTGGATGGCAGAGAAAGACCGAAGACAGATGCTGGATGGAAGGAAGACAGTGAAAAGAAGATGAGGAAAGCAGAAACCAGAGACAACAAACTGTAAATAAAATATAATTTTTATTTTTTTGCTCTAGGATAAAGTAGCATTGTAGATGTGTTAATCAATGCTTATAATAGAACATGTAAACAAGGTAATCTTTTTATTGGACTAATTTTAATACATTTTGGCTAACTTTCGGAGAACAAAACCCCCTTCCTCAGGTCAGGATAGGATACTGTAACAGTACTATACTATATTGACCTGAGGAAGGATGTTTTGGCCTCTGAAAGCTAAATCTATTAGTCCAATAAAATGGTATTATTTTATGTTCTATATTTGTTTTATTTCTATTTGTTAATTTGTAAAGTGGTGATTGGTATTTGTTAGTTTTTTTTTCATATTTACATCTGCTGTCTTTATATTTTGCACAGTACTAGGGGACATTTTCTGTTTCTGTGGTGTTGCATTGTATGCAGAGTCTGGCATCTTGGGGTTTCAGTTTAATTTTTGTCTAAATAGAAAGTTTAAATATTACTACTTATTGTATAGTGGATTAGGGTGTACCTGTGTTTGTGAAAAAGACATGGCTTTCAGTTGGCATTGACTGTGCAGGATCGACGATCTGTACTATTCAGTCTGGTTTCATTTTACAATAGGTGAATTGATGTTCTAGTGCTCATTGTAGTGTTTTAAGATGTTTTCCTTTTCTTTGTGTGATTCATAGAAATGACTGCTTATGGTATGGTAGAATTGCTATGTAGTTCCTGAGTGTTTTGTATTCTCGGCATTGTATTCTGGATTTTGGAGGGGGTGTTAAAAAATAAATGGGAGGGAGGGAGGGGGACCTTGGAGCTGGGAGCCCTAGGGGGGAAGCCCTGGAGCTGGGGGCCTTGGAGCTCAGAGGGAGCGGCCCGGGAGCTCGGAGGGAGGGGTGGCCGGCCCTGGAGCTAGGGTGGGGTAGAGCTAGGGTGGGGGTGGTTAGGATGGGGGCAGGGCTAGGGTGGGGCCCCATCAAATTGGTCTGCATAGGGCCCCGCACTTGCTAAGACCGGCCCTGTACAGAAGGCCTGTTCCCCAATGTAGGAGAAAGGTATCCAACGCTAGTCTGTCGTGGGGCTGAAGTCTGGAACAGAATTGAGGGACTTTGTGATTTGTCTGAGTGGCAAAAAGATCCACTGAGGGGATGCCCCACAGTCGGAAGATCTTGCGGATAACGTCCATGTTGAGGGACCACTCCTGGGGTTGCATGATCCTGCTCAACCTGTCGGCCAGACTGTTGTTTACACCTGCCAGATATGTGGCTTGGAGAAACATACCATGCTGGTGGGCCCAAAGCCACATCCTGATGGCTTCCTGACACACAGGGTGAGATCTGGTGTCCCCCTGCTTGTTGGTGTAGTACATAGCAACCTGATTGTCTGTCTGAATTAGGATGATCTGGTTGGACAGCCAATCTCTGAAAGCCTTGAGAGCATTCCAGATCGCTCGCAATTCCAAGAGGTTGATATGAAGACCCTTTTCCTGAAAGGACCAAACCCCTTGGGTGTGAAGTCCATCTACATGAACTCCCCACAGGAGGGATGTATCCATCATCAGCACTTTTTGTGGCTGAGGAATTTGGAATGGACGTCCCAAGGTCAGATTGGATCGAATGGTCCACCACTGAAGGGAGCTGCAAAAACCGGTGGAGAGATGGATTACTTTCTCTAGATTCCCTGTGGCCCGGCACCACTGGGAAGCTAGGGCCCACTGAGCTGATCTCATATGCAGGCGTGCCATGGGAGTCACATGAACTGTGGAGGCCATGTGCCCTAAAAGTCTCAACATCTGACGAGCTGTGATCTGTTGAGATGCTCAAGCCAAGGACACTAGGGCCAGGAGATTGTCTGCCCTTGCCTGGGGAAGATAAGCTCGAGACGTCCGTGTATCCAACAGAGCTCCAATGAACTCCAATTTCTGCACTGGAACAAGATGGGACGAGATAATTTATTACAAACCCCAGTAGCTCCAGCAGTTGAATAGTCATCTGCATGGACCGTAGAGCCCCTGCTTCCGAAGTGTTCTTCACCAGCCAATCATCAAGATAAGGGAACACATGCACTCCCAGTCTGCGTAGCGATGCTGCGACAACTGCCAAGCACTTTGTGAAGACCCTGGGCACAGATGCTAGGCCAAAGGGCAGTACATAGTACTGAAAGTGCTGAGATCCCAACTGGAATCGAAGGTACTTCCTGTGAGCTGGAAGTACTGAGATGTGAGTGTAGGCATCCTTTAAGTCCAGAGCATAGCCAATTGTTTTCCTGAATCATGGGAAGAAGGGTGCACAGGGAAACCATCCTGAACTTTTCTCGGACCAGGAATTTGTTCAGGGCCCTTAGGTCTAGGATGGGACGCACCCCACCCCCCCCCCCCACCCCCCGTTTTCTTTTGCACAAGGAAGTACCTGGAATAGAATCCCAGCCCTTCTTCCCCTGGTGGAATGGGTTCGACCGCATTAGCCTTTAGAAGGGCGGAGAATTCCTCTGCAAGTACCTGCTTGTGCTGGGAGCTGAAGGATTGAGCTCCCGGTGGGCAATTTGAAGGCTTGGATGCCAGACTGAGTATGCATCCTAGCCGGACTATTTGAAGAACCCACCTGTCGGAGATTATAAGAGACCACCTTTGGTGAAAAAATAACAACCTCCCCCCGACAGGTAAGCCGCCCGGTACAGACACTTTTACTGCAACTATGCTGCACTGGAGCCAGTCAAAAGCCCATCCCTTGCTTTTGCTGGGGAGCGCTATGGGCCTTAGGCGCTAGGCGTTGACGAGAACGCACATGCTGGGACTGAGCCTGAACCGGCTGTCGAGAAGCAGGAGTGTACCCACGCCTATTATAGGAATAGGGAGCACTCCTCTTCCCTCCAAAAAACCTCCTAGAAGAGGAGGCAGTAGCAGAAGACGTCCGGCGGGTGAGAGAATCCATGGCATCATGATGCTTTTTCATCTGCTCAACCTCTACTTTTTTTCCAAAAAGATTATCCCCCCGGCAAGGAACATCCGCCATTCGCTGCTGGGTCTTGTGATCCAGGTCAGAGACATGCAGCCATGAGAGTCTGCACATCACTATACCTTGAGCAGCTACTCAGGATGCTACATCAAAAGTGTCGTAAGACCCTCTGGCCAGGAATTTGCGACACGCCTTCTGCTGCCTGACCACCTGGTGAAAAGGTTCAACAAGCTCCTGAGGAAGTGCTTCAACTAAACTGGACAGTTGCCTCACCGAGTTCCATAAGTGAATGCTCGTGCACAGCTGGTATGTTTGGATCTTGGCGGTGAGCATTGCGGCCTGATACATTCTCCTCCCAAAAGAATTCAAGGTCCTAGACTCTCTGCCTGGGGGCGCCAAGGCATAGTCTCTAGTACTCTTGGCTCTTCTAAGAGCAGAGTCCACCACCATGGAATCGTGAGGAAGTTGGGCCTTCACCATTACAGGCTCTCCATGGACTCTATACTGGGACTTCTTGGGGACCACTGGATTAGAGAGAGGGCAAGACCAATTCTGCATCAGCACTTCCCTGAGTGTATTGTGCAGGGGGGCCGGGCCGTTGCAACCTCTGCAGGTGGAGAAGGATAATCCAGGACCTCGAGCATCTCAGCCCTGGGCTCATCCACAACCTCCATAGGGAATGGAATGTCCTTAGACATTTCCCGTACAAAGGATGAGAAAGTAAGACTCTCAGGTGGAGACATCCTTACTTCAATCAGTGGAGTAGGATCAGAGGGAAGCCCACATGACTCTTCCTCCGAAAAATGCCTGGGGTCTTCCTCTTCTCCCCATGAGCGCTCCTCTTCGGTATTGGACAGAAACTCCCTAAGAGCAGCCCGAACCTGAGCCTGCCTCGACTTCGAGGATCAACGACCTCGTGGGAGATATCGACAAGTTGACCCCTGCCTGGACTCCGGTGAAGCTTCCTCCACCGACGTCGAGGGGGAGACGACCCGGGTGGCAACCGGCCCCGGTACCGGAAGCTGCACCAAGAGCGGGGACCTCCTCACAGGTGATTGTCCAGATGCCATCTCCGCAGTTGGTACAGGAGGTGCAAGCACCCCCGACACCGAGGCAGACTGACGAAGCAACGCTTCCAGAAGATCTAGAAGAAAGGCCCGGATGCGCTTGTTGAGAGATGCCATCGGAAAAGGCAGTGGGGTCGGTGCCAGAATCTGAGGGGGCTCAAGAGCCGGTACCAAGCTGCCAGACAACCGACGCATCGACACCTCATGAATGGAGGGTGAGCAATCCTCCCGGCGCCAACGCTTCTCGGGTGCCGACTCCCTCGGCTCCCCGGAGCTCTCGGTACCATGCCTGGAAGGAGGTCGATGACGATGCTTCTTCGCCTGTGCTTGACGCCCGTCATCGAGACTCCTCGGTACCGATGAAGAGGACGTGGAATCCTCACGCCTCCTCGGGGACAGGTCCAACGAAGGTCGGTCCCGGGGGGCCTGCATAGCAGTAGGCCTCGAGACGGGTGGAGACCCACTCGATGCCTCGCTGCTCCCAGCTCAAAGCGGTCTTTCAGCAGCCATTACCTGGGCTCTCGGTGTCACTGCTTCCCTCGACGTCGACATCAATGCCACCGACCTCGGTATCGATGCCGATGTTGAAGGACCGGACCAATCAGAAAGAAGTCTCTTGCACTGAGCCTCTTGATCCACCTGGGTCTTTTTCTTCATCAACTTACACAGCTTACAGGCAGCTGGAAGATGATCGGGCCCAAGACACTGGAGGCACCATGCGTGGGGTCGGTACCCGAGATGGTCCGGTTGCAGCGAGTACAGCGTTTGAAGCCGCTGGGAGTCTTCGATGACATGGGCGGGAAAATAGCATCTGCAAAATAAAAAGGCTCGATTGTACCAATTAAAAAGGCACAAAAAAAAAGGAAAAAAGACGTGACTGAGCAGCCTAAAGGCGGCTGCAACAAAAAAAGAAAGGAAACTTGAAAAATGAGGAAAAAACTAAAAAATAAGGGAAAGAATTTCTTTTTTTTTTTTTACTTGAGGAAGTTAAATAAAAGAAGTAAAAAGGGTGCGATAAACGCGAAAAAAGCGGTCTCCTGAGCAAAACACAAGGGAGTAGCGGCGAGCACAAATCTCTCGAGGCGCAAAAGAAAAAGAACTGATCGCTCCACGTTCACGCCGCAGGCGGGAAAGGTTCAGGAATGTTCGGGAAGGTTTCAGATCTTTGAAAGGTTTCTTCCGTCTCCTGGGCCGTCGCGGACGACGACCCACATGTAAGAATATTGAGCCTGCTTGTCCTCGGAGAATAAAGGTTCTAATACAATACTATATAATAATGGTGATAACGGATACCCTTGTCTTGTGCCGCGACATGGATGAAATGGTACAGATAACATATTGTTTATCTGTATTCTAGCAGTCAGTGAGGTGTACAGTACTTTGATTATCCGAATAACTTCAGATTGAAAATCAAACCAAACCAGTAGGCTGTATAGTCTGAGCTGCTTGAATTACAACATTAGTAAATAATTTAGTATTGTCACTAGATAGTTAACCTTGTATAAATCCTATTTGGTCTCTTGATATATTATAAGGTAAAACCAGTTCTCCGAGGACAAGCAGGCTGCTTGTTCTCACTGATGGGTGACGTCCACGGCAGCCCCTCCAATCGGAATCTTCCTAGCAAAGTCCTTTGCTAGTCCTCGCGCGCCCGCGCGCACCGCGCATGCGCGGCAGTCTTCCCGCCCGAAACCGGCTCGAGCCGGCCAGTCTTCTTTCGTCCGCACTCGGTACGGCTGTGTTTTGTCGTGTCGAGCCCCGGAGAGTCGACCTCGCGCGTCCGTTTTAAATTGACGTGTTTTTTCTTCGGAAAAGTTCAAAAAATTTGTTCGGGAAGTGTTCCGGAAACCCCCTTGGGTTTCGTTTTCCCCTTCCCGTGTTTCCAGTTTTTGCCCCGGTAAGTTTTCTTTCGTCGTCGGGGTAGGCCTCTTTTCGGCCTCGGTCGAGATTTTTCTCCCTTAAAGTTTTGGTGCTCCAAATTCGTCATTTCGGATTTTGATTTCGCCGGCGTGATTTTTCCGCCCATGACATCGAAGCCTTCCAGCGGCTTCAAGAAGTGCACCCAGTGCGCCCGGGTAATCTCGCTCACTGATAGGCACTCTTCGTGTCTTCAGTGTCTGGGGGCCGAGCACCGTCCCCAGAACTGTAGTCTGTGTTCCCTTTTACAAAGGCGGACTCAAGTAGCGAGATTGGCCCAGTGGAACGTTTTGTTCTCGGGCTCTTCGTCGGCATCGGCACCGGGGTCATCGTGTGCATCGACGTCATCAGCGTCCAGACCTTCATCCTTGGCAGCCAGTGAATCGAGTGCATCGAGGCATCGGCCCTCTGCATCGGCGCCGAGACATCGGATAGCTGCATCGACGTCGGTGGTACCGGGACCTCGTCTCCTGATGTCGTCGGACGGTGGTGCATCGAGTGGAGTGCAGGTGAGGGCTGTCCATTCCCCTGCTGGTGGCGGTGAGCCTTCAAGTGGGTCTCCCCCTACCCTGAGGGCTCCTGCGGTACAGCCCCCCCGGGATCGACCTGCTTCGACCTCGGCCCTGAGGAAGCGACGGATGGATTCTACGTCCTCCTCGTCGGTGCCGGGGAGCTCCGGTGACATGCTTCGGAAGAAGTCGAAGAAGCATCGACACCGGTCTCCTCCCCGCGTCGGCACCGAGAGCTCTGGGTCGCCGAGGGAGTCGGCACCCAGCAGGCATCGGCACCGAGAGGACCGCTCACCCTCTGTTCAGGAGGTGTCGATGCGCTCCACTCTGGACAGCCCGGAACAGCCTCCACGCCCGGAACAGGTTCTGACGTCGACGCCTGCATCGACCTCCATGCCTTTCTCTGCAGCCGCTCTGAACGAGAGCCTCCGGGCCGTTCTCCCAGAGATTCTGGGAGAGCTGTTGCGCCCTACCCCTCCGGTACCAGCGGTGCTTGCGCCTCCGGTACCGTCGAGCGTGGCGCCAGCTGGCCCATCGCCCGGGGTGAGGTCCCCGACGTCGGTACCGCATGCGGTGCCGGCTGCGGCCACCTCCCAGGAGGGCTCCCCGACTACGTCGGCGGAGGGAGCTTCGCCGATGCGGGCGAGGGAGTCTACCTCTCGACGCCCCCATCGTGGACGTGGCTCCACGGAGTCGAGCCGGGCGAGGTTGCAGACACAGGTCCGTGAACTTGTGTCTGACACCGAGGGTGAGGCCTCGTGGGAAGAGGAAGAAGATCCCAGATATTTCTCTGACGAGGAGTCTGAGGGTCTTCCTTCTGATCCCACTCCCTCTCCTGAAAGACAGCTTTCTCCCCCCGAGAGTCTGTCTTTTGCTTCCTTTGTCCGGGAGATGTCTACGGCCATCCCCTTCCCGGTGGTTGTGGAGGACGAGCCCAGGGCTGAAATGTTTGAGCTCCTGGACTATCCTTCTCCACCTAAGGAAGCGTCCACTGTTCCCTTGCACCATGTCCTGAAAAAGACATTGCTTGCGAACTGGACCAAGCCACTAAGTAATCCCCACATCCCCAAGAAGATCGAGTCCCAGTACCGGATCCATGGGGACCCAGAGCTGATGCGCACTCAGTTGCCTCACGACTCTGGAGTTGTGGATCTGGCCCTAAAGAAGGCTAAGAGTTCTAGGGAGCATGCTTCGGCGCCCCCGGGCAAAGACTCTAGAACCTTAGACTCCTTTGGGAGGAAGGCCTACCATTCCTCTATGCTCGTGGCCAAGATCCAGTCTTACCAGCTCTACACGAGCATACACATGCGGAATAATGTGCGGCAGTTGGCGGGCTTGGTTGATGCTCTTCCCCCTGAGCAAGCCAAGCCTTTTCAGGAGGTGGTCAGGCAGCTGAAGGCGTGCAGAAAATTCCTGGCCAGAGGAGTGTATGACACTTTTGATGTTGCGTCCAGGGCCGCTGCTCAAGGTGTGGTGATGCGCAGGCTCTCATGGCTGCGTGCCGCCGACCTGGAGAATAGACTCCAGCAGCGGATTGCGGACTCGCCTTGCCGGGCGGACAATATTTTTGGAGAGAAAGTCGAACAGGTGGTAGAGTCTCTCCACCAGCGGGACACCGCATTCGACAAGTTCTCCCGCCGGCAGCCTTCAGCTTCTACCTCTACAGGTAGACGATTTTTCGGGGGAAGGAAGACTGTTCCCTATACTTCTGGTAAGCGTAGGTACAATCCTCCTTCCCGACAGCCTGCGGCCCAGGCTAAGCCCCAGCGCGCTCGCTCTCGTCAGCAGCGTGCGCCTCAGCAAGGCCCCGCGGCTCCCCAGCAAAAGCAAGGGGCGAGCTTTTGACTGGCTCCAGCAGAGCATAGCCGCAGTACAAGTATCAGTGCCGGGCGACCTTCCTGTCGGGGGGAGGTTAAAACTTTTTCACCAAAGGTGGCCTCTCATAACCTCCGACCAGTGGGTTCTGCAAATAGTCCGGCAGGGATACACCCTCAATTTGACTGCAAAACCTCCAAATTGCCCACCGGGAGCTCAGTCTTACAGCTTCCAGCACAAGCAGGTACTTGCAGAGGAACTCTCCGCCCTTCTCAGCGCCAATGCGGTCGAGCCCGTGCCATCCGGGCAAGAAGGGCTGGGATTCTATTCCAGGTACTTCCTTGTGGAAAAGAAAACAGGGGGGATGCGTCCCATCCTAGACCTAAGGGCCCTGAACAAATATCTCGTAAAAGAAAAGTTCAGGATGCTTTCCCTGGGCACCCTTCTCCCCATGATTCAGCAAAACGATTGGCTATGCTCTCTGGACTTGAAGGATGCCTACACACACATCCTGATACTGCCAGCTCACAAACAGTATCTGCGATTTCAGTTGGGCACACGCCACTTCCAGTACTGTGTGCTACCCTTTGGGCTCGCCTCTGCGCCCAGGGTGTTCACAAAGTGCCTAGCTGTGGTAGCAGCGGCACTTCGCAGGCTGGGGGTGCACGTGTTCCCATATCTCGACGATTGGCTGGTGAAGAACACATCCGAGGCAGGAGCCCTGCAGTCCATGCAGGACTATTCGCCTCCTGGAGCTACTGGGGTTTGTGATAAATTACCCAAAGTCCCATCTTCTACCAGTGCAGAAACTCGAATTCATAGGAGCTCTGCTGGATTCTCGGACGGCTCGTGCCTATCTCCCAGAGACGAGAGCCAACAACTTGTTGTCCCTCGTCTCGCGGGTGCGAGCGTCCCAGCAGATCACAGCTCGGCAGATGTTGAGATTGCTGGGCCACATGGCCTCCACAGTTCATGTGACTCCCATGGCCCGTCTTCACATGAGATCTGCTCAATGGACCCTAGCCTCCCAGTGGTATCAGGCTGCTGGGGGTCTAGAAGACGTGATCCACCTGTCCACGAGTTTTCTCGAATCCCTGTATTGGTGGACAATCTGGTCCAATTTGACTCTGGGACGTCCTTTCCAAATTCCTCAGCCACAAAAAGTGCTGACAACGGATGCGTCTCTCCTGGGATGGGGAGCTCATGTCGATGGGCTTCACACCCAAGGAAGCTGGTCCCTCCAGGAGCGCGATCTACAGATCAATCTCCTGGAGTTGCGAGCGATCTGGAACGCTCTGAAGGCTTTCAGAGATCGGCTGTCCCATCAAATTATCCAAATTCAGACAGACAACCAGGTTGCCATGTACTATGTCAACAAGCAGGGGGGCACCGGATCTCGCCCCCTGTGTCAGGAAGCCGTCAGCATGTGGCTCTGGGCTCGCCGTCTCGGCATGGTGCTCCAAGCCACATATCTGGCAGGCGTAAACAACAGTCTGGCCGACAGACTGAGCAGGATTATGCAACCTCACGAGTGGTCGCTCAACTCCAGAGTGGTGTGCCAGATCTTCCAAGCGTGGGGCACCCCCTTGGTGGATCTCTTCGCATCTTGAGTGAACCACAAAGTCCCTCAGTTCTGTTCCAGGCTTCAGGCTCCCGGCAGACTGGCATCGGATGCCTTCCTCCTGGATTGGGGGGAGGGCCTGCTGTATGCTTATCCTCCCATTCCTCTGGTGGGGAAGACTTTGTTGAAACTCAAGCAACACCGAGGCACCATGATTCTGATTGCTCCTTTTTGGCCGCGTCAGATCTGGTTCCCTCTTCTTCTGGAGTTGTCCTCCGAAGAACCGTGGAGATTGGAGTGTTTTCCGACCCTCATCACACAGGACGAAGGGGCGCTTCTGCATCCCAACCTCCGATCCCTGGCTCTCACGGCCTGGATGTTGAGAGCGTAGACTTTGCCTCTTTGGGTCTGTCAGAGGGTGTTTCCCGCATCTTGCTTGCTTCCAGGAAAGATTCCACTAAGAAGAGTTACTTCTTCCAATGGAGGAGGTTTGCCGTCTGGTGTGACAGCAAGGCCCTAGATCCTCGCTCTTGTCCTACAAAGACCCTGCTTGAATACCTTCTGCACTTGTCTGAGTCTGGTCTCAAGACCAACTCTGTAAGGGTTCACCTTAGTGCGATCAGTGCATACCATTATCGTGTGGAAGGTAAGCCGATCTCAGGACAGCCTTTAGTTGTTCGCTTCATGAGAGGTTTGCTTTTGTCGAAGCCCCCTGTCAAGCCTCCTACAGTGTCATGGGATCTCAATGTCGTTCTCACCCAGCTGATGAAACCTCCTTTTGAGCCACTGAATTCCTGCCATCTGAAGTACTTGACCTGGAAGGTCATTTTCTTGGTGGCAGTTACTTCAGCTCGTAGAGTCAGTGAGCTCCAGGCCCTGGTACCCCAGGCTCCTTACACCAAATTTCATCATAACAGAGTAGTCCTCCGCACTCACCCTAAGTTTCTGCCGAAGGTTGTGTCGGAGTTCCATCTGAACCAGTCAATTGTCTTGCCAACATTCTTTCCCCGTCCTCATTCCTGCCCTGCTGAACGTCAGCTGCACACATTGGACTGCAAGAGAGCATTGGCCTTCTATCTGGAGCGGACACAGCCCCACAGACAGTCCGCCCAATTGTTTGTTTCTTTTGATCCCAACAAGAGGGGAGTGGCTGTAGGGAAACGCACCATATCCAATTGGCTAGCAGATTGCATTTCCTTCACTTACGCCCAGGCTGGGCTGGCTCTTGAGGGTCATGTCACGGCTCATAATGTTAGAGCCATGGCTGCGTCGGTAGCCCACTTGAAGTCAGCCACCATGGAGGAAATTTGCAAAGCTGCGACGTGGTCATCTGTCCACACATTCACATCTCATTACTGCCTGCAGCAGGATACCCGACGCGACAGTCGGTTCGGGCAGTCAGTTCTTCAGAACCTGTTTGGGCTTTAGGATCCAACTCCACCCCCCGAGGGCCCTGTTTGTTCTGTTCCAGGCTGCACTCTCAGTTAGTTGGTAAATTTTTTAGGTCAATCTCAGTTATGTCCTCGCCGTTGCGAGGCCCAATTGACCATGGTTGTTGTTTTGAGTGAGCCTGGGGGCTAGGGATACCCCATCAGTGAGAACAAGCAGCCTGCTTGTCCTCGGAGAAAGCGAATGCTACATACCTGTAGAAGGTATTCTCCGAGGACAGCAGGCTGATTGTTCTCACAAACCCGCCCGCCTCCCCTTTGGAGTTGTGTCTTCCCTTAAAGTGTATTGTCTTGCTACATACTGGACTGGCCGGCTCGAGCCGGTTTCGGGCGGGAAGACGGCCGCGCATGCGCGGTGCGCGCGGACGCGCGAGGACTAGCAAAGGACTTTGCTAGGAAGATTCCGATTGGAGGGGCTGCCGTGGACGTCACCCATCAGTGAGAACAATCAGCCTGCTGTCCTCGGAGAATACCTTCTACAGGTATGTAGCATTCGCTTTACAGTCTGGAAGCCAATATCTTAACATACGTAAATGTTTGCATCAACATTAATTAAAGATAATGGTGCAGCAATAGGTCGAACAATCCTCAATCTTTCACTTTCCACTGCAACTGTTCCTGATGCCTTCAAACATGCTGTAGTTTCACCACAACTTTAAAAAAAAACCTTCATTGGACCCAACATGTTCTTCCAACTAGCCCTATCTCTCTCCTCACATTTCCTATCCAAGATACTGGAATGTACTGTTCACTAACATTATCTTGACTTTCTTTCATTTGATCCACTTCAATCTGGCTTTTGCCCTCTTCATTCGACTGGATCAACCCTTGCTGAAGTCTCTAATGACCTGTTCCTGGACAGATCCAAAGGTCTCTATTCTATCCTCATCCTTCTTGATCTATCTGCTGCTTTTGACACTGTTGATCACCACCTACTCCTTGATACGCTGACCTCACTTGGATTTCACTGGTTTTCTTCTTAACTCTCCCATCGCATTTTGTGTATACTCTGGCAGATCCTCCTCCACTTCTATCCCACTATCAGCTTCAGGGTTCTGTCTTGGAACCTCTTCTTTTCTCCATCTATACGTCTTCCCTTGGTGCTTGATCTTATCCCATGGTTTTCAGTATCACCTTTATGCTGATGACTTCGAAATCTACCTCTCCACACCAGAAATTTTAGCAGGAATCCAGGCCTAAGTATCAGTCTGCCTGTCTGACATTGCTGCCTGGCTGGATGTGGAGAGAGGAGACAAGGGGAGAAATGCTGGATGGCCAGGATGGAACAAGGAGCAAAATGCATGATGAGGAGAGAGGGAGGAAAATGCTGGATGGGGAGAGAGGGGGCTGTGAGAGGGGGACAAAAGGAGAAACAGGAAAGGGGAGAAATACTGGATAGGGAGAGAAGGGACAAGGGGAGAAACGCTGGAAGGGGAAAGAGAGGACAAAGGGGGAGCAACTGTTGGGGAGAGCAGGGTACAAGGGGAGAAATATGGGATGGGGAGAGAGGGTACATAGGGGAGAAATGCTGGATGGGGAGAGAGGGTACAAGGGAGAAATACTGGATGGGGAGAAAGGGGACAAGGGGAGAAACACTGGATGGGGGGAGAGGGATCAAGGGGAGAAACACTGGATGGGGAGAGAGGGAGCAAGGGGAGAAACGCTGGATGAGGACAGAGGGAAAAAGGGGAGAAATGCTGAATGAAGAGAGAGGGGACAAAGGCAGAAATGCTGGATGAAGATAGGACAAAAGGGAGAAATACTGGATGGGGAGAGAGAGGACGCTGGATGGGGAGAGAGAGGTCACCGGATGGGGAGAGAGGGGACAGGGAGACAAATACTGGATGGAGAGAGAGAGAGGACAAGAGGAGAAACACTGGATGGGGAGGGGACAAGGGGAGAAATTCTGGACGAGGAGAAAGGGAACAAGAGGAGAAACACTGCATGGATAGAGAGGGGACAAGGGGAGAAATGGTGGATGAGGAAATAGGGGACAAGGGGAGAAATCCTGGATGAGGAGAGAGGGAACAGGGGGAGAAACACTGGATGGGGAGAGAGGGGGAAGGGGATAAATACTGGGTGAGGAGAGAGGGGACAAGGAGAGAATTGCTGGATGAGGAGAGAGGGGACAAGGGGAGAAATGCTGGATGGGGAGAGAGGGGACAAGGGGAAAAACGATGGATGGGGAGAAAGGAGACAAGGGGAGAAATGCTGGATGGGGAGACAGAGGACAAGGGGAGAAACGCTGGATGGGGAGATAGGGGATGGGGAGAGAGGGGACAAAGGGAGAAACGCTTGATGAGGAGAGAGGGGACAAAGGGAGAAATGCTGGATAGAGAGGGGGAAAATGAGAGAAATGATGAATGGGAAGAGAGAGGGCAAGTAGAGAAACACTGGATGGGGAGAGAGAGGATGCTGAATATGGAGAGAGGGGACACTGAATATGGAGAGAGGGGATGAGAGAAATGCTGGATGGAGAGAGAGGGTGCAAGGGAAGAAACAATGTATGGGGAGAGAGGGACAAATGGGAGATATGCAGGGGTGGGGAGGGAGGGAACACTGGATGGGGAGAGAGAGGACGCTGAATGTGGAGAGAGGAGACAAGGGGAGAAATGCTGGCTGGAGAGAGAGAGGACAAGAGGAAAACGCTGGATCGGGAGAGAGGGGACAAAAGGGAGAAATCCTGGATGAGGAGAGGGAACAATGGGAGAAACACCGGATGGGTAGAGAGGGGGAAAGGGGAGAAACGGGACAAATGGGAGAAACACTGGAAGGGGAGAAAGGGGACATGGGGAGAATCACTGGATGGAGAGAGAGGGGACAAATGGGAGAAATGCAGGATGGGGAGAGAGGGAAGAAGGGGAGAAACACTGGATGGGGAGACAGAGGACGCTGAATGTGGAGAGAGGAGACAAGGGGAGAAACGCTGGATGGGGAGAGGGGACGCTGAATGTGGAGAGAGGAGACAAGGGGAGAAACGCTGGATGGGGAGAGAGGGGACAAAGGGAGAAATCCTAGATGAGGAGAGAGGGAACGAGGGGAGAAACACTGGATGGGAAGAGGGGACAAGGAGAGAAACGCAGGATGAGGAGAGAGGGGACAGGGAGAAATGCTTGATGGGGAGAGAGGGGACAAAGGGAGACATGCTGGATGGGGACAGAAGGGGGAAATGGGAGAAATGATGAATGGGAAGAGAAAGGGCAAGCAGAGAAACACTGGATGGGGAGAGAGAGGATGCTGAATGTGGAGAGAGGAGACGAGAGAAATTATGAATGAAGAGAGAGGATGCAAGAGGAGAAATGCAGGATGGGGAGAGAGGGGACAAATGGGAGAAATGCAGGATGGGGAGAGAGAGAACAAGGGGAGAAACACTGGATGGGGAGAGAGTGGATGCTGAATGTGGAAAGAGGGGACAAAGGGAGAAATTCTGGATGGATGGAGAGAGAAAGAGAGGACAAGAGGAGAAATGCTGGATGGGGGAGAGAGGGCACAAGAGGAGAAATCCTGGATGAAGAGAGGGAACAAGGGGAGAAACACTGGATGGGGAGACAGAGGACGCTGAATGTGGAGAGAGGAGACAAGGGGAGAAACGCTGGATGGGGAGAGGGGACGCTGAATGTGGAGAGAGGAGACAAGGGGAGAAACGCTGGATGGGGAGAGAGGGGACAAAGGGGAGAAATCCTAGATGAGGAGAGAGGGAACGAGGGGAGAAACACTGATGGGAAGAGGGGACAAGGAGAGAAACGCAGGATGAGGAGAGAGGGGACAGGGAGAAATGCTTGATGGGGAGAGAGGGGACAAAGGGAGACATGCTGGATGGGGACAGAAGGGGGAAATGGGAGAAATGATGAATGGGAAGAGAAAGGGCAAGCAGAGAAACACTGGATGGGGAGAGAGAGGATGCTGAATGTGGAGAGAGGGGACGAGAGAAATTATGAATGAAGAGAGAGGATGCAAGAGGAGAAATGCAGGATGGGGAGAGAGGGGACAAGGGGAGAAATGCAGGATGGGGAGAGAGAGAACAAGGGGAGAAACACTGGATGGGGAGAGAGTGGATGCTGAATGTGGAAAGAGGGGACAAAGGGAGAAATTCTGGATGGATGGAGAGAGAAAGAGAGGACAAGAGGAGAAATGCTGGATGGGGAGAGAGGGCACAAGAGGAGAAATCCTGGATGAAGAGAGGAACAAGGGGAGAAACACTGGATGGGGAGACAGAGGACGCTGAATGTGGAGAGAGGAGACAAGGGGAGAAACGCTGGATGGGGAGAGGGGACGCTGAATGTGGAGAGAGGGGACAAAGGGAGAAATTCTGGATGGGGAGAGAGGGGGACAAAGGGAGAATCCTAGATGAGGAGAGAGGGAACGATGGGAGAAAACACTGGATGGGAAGAGGGGACAAGGAGAGAAACGCAGGATGAGGAGAGAGGGGACAGGGAGAAATGCTTGATGGGGAGAGAGGGGACAAAGGGAGACATGCTGGATGGGGACAGAAGGGGGAAAATGGGAGAAATGATGAATGGAAGAGAAAGGGCAAGCAGAGAAACACTGGATGGGGAGAGAGAGGAGTCTGAATGTGGAGAGAGGGGACGAGAGAAATTATGATGAAGAGAGAGGATGCAAGAGGAGAAATGCAGGATGGGGAGAGAGGGGACAAATTGGAGAAATGCAGGATGGGGAGAGAGAGAACAAGGGGAGAAACACTGGATGGGGGAGAGAGTGGATGCTGAATGTGGAAAGAGGGTACAAAGGGAGAAATTCTGGATGGATGGAGAGAGAAAGAGAGGACAAGAGGAGAAATGCTGGATGGGGAGAGAGGGCACAAGAGGAGAAATCCTGGATGAAGAGAGGGAACAAGGGGAGAAACACTGGATGGGGAGACAGAGGACGCTGAATGTGGAGAGAGGAGACAAGGGGAGAAACGCTGGATGGGGAGAGGGGACGCTGAATGTGGAGAGAGGAGACAAGGGGAGAAACGCTGGATGGGGAGAGAGGGGACAAAGGGAGAAATCCTAGATGAGGAGAGAGGGAACGAGGGGAGAAACACTGGATGGGAAGAGGGGACAAGGAGAGAAACGCAGGATGAGGAGAGAGGGGACAGGGAGAAATGCTTGATGGGGGAGAGAGGGGACAAAGGGAGACATGCTGGATGGGGACAGAAGGGGGAAATGGGAGAAATGATGAATGGGAAGAGAAAGGGCAAGCAGAGAAACACTGGATGGGGAGAGAGAGGATGCTGAATGTGGAGAGAGGGGACGAGAGAAATTATGAATGAAGAGAGAGGATGCAAGAGGAGAAATGCAGGAATGGGGAGAGAGGGGACAAATGGGAGAAATGCAGGATGGGGAGAGAGAGAACAAGGGGAGAAACACTGGATGGGGAGAGAGTGGATGCTGAATGTGGAAAGAGGGGACAAAGGGAGAAATTCTGGATGGATGGAGAGAGAAAGAGAGGACAAGAGGAGAAATGCTGGATGGGGAGAGAGGGCACAAGAGGAGAAATCCTGGATGAAGAGAGGGAACAAGGGGAGAAATGCTGGATGGGGAGATAGAAGATGCTGGATGTGGAGAGAGGAGACAGGGGGAAATGCTAGATGGAGAGAGAAAGGATAAGGAGAGAAACGCTGGATGAGGAGAGAGGGGAAATGGGAATAATGCTGGATGAGGAGAGAGGGGACAAGGATAAATGCTGGATGGGTAGAGAGGGGACAGAAGGGGAGAGATGCTGGATGGGCAGGATGGAACAAGGGGCAAAATGCATGATGAGGAGAGAGGGGACAAGGGGAGAAATGCTGGATGGGGAGAGAGGGGGAAGGGGATAAATACTGGATGAGGAGAGAGGGGACAAAAGGAAAAATGCTGGATGGGGAGAGAGGGGAAAATGGCATCAATCCAGGTTCCCTGTAGATCCGATATTGGGATTCAGTTCTTTTCGGGATCATGGGGTTAGACAGAGGGAACGACCAGTTCTGCATAAGGACTTCCTTCAGTACATTATGCAAAGGAGCCATTGCAGCCTCTCCAGGTGGAGAAGGATAATCCTGGACCTTGAGCATCTCAGCCCTGGGCTCATCCTCAACCTCCATAGGGAAGGGAATAGCCACAGCCATTTCCCAGACAAAGGAGGTAAAGGTGGAGACAGTCTCCTTTCAGGTGGAGAAGAAGGTTCAGAAGGAATCCCAAAGAACTCGTCAGAAGAAAAGTACCTGGGATCCTCCTCCTCCCACGAGCGCTGCTCTTCAGTATCACACAAGACATCTCTCAGAGCAGTCCGAAACTGAGCCTGCCTCAACGCCGAGGAACAACATCCTCGATGGCGGTGCCGAGAAGTCGACACCCGCCTGGACTCCAGTGAAGCTTCCATAACCGACGTCGAAGGAGAGTCGACCTGGGTGGCAGCCGATACCGATGCCACAGGCGGCACCGAGGTCGGGGTCCTCACCACAGGCGAAGGGCCAGAGACCGCTGCAGTAGACGGTATGGAAGGCGCAAGCACCTCCAACACCGAAGCAGCCTGGCACAGTAACCCTTCCAGAAGCTCTGGAAGTAGGGCCCTGATGTGCTCGTTGAGAGCCGCCGTCGTACAAGGCTGCGGGGGTCGGGATAGGAGCCGGTGGCAGAATCTGTCAAGGCTTGGGAGCAGGTACCAGGCTGCTAGACTGATGCATCGGCACCTCCTGAATAGAGGGGGAGCGATCCTCTCGGCGCTGACACTTCTCGGGTGCCGAATCCCTCAACGCCTCGGAGCTCCCAGCACTGTGTGTTAAAGGAGAACGATGATGGTGCTTCTTCACCTTCGCTCGACGCCTGTCATCGAGACTCCTCGTACCAACGAGGAAGATGTGGAATCCTCACATCTCCTCGGGACCAGGTCCGATGAAGGTTGGTCCCAGAGGGCCTGCATAACTGGAGGCCTCGAGACAGGTGGAGAACCCACTCGATGCCTTACTGCTCCCAGCATAAGTTGGTCGTTCCGCAGCCATTACCCTTCGCTCCTGACATCGATGCGTCCCTCGATGTCGATGCCGACGACCTCGGTACCGATGTCGATGCCAACGTCAAAGGACCGGACTGAGCCCCCAAAAGCTTCTCTCGTTGGGCCTCTCGAGACGCTTGGTCCATTTCTTCATGTGAAGACACAGACTACATACAAGCGGCTGGGCTGTGATCGGGCCCAAGTCACTGGATACACCCAAGCGTGGGTATCGGTACCCGAGATAGTCTGGTTGCAACCGAGTACAACGTTTGAAGCCACTGGGTGTCTTTGATGATATGGAAGAAAAAACGGCTTCGTCAAAATCAAGAGACGATCGTGCCTGTTAAAAGAAAAAAGGGCACGAAAAGAAGGGAGCAACCCAGGCTGCGTTGAATAACAAAGGAAACTTAAAAAGCATGCCTGTTAAAAGAAAAAAGGGCACGAAAAGAAGGAGCAACCCAGGCCGCGTTGAAAAACAAAGGAAACTTAAAAAGGGGCAAAAAAGTAAAGAAAAAACTACGGGTAGCTTTTTTTCTTTTTTTTTTTTTAACTGTAATAATGTCAAAAAAAGAAAGACAAAATGCAGAAAACTCTCTTTTCCCAGGCCTGAGAGGAGCGGGGAAACTCGACCGCACATCACCGCAGAGAAAACATAACTGAACGGGAACGCTCCCGCGATGGGCAGGAAGACACCCGTGCATGCGCAGTGCATGCTTCTCGTGCGCCAGAAGACTCTGGAAAGATTTTTTCATATTTTGCTTGCAAAATAGCCGTCCGATTCCCGGGCTGAAGCATCCTGCTTGTCCTCAGAGAAAAGAGGATTAACACTGCATGGGGAGAGAAAGGACTAGGGGAGAAATGCTGAATGAGGGGGCAAGGGAGAAATGCTGGATGGGGAGAGAGAGAACAAGGGGAGAAACGCTTGATGAGGAGAGGGGGACAAGGGGAGAAATGCAGGATTGGGGAGAGAGGGATCAAGGGCAGAAACACTGGATGGGGAGACAGGGAACAAGGGAAGGAATGCTACATGGGGAGAGAGGAGGCAAGGGGAGAAACACTGGATAGGGAGAGAGAGGACATTGAATGTGGAGAGAGGTTACAAGGGAAGAAATGCTGGATAGAGAGAGAGAGGACAAGGGGAGAAACACTGGATGGAGAGAGAGAGAGAGAGAGAGAGAGAGGACGCTGGATGTGGAGAGAGGAGACGGGGAGAGAATCGCTGGATGGGGAGAGAGAGGACATGGGGAGAATCACTGGATGGGGAGAGAGGAGACAAATGGGACAAATACTGGATGAGGAGAGAGGGAACAAGGGGAGAAACACTGGATGGGGAGAGAGGGGCAAGAGGAGAAACACTGGATGGGGAAGAGGACATGGGGAAATCACTGGATGGGGAGAGAGGAGACAAATGGGAGAAATGCAGAATGGGGAGAGAGGAAAGAAAGGAGAGAACACTGGATAGGAAGAGAGGGGGCAAGGGGAGAACACTGGATGGGATGCTGAATGTGAGAGAGGGGACGGGGATAAATGCTGAATGGAGAGAGAGAGGACAAGGGAAGTAACACTGGATTGGGAGAGAGGGGACAAGGGGAGAAATGATGGATGTGGAAGAGACGGAGCAAGGGGAGAAATGCTGGATGAGGAGAGAAGGGGCAAGGGAGAAACACTGGATGGGCATAGAGGGGGATAAGGGGCGAATCATTTGATGAGGAGATATGGGGAAAGGGGGAGAAATGCAGGATGGGGAGAGAGTGGAAAAGGGGAGAAATACTGGATGTGGAGAGAGAAGACAAGGGGAGAAATGCTGGATGAGGAGAGTGGGGGCAAGGGACAAACACTGGATGGGGAGAAAGGGGACAAGGGGCGAAATGCTTAATGATGAGAGAGGGAACAAGAGGAGAAATGCTGGAAGGGGAGAGAGGGGGAAGGGGATACATACTGGATGAGGAGAGAGGGGGCAAGGGGAGAAATGCTAGATAGGGAGAGGGGGGAAAACAGGAGATGCTGGATGGGGGAGAGAGGGGCCAGGGGAGATACACTGGATGGGGAGAGGGGACACTGAATGTGAGAAGAGGGGAAAAGGGGAGAAGTGCTGGATGGAGAATGGATAAGAGGAGAATGCTAGATGGGGTTAGAGGGGACAAGGAAAAAAAGCTGAATGGAGAGGAGAGGACAAGGGAAGTAACACTGGATGGGGAGAGAGGGGACAAGGGGAGAAATGATGGATCTGGAGAGAGGGAGTAAGGGGAGAAATGCTGGATGAGGAGAGAATGGGCAAGGGAGAAACATAAGATGGGGGAGAGAGGGGGCAAAAGGGGAGAAACGCTGGATGGAGAAAGAGGGGACAAGGGGAGAATCGCTTGATGAGGAGATATGGGAAAAGGGGAGAAATGCAGGATGGGGAGAGAGGGACAAGGGAGAAATGCTGGATGGGAGAAAGGGGACAAGGGGTGATACACTGGATAGGGAGAGAGGGAAAGGGGAGAAACACTGGATGGGGAGAGAGGGGGCAAGGGAGAAACACAGATGGGGAAAATGCTGGATGGGGAGAGTGGACAAAGGGAGAAACGCTGGATGGGGAGAAAGGAACAAGGGAGAAATGCTTGATGAGAGAGGGGACAGGGGAGATACACTGGATGGGGAGAGGGGACAAAGGGAGAAATGCAGGATGGGAAGACAGGGAACAAGGGAAGAACTGCTGGATGAGGAGAGAGGGGAAAGGTGGGAGAAATACTGGATGTGGAGAGAGGGGACAAGGAGAGAAATGCTAGATGAGGAGAGAGCTAAGTGAGAAACGCTGGATGGGAGACAGGGGACAAGGGTAGAAACGATGCATGTGGATAGAGGAGACAAGGGGATAAA